>NW_027271346.1:0-325000 GCF_040938485.1 Diadema antillarum | reverse complement strand
TTGAGCATTTGACCTAAAATTTAGCATGTGTGACTGTTATCACAGGTACATGTGAAAGACACCTTTCCATCAGTATGAAATAATGTGTTGCCATGGTAACAGTAAATTTCATGAAAATCATACAAAGTGGGGACAAGTGAGCCATTGCCATCACTCGTCGTCCGGCGTGCATTGTGCGTCATGTGTCATCCATAAACTTTGTATGCCTCAGCCCAAAGGGTGCTAGAGGCATTATGTTTTCGGATTGTCCATCCGTCCGTCCGTACGTCCGTCCTCATTTGTTTATGTGATAACTTGAGTAATATTGAGTGGAAGTTTACCAAAGTTGGTTCAAGTATAAAGTATGATGAGGCAATTACTTGATTAGATTTTGGGTGAAATTGGCCAGAGGTCAAAGGTCAGAAGTCAAAGTCAAATCATGAAATTGTATCCGTTTACACAATAACTCAAGACTGGATGAAGCAAATGTTGCCAAACTTTGTCCAAGGATGACATGTGATGGGGCAATTACTTGGTTAGTGTTTGAGTGAAATCAGCCGGAGGTCAAGCTCAAATCCTAAAATTTATCTGTTTACGCGATAACTCAAGACGGGATGAAGCAAATTTCACCAAACTTGGTCCAAGGGTAACGTAGGATGGGGCAATTGATTAAGTAGGTTTTTTTTGGTGAAATCAGTAAGAGGTCAAAGGTAGGAAGGTCAAGGTGAACTGCTCAAAGTTTCACTATTTCCCCTATACACTACCAACACTATTCGCGATGCTTTGACAGTGAAAACGCCGTCCTTACACCGTGATTTAGTCGTCCTATGGTTGTGCTTTCGTCGTGAAAAAGTCGTGGTTTTATTGTGATATCGCTGTGAAATCGATGAGGTAGATAATGAGGTAGCCCCTTTGTCATGTTAATAGATCTTTGTTCGCCCTCTTTAGAAAATGTAACAATCGGAACAAAAGCACAGTTCTGGCGAGGGTGTCTTGATCGGACTCGCGAAAGCTTTTGTTATAGCGCAGCAAGCCGTCCGCAAATTTCTATAGTCGCGTGGATTAGATTACTACCATGGCTTACCGTTAGATTACTACATTGTTTGAATTCCCTCAGTTCATCGCGCTTTGCCGCCCGGGCACACGATAATCGCTTCGACTGCGAAGTGCACACAGTGAGGACGAAAAAAAAAAGATATAAACTTTAGCGAAAGTGCATGATCAGACTCTAGGTATATTCTGAAAACATGCATCTAATCGATCGCTTATTTTCCGTCGCAAATTACATGGTAAAATGTGCAACAAAATCATTTGTATTTTACGTAAAAACGTTTTATAAGACCTCCATGAACGCAATGTCAACGTAAAGCGTGAACTCAGTAAAATCGGAGAAACAGTAAACACCCTGCCTCACCCAAAACATCTGTATACTCTCCCTTAATCTGCATCGATTTCCACTCCAAATTTCACTTCGATGGAGTTTGTAATCCGTTCCTGTCGCCGTAACGAAAATGTCTAGAACATCAATGGTACTGAAAATGACTTTCCGAATATTCCGATGTATCAAAGGCAGGGCTCGACACTAACGGTGGCCCGGTGGTCCAAAATTTCAGAAATGAAGATTTTGATGGCCCGATCGGGCCACCAAAAAAGGTTGGATGTTTGCCTTTACTTTTGGAAATGAACAGCGGTAACAATCGGCTCCGTAAGATGCTAAAATTAATGTCAGATGTTTGCTTTATTTTTGGCAATGAATAACGGTAATATTCGATTCCGTATGATACAATAATGAATGTCGGATCTTTGCTCATACATTGTACTTTTGGAAATGAATAATGGTAAGATTCAGCTCCGTACGGTGCTGAAATTAACGTCATACTAGTATTTGATTTTGCGTTCGGAAATGAATAAAGATAACATTCGGCTCCGGAAGATGCTGAAATAAAATAATTATATAATATTGGATGGTCTCGAGGTTAATACAAGGAAATATTGGACGAGCTATGCACAAATATTGGACGAGTCGAAGACGAGTCCAATATTTTGCTTAGCAAGTCCAATATTTCCTTGTATTATCCGAAATTAGGACATCCAATATTATCATTATTATCCTACAGAGGATTTTAGCAAAGAATATTTTCACTAACCCTTTCTGTCTCTGAGTGCTATTCTATAGTCTCCTACCGTACTTGATCCTGACATGGGGTATGGTACACTCTTCAGTGCGAGTTAATCCATTTCATTCCCAGATAAAACAGAGATCTATGTATTTTGATGTACAATTTTAACTAATTGATATATGAAATTTGTTTGTATAAACACAGAATTTTAGGAAAAAAAAACACGATTTTTAGTTAATTCGTGATTGACCAATCACAGACGTTTTTACTTCATATTTCGGGTCATCTCGTATATATCAACCAATCACAGTGCAGTTTATAAAAAACTTTGGGGAATCCCCCTCTTGCCGTCCAATATTTTAAATATTGGTCGCCTCGGCAAAAAATATTGGTCGAGTTCAACAAACTGTCTAAGTGGGTCGGAGGTTATTAGGTGCGTCGACAAAATAACACTTGTATTTGGGCTCTAAAAATCCTCTGTATGGATAATGCTTCGACTTTCGGAAATAAATAACAATAATTTTCAACTCCGTACGATGACAAAATAAATGCCAGATATTTGCTTTTGATACGTTCGAAAGTCAATAACAATAACATTCAGCTCCGGAAGATGCTGAAATAAATGTCAGATGTTTGCTTTCAATTTTGGCAATGAATAACGGTAATATTCGACTCCGTATGATACAAAAATGAATGTCGGATCTTTGCTCATACTTTTGAAAATGAATAACGGTAAGATTCAGCTCCGTACGGTGCTGAAATTAATGTCAGATACTAGTATTTGATTTTGCGTTCGGAAATGAATAAGGATAACATTGGGCTCCGGAAGATGCTGAAATAAAATAATGTGGAATGGTTGCTTTGACTTTCGGTAAGGGATAATGATAACTTTCAACTCCGTACGATGATAAAATAAATGCCGGATATAATATTTGCCTTTACGTTCGAAAGTAAATAACAATAACATTCAGCTCCTGATGATGCTAAAGTAAATGTCGAATGATTACTTTCACGTTCGGAGATGAAAAACAATAATATTCAACTCCGTACAATTATTAAAATGTCGGATGCTTGCTTTTACTTTCGAAAGTAGATAGCAATAACATTCGGCTCCGGAAGATGTTAAAATAAAAATAATGTCATGATGATTGCTTTTATGTTGGAAAGTGAATAGCAGTAATATTCTGCTCCGTACGAAGCTAAGATAACTTTCGGATGTTTGCTTTTAAATTTCAAAATGAATAACAGTAACATTTAGATGCATTCGATGGTAAAATTAACGTTTCATGTTTAATTGCTTTGACGTACGGAATGAATAACAATATAGTATTCAACTCCGTATGATGATAAAATATATGCCGGATGTTTGCTTTTCCGTTCGAAATTAAATAGCAATAACATTCAGCTCCGGAAGATGCTAAAAGAAATGTCGAATGATCCCTTTGACGTTTGGAAATGAATAACAATAATATTCAACTCCGTACGATGATTAAATAGAATACAGCTCGTTATTCCAAAGGTTCGTTGAAGGCTCTTCGGTACGAAGATTCGTTATTCCCAAGGTTCCCGGCGTTGTTCCGAATTTCATTTTCTGATTAACTATTCTTCGGAATAACGAACCTTCGGAATAACGCCACAATTAATGTCCAGATTAAAGAACCCCGTTTTCATTTTCGGATTAACGAACCTCTAGGTATCATCCTAGGGAGACTTTGTGTGTTTTGGATTAACGAACCTTCGGAATAGCAAACCATCGGAATAACGAACAGCACCCATAAACTAAATGTCTGATGTTTGCTTTTATGTTCGAAAGTAAATTGCAATAACATTCATAATAATCTATAAGCCTATTTGCTAAATCTTAGAACTCAGAATAACAGTAAGATGATTGAATGTTCTATTCATTTATTTTCGACATGACGCACTTCAGTAATATTTGATATTTATTTTTCTTTGTAGTAGGACCGATGTAGTTTTTCTTAAGTTTTTCTTGATTTTTTTTTTCGGGCCACCAGAAAGTTAGTGTGGAGCCCTGATCAAGGTCATTGGCATGTTAGCCCGATCGGACGCCGTGTTTTTACCAAAGAGTATAGAAGCGCACGAATGTGATTTTTACTACGACTGGGCTGTGTATAGTTATGCCACTTGATAAATGTTGATGTACAGCGAGAGTTATCAACATTTAAATTATGTAGGAAGCGTGATCGTTCGTATTTTGTCATGAGGGTATTTAAAATTCAGATAAACATCTCATTTCTCCCATGCCGTGTGGCGGAATCCGAATGACTGTCACAAACTACATTCGAGTAAACCTCTATCAATGTACCCTACCATGCCACACTACATACATTGTAGCTAACACGAGTCCATGAGAGTAATGCGTTGCCATGCATCCACGTGTGTCCGCACTACCAGTGAGCGGTCAGTGCAGGTGCGCAGAGCACTTGTACAAAGTGATGCGTGCACCTGATACTCTGGCGTGAACCATGCAGGGCCGTATAAAGAGAGTGGCCATCTCGCTTTTTGGCTTATGTGTTTTGAAGCCTGTGATTGGTCAAAAGCTGGTCCCATGATCTACAGGCGCCATGTCGTTACTAAAGTGCGCTCATAATGCAGTGCCCACTGTTTACGACCCAAAGAGATTTTCCGCAGTGGTGGGGAGGAGAAAAATCTCTTTGTTATGACCACAGAACTCTGTGTTTACGACCCCTTTGGCTTGGTTATTTTGTTACGTCTGAGCGTACACGCTAACCCTGTTACGTGTAATACGCGCGGTAACGACATGGCGTCCAAATTAGCAGTTGGCCAGACTCTCTTTATATACGGCACTGGCGTGAACCTTAAACTCCTTCCACATAGATGAGAAGACCGGACAAGATCGACGCGACGGGTACAAGTGTCGATCACAAATCAATTAAAAGATGACTAGTATTCACACTGATTATGCCTGCATGGATAAGAATTTCAGCACAGCCTTTTTATTCACTTCCAATATGGGGTCTGTAGGCCTATATATTTCCGAAGTATACTTTCTCTCATGAGTCGATGGAATACTAGTACAAACTTACATGTATTCGTTTCTCTTTTCAGGCACAAAGAGAAAGAGGGAGAGAGAGGGGGGTGGGAAACAAACAATCAGAATACTGTTAGCGTTCGTTTAATATTGTACATTGTAGTTTAATACATTCTTAACTTGAAGCTACAATTTCTCGAATATTAATTCATTGCCTTTCCCACGGCCCTCAGAAACTAAAGTTCATGAACTTGCGGTGTGTCTTGTTTATCATGTTTGGCACGTAAGGAATGCGCGCATACTACTAGACAGGGCGTGTATTCTTCTGCCATTTCTTTCTTCAAAGTCTGAAATGTAATAACCGTCGAGTAGGTTTATTTCATGTGCTTCACATGTTAATCATGATGCATGCATGCCTGAGAGCGTTCGTTCGTCGTGAACCTTCGAACTTGCTCTATACTCAGACAATAATTTCGGGAATTTCCAAGGCAACTGAGTAATATTTCTTTTTTAAAACCATTAATAAGAACAAATGTAACCTGCTAATTGCTTATCGATAAAGATAAAGTTAAAACTATCGTTCTTGTGCCTCACAGTGGTGTGGAGCGTATGCCGTTGAAACGTTCTTTTTAATGATGGAATAAAAAACAAGAACGCAGTTTGGTCGACCGTTCACAAGTCACCGCGGGGCAGCAAGATTTCTTGGGTTTAGCATGCTGTTCGCGCCAATATTTGTGTCTTGTGTCTTTCTTACGTGCGAAAAAGTTTGCTAGCGGATTACAAATCTCCCGAGTTTTGTAACCTGCTAATTTGTATGCGTGTATAAGAAGACATTGTAGGCTTCCTGCCAACCTCTTCAGAATATTAAACATCGTTAGAAAATATTTCAAATATTCCACCAAGTGTCTATACCAGATTGTTGTATTTCATTTCTAAAAATGCAAAAGCTCCCCCGTGTGAGAGGGGGACACCCCCTTCTCCACACATTACTAGTATAGACTTCTCTTCACTCACATAAAGTTGGTTACAGTGAAAGACGCACACGTCCATCAGAAGATGGTTGTAGCCATTCTCATTGTTCCCCGATCGATCAGTACACATTTTCTTTTTCTTGTTTTTTTGTTGTTGAAAAAGAATAAAAATATTGTAACAAAGTGTGAATTAGATCGTTGAAATTCAGATCTCGATACAAACTTTCCTCGCACCTTTAATCATCATCTATAAAGTTCTTACACAGTGACAGACGCGCACGGGACTCACGAGGTGACAGAAAAATCACGATTTTATAGCCATGCCCACTGTCCCAGAGTATTAAATTTCTTACATTTTCTTTTTAAAAAAATGTGTACATGATGAATTCCATAAAAATGGTGTTGAATATCATATCTAAAAATACAAATGCACCCGTGATGGTCTGTCACAAGCTCTGTGCTCTCTATTATGCTCCAGCTCTCCCTCGATTACGTGCTCTTCCCCTCCCGCACACGTAAATATGGATATAGTGCCTATACCTGTTACATGTATCTTTGGACACTGTTCCATACGAGGGTATGATTAACCCCCCCCCCCCCCAAAAAAAAAAAAAAAATGCAATCGTTACATGGAGTTTCCGCCAGATGTTGCTTACGCTATATGAATAAAAAACCGCGTAGATAAGTAACAATTACCATAGGTACTCTCTTAAATTAAGCTCTTACCATAGAGGTCACATCAGTCGGGTCACTAATAAAAAGAACTGTTCATAGATAATCATATAGGGGCCAACCCCGATTTGTAAAGCCTGATGTTCTTTTTTTCTATTTTGTTTGCATTTAATTTTACAAACGTATACAAACTGTTTCTTGACATAAAAGCCAAGGTGCTCCCTGCCCCATCGTAGGTTGTTTAACAATAACCCGGATATTCATTAACTCCTTGCGGCTGGAAGCTTTTGTGCTTGATGATGATATCAAAAGGTGGAACGGCATTGAGTCGCTGAGCTGCACATGCATGACCAACGATGACCGAGCTGTGCCGATATAATGGGTCGGTTTGGAGATGGATCTTTTCCACTTCCCTGGTTCGATGTAGAAGGTAACATGGACATTATAGTGCACTTCGTCGTCAGAAAACGACTAACAGTTATTTACTGTTGATCACCAAATCTTCGAAGTAGTATTCAGAGTAATTTCACAGTTCAAAATTTAACTCCCTTTAATCTCGTAAGCAGTTTATTACATGCAATTCGGTAAAACGTGAGATCGTATGGGTTTTGCATTGTCATGATCATGTTGTTTATATTACTCGAAAATATCAATAAATGAAATTCTTGCCTCGTATTGTTTTCATTACAACCGATTGAAAATTTGTTTTATATCGACGTAAACTGTGAATTCGTGAATACAAATGAAAATTGCTTGACTGGACATGCATGGGCACTTAAAAAACTGATCTATCCACAAAGAATATACATGAAGATTATCCCGTATTAATTCTATCAAATTTTGTTAAGGACAGAATTGCATTATTGTTGATAACGGAATTCATGATGCCGTAATTACGATAATTTACCTTGCACTGAATCGTAATATTGCTGTTAATGATACGGAATGTTGCTATAATCAGAATAACGAGTGCCGCTTAGTTATTTCCGCGTGCAGTATATGTCGTATATGTTGTTTGTAACAATACTCCGTCATATTTTGAACGGGCCAAGACACAATCACTCGCCCTGCGTATTATACTGTACATAATTATGACATAGTTCACGATATCCCGCTCGATAAAATGATTGGATGAAATGAGCGGCAACTTCTTAGCACTTCTGATTCTTGAGCAGATATATAGTTTTCTTTAAGAGAATATCCATATCAGCGTTTTAAGCTTCATGATTTAAACTACGGAAATTGTTCTGTCTGTAGGCTGTGTTATCAACAAGGTTCTATATCTGAAAGAGAAATTGCAAGAGACTTTCAGTTTGCCACTGCTCTGCGTGGAAGTTTCGTCCGCATTTGCACGCTGTCAGGGGCCGAATATATCACTGTCATTATCGTAACACCTCGTCTTCATCATTATCACAAGCGCCCTCGATCCATCATTATCATCATCAAAAGCATTAAAAAAAATTTTCAACGTCATAGGGCTCGACACTAACGGTGGCCCGGGGCCACCAAAAACACACGTCGGGCCCCTAAAATTTCAGAAATTAAGATTTTGGTGGCCCGATCGGGCCACTAAAAAAAGTCGGATGTTTGCCTATACTTTTGAAAATGAACAGTGGTAACAATCAGCTCCGTAAGATGCTAAAAAAAAAATGTCAGATGTTTGCTTTTAACTTTGGAAATGAATAACGGGAATATTCGACTCCGTATGATACTAAAACAAATGTTGGATGTTTGCTTATACTTTTTGAAATGGATAACGGTAAGATTCCCCTGTACGGTGCTAACATTAATGTCAGATATTTGATTTTGCGTTCGGAAATGAAAAGGATTCTTAACATTCGGCTTCGGAAGATGCTGAAATAAATGTTGAATGTTTGCGTTGCCGTTCGGAAATAAATAAGAATGATATTCAACTCCGGATACGATGATGAAATAGATGCCGGATGTTTGCTTTTATACGTTCGAAAGTAAATAGCAATAACATTCAGCTCCGGAAGAAGCTAAAGTAAATGTCGAATGATCCCTTTGACATTCGGAAATGAATGACAATAATATTAAACTCCGTATGATGATAAAATAAATGCCGGATGCTTGCTTCTACGTTCGAAAGTGAATAGCAATAACATTCAGCTCCGGAAGATGCTAGAATAAATATCGAAAGATCCCTTTAACGTTCGGAAATGCATACCAATAATATTCAACTCCGTACAATGATTAAATAAATGTCAGGTGTTTGCTTTTACTTTCGAAAGTAAAGAGCAATAACATTCGCTCCGGAAGATGCCAAAATAAATATCAGATGATTGCTTTTAGGCCTACATTCGTTTGGAAGTGAATAGCAGTAACATTCTGCAACATACGATGCTAAAATAAATGTCAGTATTTTGCTATAGCATTTCGAAATGAATAACAGTAACATTCAGTTGCGTTGCATGGGAAAATAATGTCTGATGTCTGCTTTGACGTTCAAAAATGAAAACAGTAACATTCGGCTCCGTATATACGATGCTAAACAATAATATTGTCACATTATTCATTTCACTTTCGGAAGTGGACAGCAATAGCATTCGGCTCCATGCGATAATGAAATAAATGTTGGATGTTGACTCTTAAATCTGGAAATGAATAACGGTAATATTCTGCTCCGTACGATGCTAAAATAAATAACACATTGTTGTTTTTACATTTGGAAATGATTAACGGTATCTATCGGCTCAGTTAGGTGCTAACATAAATAGCGGATGTTTACTTTCACGTTCGGAAATGAATAGGGCCTAAGGATAATATTCAGCTCCGTAAGATGCTAAAATGAATGTCGGTTCTTTGCTTTTACATTTGAAAATGATTAACGGCAACATTCGGCTCCGTAAGGTGCTTAAATAATAGTAAAATTGGATGATTGCTTTTAATACAATTTTGTTTGTTTTAGGCTTTCAATACCGATGTAGAAATAAGGACGATACGATAAAATTAGAAGCTGAATGAATATTAAACGACATGTCTCACGTCCCGCTCAGGCATCTTGCACTTCTTTAATTTATGGTCTTGGTAAACACGACACGTGGTACGCGCCTGCCGCGATATAATGCATTGAAGAACCTGCATGGTAACGTACATAAACACGCATGCGATTTGTCGTAATTAATGTGGTAGCGAACGCAGGGATTTACGAAGACGAACACAGGGATTTACGAAGACGAATACACATGCTTCGTTGCATGTCTTTTCATGCTATTCTAGGTGCTCGCGTCGATCGACGAAACCATACTATACTGTTACAAACGACATGAACAATGCAAGTGGAGCTTCGTTTGTTGTATCGAAATGGATAAACATGGTGCTGGAACCAAGATTATCAGCGGATTATCAAACTTTGCAACGCTCCAGAAGCACTGAAACAGCATGATTTGATCGTTCTTCGGCCGTGAACTAGTAGTGAAAAAGTCGTGGTTTTGGAGCCCAAGAGCTGCGGACAAAAGCCGATGTAACAATCGGCGGATTATCACCATGAATAGCATGTGTCTTTTGTTCGATTTTCACGCTGCATAACAAAAGAGTCACTCACGCTGCATAACAAAAGAGTCACTCTAGCTGGCGAGGGGGCGAGGCAGGATGTCGGTGACTGTTCTGCCCGAAAAGCACGACTTTTTCACGACGTAACAACTACTAATCCACGGTAATATCACATCGATTCCAGCACATTTTCACAACTCGTTCACCACCTAATCACAACGCAATCACGGCAAAACCACGGGGACAATATGTAAGTGCAAAAGCACGACTTTTGCACGACTAAATCACAACGAAACCACAAGTAAAGGACGGCGTTTTCACTGTCAAAGCATCGCGAATAGTGTTGGTAGTGATATCTATGCAATGCCTTAGGGTAATTTCTTGAAACATAGTGTACACATGTACTACCAAATAAAGATTCTCCAGAGAGAGTTTCAGGTCATGAGGGCAAAGGACAAAAGGTCAAAGGTCAGGTGGAAATGTTAGAATTTCACTTTTTTCTCCATATCTTGCAAATGGTTCGAGGTATCTTCATGGAACTTGGTACATATGCATGTACTGACTGGCAGGGATTATCTTGGGAATTTAGGGGTCGTGGGTAGAAGGTCATGGTCAACTCCTCAATTACTCAATGCATTAACTTATAAAAGGGTCCAAAGTCAAGTAAGACTCCTCAAATCCCCAAATATATGTACCTGCACTCTTAGACTATATAGCAAACCTAGTTCAAGGAAAGTGAGCGTTCAACACATTTGTGACAAACCTGTCATATCAGTATTTTGCTAGTTACGTGAAACTGTCATCACACATTGTCAAGACATTGTACTATAGACCTATTAGGAGAACCATGCATACCAGTTACCATAGCGACATTTCTAGTTAGTTACATTTTCATCTTCTTCTCAAAACCCCCTCTACCGATTTTCACCAAACTTGCTAGATAGTGTACCTAGGGGGATAGGATGTCAGTTTGTACAAATGGGCACCATGTCCCACCTGGGGGGCCACCTGGGGGCAGCCACCCCCCCCCCCCAAAAAAAAGGAATCTTAAAAGATCTTCTCTATAACCAGAAGTGATAGAGCTAAGTAGATACTATGAGTTAGTACATTGAGGAGTATAGTTTTAAGTTTGTTTATGGTGGAATCAGAGGTGCGCCCCATGGATGGCACGGGGGGGGGGGGGGGGGGGGTCCAAATGGGGGCCTTAACCCATCAATGTACAGTCCTCTTGTTAATCACTTATTACGTTCCTATCTGTGAAGTTGGCCGTGAACTTAGGCACAATCTACACTGTGGCGCGATCTGCACACGAAAGGGCCTTCATACATCATTGAAAAACTGACTGTCATTCCCACTAGGCAGGAGGGTTGATGTGTGTACACCCATGAGGATGTGCATTTAGTTATCTGAATACAGCACTAGTTTATGTGAATGTTATGAAAGAAAATGATAAACTCTGAATGAATCATGAAAGAAATATGCTTTGTTTGTATTTAATTCATATTTCCTCTTCGTTTAAACCCATTTGTTATCACATCTTACCCACATGCAAATCAAAGCGTCCATAACACCCATCAGCCCCGGAGCTGGCTCTAGGACATTCCATTCGATGATGGGGTTTTTGTTTTGCAACATTGTCAAATAACTCTCATGTAAGCAAGTTCTTGCTACGGCTAGTCTATTTTATGAATGTATCATGATCTATTTACGCTAAGATAACCAAGGTCAAATTTGCAGAGACATAGAAAAAGATTTGTTATACAATCATGGAACGTTCAACTACTCATTCACCCTGTGCTGAAATCCGCATGTCTGCTCCGCACATGTTATGTTATTGCTCAAACTTTGATCACGATGGCGTGTGTGGGGAACATGCTGCTGAAAAGACCACGCTGCACGTAGCATGGTGCAAATGAATCGGACGTAAGAAGTCATATATTCAAGAGCTAAAACATACAAATAACGAAATCAAAATCCACAGAAAAGGTCTTGACACTGTAATGTATATCCCAAGTTCATGTTTGGCTGAGTTTTGAGAAGAAAGTCTACACTTTGTAAGATTTCCTCGTAAGAGATTTCAGGGATGAGATCAGTGAACTAGCTACTCATACAACAGTGTGTGTTACTGTAGAAGTGGCAAGAATGTTAGGAATGCACCAGAAAAGGTCGGCTGCAGATTCTTGGGGCGAAATTAGCCTTTATTGAAGCCCCATCTAGTATTTTATAATTGTATAATATTTCTAATTATACCCCCGCCAAACGAAGTTTGAAGGGGGTATATAGGAATCAGCGGACGGTCGGGCGGTCGGTTGGGCGGTCGGGCGGTCGGTCCGTTGCAAATCTTGCGTCGCGAACCACTTCCTCAGTTTTCAACCGATTCCCATAAAACTTGGCACAGATGTGTGCCTTGGGTTGTAGATGTGCAAGACGTATTTTTTGACAGTACCCAAAAGTACGTTGCCATGGTAACGGCATATTATGGGCAAAAATGGGTACAAATCTTGCATCACGAACTCCTCCCATAGTTTTTGATCAATTTTTATGAAATTAGGTACAGATGTTCATCTGAATATGTTAATGTGCAAGACACATATTTCCGCAGTGGCAAAAAGTGCGTTGCCATAGTAACAGCATGTTATTGGTAAAATATAGGGCAAAATGCTTCATGGCAAAACTGCTTCATCAGTGTTCTTCCAATTCTCATGGAATTCATTTTGAATGTTTGTCTTAGGATATAGGTCAGCATGACACATTTCTTGACAGTGACAAAAGTATGTTGCCATGGTAACAGCTCATATTATGAGCCAAAATGATGGAAAATTTTGTGTTGCAAACTACTTCCTCAGTTTTTGCCCAATTTCCATGAAACTTGGTACAGATGTGTGCCTTTGGTTGTAGATGTGCAAGACGCATTTTTTGACAGTACCTGAAAGTACGTTGCCATGGTAACGGCATATTAATGGCAGAAGATCAAGGAAAGATCTTGCGGATTTAACTACTTCCTCACTTTTTTGACCAAAGCTTATGAAATGTGGCACACACCTTGATCTTGGTGGGAAGATGTGGAAGACATATTTTTCGGACGTGTCGGAAGCTGCGTTGCCATGGTAATGGCATATAAATGGCAGAAGATCAAGGAAAGATCTTGCAGATTGAACTACTTCCTCTGTATTCGACTGAAGCTCATGAAATGTGGCACACACATTGGTCTTGGTGGGAAGATGTGCAAGACATATTTTTTGGACGTGTCGGAAGCTGCGTTGCCATGGTAACGGCATATTAATGGCGGAAGATCAAGGAAAGATCTTGTGGATTGAACTACTTCCTCAGTTTTTGACAAAAGCTTATGAAATGTGGCACACACAATAGTCTTGGTGGGAAGATGTGCAAGACATATTTTTCGGACGTGTCGGAAGCTGCGTTGCCATGGTAACGGCATTTAAATGGCAGAAGATCAAGGAAAGATCATTCCTTGGGTAAGACTGTCGTCACAGGGCGGGGGTATTAATCACCTTCAGTGATATTTCTAGTTTTTCGTAAAATTGCAAATAAATATACTTATATTTATTATATTTTTGAAGTGCAATACAAAATATTTTGGAGGTTTTCAGTCCAAGGAATCTTCTTATTTTGAATAAAAAATGTAATAATAATATGCAGAGTTCTTGACTTAAGTCTGGATTCCATGAACCTTCTTGCAGTTACCCGTGAATACGAGGCATAAGTAATCAGCTGAGATGGAGTCGATGGGATTTTTTTTTTCCATCCAGAGTCAAAGAAGAAAGTGACAGGAAGGAAATGAAAAAGATAGAATAAACACCTGCTCAGTAGACTCTTTTTTATTAATAGTAACACAATAGTGAACGCAATACATCAGAAATTCAGTAGAGTTCTAGACAGCTCTAAATAATATATTAGTGGAAAAATGAGCAAAGAAAATAGGATTCCATCGAGTTCTAAATAGAAACCTGATGCAAATTTGTTGTCTACAAATTAATTTGGTTCGAGTTTCTTCAGAGACATGAATTTTGGTATAGCACTAAACCCGAGTGAACAAGCAAAAAGAAAAAATTTAATGCAAAAAAAAATATGCAGGTCTCTAGACCACTCCTGTGCATGCGCAAGCGTCAGCCCCCATGTCAGTGTCACTCTCATCATATAGGCCTAGGCATTTAGGCTACTCGTACTCGCCGTCGTCAACGTCATGGTCACTCAAAATAAATTGCATCATCATCAGAATTCATACATCAACACCACCAGACTCATTATTGTCATCACTATAATTCCAGCCAATCTCATCCACGGCAAAACCCTCAAAATCTATCCCATCATAGTCACTCTCGAAACACACCAGCAAACGATTCAGACATCGCAGATCTAGCTAGACATCTTGCACACAAAAATGAAATGGAGGTGGAAAACTATGATGAATACACGAAGACGATCGACAATGGCACTTTACTGTAGAAAAAATACACAGAACATATTGCACTGGAACAAAAATGGAGGTGGAAAACTACGATAAGGAAAACTAGGGTGAAAACATGAAGCTTGAGGACGAACAACGAAGACACTTTACGGTACATAGATAATCTATGTACGTCGTTTAATCGAAAAAATCATCAAACACTCGAACAAAAACTCACCTCCAAATTGTTGCAAATGAGGTAATCACTTAACAAAAAATGAACAAAACACTCTCAGAAGTATGATTGTACTCTGAAAATAGAGGGATATAATGATACGAAAGCAAAAGAGAGAAAAATGAGAAAAAATTGATGGGGAACGTAGAGAACTTATGCCACACTAATGTAATGCGAAACAGTAATGTAAACAGATATCGCCACACACTCTCTGAGGCAATCGATATTACGATATCGCGTTAAGAAATCACTGCTGTTGCTGGGGCAACAAAGATGCGCGCTGTAAACATGAATATTCTCCACATGCTCGAACCCCTGATAGGTGTTTAGCCAATAAGAGACATTCATGAATTAATTTCTTTGCATAAATTATTTTTCTGAGTCCCAGTAAGGAGCTCTGTGATTTGCTAAAATCATTCTACAGCTCCTGGCCAAGTCTGAAGTAGTGAGATGCCCTAGTTTTCGCGTAAATAAGGCACCCTACAGGCACCCCACAAAAGTGGTGGGGTTTCAGGGGAATGGGTCAATTGTACATTTTCATCTTCTTCTTAAAAACCCCGTGATAAATTTTCACCAAACTTGGAAGGTAAAATCCCTAGGGGGATAGGATCTCAATTCATTCAAGTGGGCACCATGCCTCACCTGGGAGCCCCCAGGGGCCCAAAACCTCACTCAATACTCCGGTGAACGCAAGACCCCCCGTGTATCTTGTTACCAGACGAGTGTGATGGAATATGCAAATGGACACCATGCCCCCAGCTCTCAAAGCTGCCCCCCCCCCCAAGTTTGCAATGTTCTGAGATAAGAGTCTGCAAGACTGTGTGGAATGTGAGCTTGCAATACTTAGGTAAGCACGAGACCCCCCCCCCCCCCCCCCCCCCCCCCGGGTCTCTTGTTGGGTTGTCCATCCGTCTTTCTGTCCGTCCGTAATCAATTTTGTGGACAGTGTAACTTCAAAACCACTTCAGGTATCCTAATGAAACTTAGCATTGCAATGTGTAAAACCCATATATGAGTGGACAAAGTTGTATGCCTATCAACTTTTGGGTGCACATGCTCAAGGTCAAATTCTGAAATTTCACTATTCTCACCGCCCCCTCCCCCCATGGAATGTCTGAAGGTATTTTCTCGAAATTTAGTGTATACATGTATTACCCAATAAATATTCTCCATATCTTGGAAATGAATCAAGGAATCTTCATGAAACTTATTACATACGCATGTACTGGCCTTTTAGTGTTTCTCTTAGGACTTCTAGGGTTGTGTTGTTAAAGGTCAAGGTCAAATCTTCAAAAGATTACACTTTTTCCCCCATGTCCATGCAGTGCCTGAAGATATTTCCTTGAAACTTAATGTATACATGTATTACCAGATACAAATTCTCTGGGAATGTTTTGGGCCATGGGGTCAAAGGTCAAGTGAAAAGCCTAAAATTCTATCATTTAACACTGAAATTCCACTTTTCTCCATACCTTGGAGACTATGTAATGCATAAACTTTATCAAACCATGGACCTACTACACACATGGACCATGAACGGAGGTCTTTCTTTGATCCAATGTTCCCCACCGCCACCTGATTATGTGCATCTTAATGAGTACATTCAGATGTTTGGACAGTGACGATTGTGTAATCGTGCATCATCACTGACAAAAGAACCCGGTTTCCCTCATTTCGGTCCTATTTGGCTGAGGTGCCTTTTCAGACTCAACTGCCTTTGAATAAACACCAATGATGGGGAGCAGCAAACCTGAAACAAGGACAATTTTTGTGTCACAAAATTTGTAATTACTGAAGCGGCCACTTGCGGCCATGCATGTCACATCCCTGAATGGCAAGACAAGCATGTCGTCTACTGTCACTGCCCATGTTTACTCTGAAACAATGTGCGACAAATGGGGAAAAATAGATTACAAATCACAGTCAACCTGCTTAATTATTTGCTTTTTCTTGTAAAGTACTTGCATTTCGTAAATGAAATTGCTTTAGCGATGATTTCGCAATATGCACTACAACTGCACATGCTTTTTTCTTGATTTAAGAGAGTTATTATCTTTTGCGCACGTAGTTTTTAGATTTCTCAAAGTGCCGTCTTGTTTTTATCCAGGCTGGCTGTCGGTGGACAACACTGGATCAAAGCAGGAAAGCATGTTCAAAATGTTTTTGTGTCGCTTTTGACAGAAACTGGTGCACGAATTACTTAACGAGCGATGAATGTCCATGTGTAGTAGGTCCATGATCAAACTAGGTTTACATACATGCCTAGTACTGCACAATGATTCTGTAGGGAAAGATTTTTACCATGGGGTCAAAGGTCAAGGGAAAATGTTGAAATGTCAGACATTTTCCCATATTTTCAAAATAGTATTGTCATGAAAATAGATGGTAACTAGTTGGTGATTTCCTGAAGAATTGTGGATCATGGGGTCAAATGGCAAGGTTCAAAGGTCAGGTGAAAATGCTTAAATCCCAGATTACCTGCTCTCTACAACAATTTAGCTATCCATCCAAATGAAACCAAGTTCAAAGAAAGCAAATACTCATCACATTTTTGACAAACGTGTCATCTGAATTTTTGCCAAATATGTGAAAATGTTGTCCCACATTGTCCAGACAATGCTCTAGTCCTATTGGGAGAACCATGTATTATGCCAGAGGCATACCACTTGCCATAGCGTCATTTCTAGTTTTGCCTTTGATTCAGGAATTTGTTTTATCTGGGTAAATAGATCATGTGAACCCATTATACAAAAGCTAAAGGAGCTTATAGCCACACTTTTTTATTTCTCTTTTGTGAAAGGTCATTCCAAACTATTTGTTATAGTCTTTCTTACTGAATGAACAAACCTTACAGCTTTTACCTGGCGCACAACCTTTGAAAAGAAAGAATACACAATTTCCTTAAAGACGTCAAATGTTTCTTAAACTGACAATTGGACCATATCTTGAAAGAGATCAACAACTGCTTGACTTGTGCATAAAGAAGCAATGTATTTACCTGCTGCTAATTCAGCAGAAATACACTGGCAGATATGGTAAACCTCCAGATAGCCTTACAACATTTGTATTTACAAAGAGAAAAACAAAATTCATATACACGAGGATATAACTAACCTATTACTAACTCAACCCAACAGGACTAGTATACTAAATAGTAGGTACACTAACCCCTTGCAATGATTATTAGGCGCACCTGGTAAAGTAGGGACGGCGAGCGACGCGGTGCGACGCTTCTGCAAATTTCTTTCAATTTCCGACGTCAAAGGACACCCAGCGACGGTTAGCGACGGCGTACAGTCACTAGTTTAGACTGCGTGTCGGCGGGCGCCGCCGAGCGTCGCAAAGCGTCGGCTAACTCCCAAGTATACTTGTAAAAGACGAGCCCTCACAAGTGGACCGTTGCATGTACGAAAAGGAGCTTACCTGGTGGCCGTCTCGCTGCGTCCGCGAAATAAGCTCCTTCCCTCTACCCTCCCGATGCGTCCCGATGCGTCTCGAGGCGTCCTTCGTTGAATGGCGACTATTGTTTCGTAATGAATAGAAAACTAAAGTGCTACTACTAGTGCTAAGCGGAGAAGCCATCGGCAATCCAGGATTTGGGGCCACGCACTGTTTTGACATGAAAATTACACTTACTGATACATGTGCAAAATAATTAATGTATTTTAGGTTACAGAAATGAATTGTGACATGATTCAACTCCTCAGCAATGCAACTGCGAACCAAATTCGGCAATTAGTATTGAGGAGGAAATGCCATAAATATACTGTAGTGGGGAGCGACTTCGGACTGACTCGGACTTACTCGGACCGACTCGACGACCGTCGGACTGCCCTCGGTTTCCGAGGGCGCAAACCCGCCGTGTCTAAACAGTGAACAGTACGAGCCCAACCAGACCAGACATACCTGCTGTTCCTTGGGCCTTGGGCAACCAGAATCCTACCTTACTGGAGTAGAGAAACGCCAGTCGAAGGTAAGAACTGTTGCAAACTAGTTCACTCAATGTTTGTAGTAGGCCGGCCACCACTACAATGACGTAGTCGGCAATTTTTTACACTTTCTTTCCGACTCTAATTTTCCACGTGGGGGACCACACTTTCTTCGCTTCGCTTCCCTGCCATATGACGTGCGTTGCATGCGTGGGCACGCTGTGAGCTGCCACGACTGCCGCCGCACGTGCACACGGGGAAGCGGGGACTAGGCCATATTACGAAGTTTTAGTTTTAGCGTAAGGCTTACTGTAAGTCACGGCACGCTGTGTCGGTGACACTTGCAGTAATTTTTGGTTAGGATTTTTGTAGTCCAGTAGTGTTAGGTGCCAATCATTCTTTTGTAATTCTTTTATGTTTGGTACGCCGCGGACCGATTGTCCGACTGCTTCGGCGTACCGCTCGAATCAAAAGTGATTGATAAAGCGATCTTTCGATCGCGTAATTCGTGTCTTAATTTTCCGTCAGACCGGTGCTTTCAAGCCGACAGGCGCGGTGAAGTGCAGGTGTTCTGCCACACTGCGGAGCCGAGGTTGAGCTGCCCCGGGGTGACGTGTATGGGAATCAATCATTGGGTTTTCAAATCATTTATCGAATCGGGTGATTTTCTGTAGTTGTTTTTCCGTAGTTTATTCCAGCCGCGTTTATTTTTTGCGGTTTCTTGCTAGGTTTGCCTAGTAATATTTTCCTTTTTACGATCTTTCTCTGGTGGTTTTTTCCCGTTTCTCTCCACCGCGCTAGTTAGTTGGTGAGTTGTGTGTTCGTTTTTGCTCACCGACTGCTGCGTCTAAATGAATTCTTATTTTAGTAAGGTAGTGTAGGGTTAGTTAGTGTTAGGGTTAGGATATAATTAAATCACAGTTTATATTTTATTGGTCCCGTTATTATTCCAATTTTCTTATTACAGTGTTTTCGGTCAGTCGCGCTGTCCTAGCACCGATTGCAGTGTGAACTGTAGCCCATATGCTAGGCACATTCGCACTGTCCGCGTTTTTCGGTCGATCGCGTTGGCGTCCTAGCACCGATTGCAGTGTGAACTGTAGCACATATGCTAGGCACCTTCGCGTTGTCCGCGTGTTTCGTATGTGAGTGATAGTGAGTTGCATTGTGATTGCGCGTGTGTTTTGCCGTCTGTTGACAGTGCTGTCGAGTGTGTGTGTCTACGTGTGTTTTTTGTATTGCGTGTCTGGTCTAGGGACGTGCCCACCCTGCTCACGTCAGGGGAGCCGCTCGGGCTATCAAATAAAGTTGCTTTTTCTTCTGTCTTTTCTATCCGTTTCTTCTTTTCCTTTCTCCCGAGCGAGTCTCTAGTCCGTTGGTTGTTATCGTTGTTTGTGTTTGTGTTCTTCCTGGTTTGCATTGTCGTGTGTTGTGTGTGTGGGGTGCCTGGACTGGTGTTCGCCGGTCCTGGTCCTCGTTGCGTTTTGTTTGTGGTTCTGTTTTGTAGAGCTTACGCGTGCGCGTGCTGCTTAGTGCATACAGTGAAGTGCAATTCATAATTGCGCTTTATATCCCAAACCACGCATCACGCTAATAGTGGTGTGCGGTGGGATTGCACACGTACGTCGCGTGTTTCGCGGCACGGTAGTGCGGGGGAGGGTGGCCTACGGAGCGCTGAGGCCGGCGCATTGGGCATTGTATGGTGCTCATCTGTGCGGTGCTACGCACGCGCTCTGTATTTTCGAGTCCCCCAACCACGTCCGCGTTGCCCGCCGTGCGTGTGTGCGCTGCATAGAACGCTAGAGCCAGCACAACGGTTTGTGTACAGCACGGCCGCCTGTGCGACGCTCGCGTTCCCGACGCCAACGCTGCTACAGCCCGTTCATTGCCATTCGCTGTGAAGCTGTCATCGTCTTCGCATATGCTATCAGGCTAGTGAGCTGTAGAGAAGCAGGTACGGTAAGAAGTTCATTGTATTTGCCGTTTTTGTGATTTATACGAATTAATAGTGACATTTAGGTTTATATTCTCTTTATTCTTATCTTCGTATTGTGGATTTCAGTAGGCTTCTAGTCTACTTTTATTGGAATTGGACTTTTGGTTATTTTTTCTGTTCGTCTTCATGGACAGTGAGGACGAGCAGTTTGAGATTGAAGTAGTAGGGAAGCTTAATTTTTTACTTTTAGTGATTGAGGCCTACAAGGCTGAGGTTCTTTCTTTGCCTGAATTAGTGAATATTTTAGTGGACTTTTTGTATCAACAGGATTAGGTGTGTAGTTTAGTTGAGCTCTTAACTGAGTCATTATTTATTGACTTCCTTTTTATCTTCTGTGTTGTACAGAAGGTTTGTTAGATTATCGGCGTCCAGGTGAACGCCATCGCTTTTAATTTCCGTGTTAATTGTTTCGATTTGCACCTCTTTACTTAATTTTTTTACACGGGGTGTAGAGTTAGGTTTAGTTCGTGTTTTTTCCAAGTGAGGTTTTGTTTCTCACTGATGTGTACTTGTATGTTTTTTCTGGTTAAGTTAGACTAGGGTTTTTAGGTATAGTGGTTATTGTTAGTAATAAATTACAGCCTTCTCCCTGGGAGGTGTTGACGGGTATACTTCGGATACCTGTCTTCGCTACATCATGGAGAAGGTGCACATTAATTTGTGCTCTGCTGCGGAGCTGGCTGCACTCCCAGGAGTCGACCTGGGACAGGCCCAGCGGCTCCTACGCATAAGAGCACAGGTAGGGGTGTTTACGCCAAGCTCATTCCAAGACATGGCGGACCTGGCAGGCATATTATGCCCCCAGGAGATTATCCCCTCCCTAGACTTTTCCGTGCTAAGGGCAGAAAAGGACCCATCCAGTGGGGTTACTCCCACACAGGGTGGGGGTCCTGCTTCCGGAAGTTCACCGTCCACTTCAGGCGGTTCCGCTTTCGGTCCTCTGCCTGTAGCCGGGGGTACCGCAATAGGCCCGCAGGTCTATATGCATGACCGCTACCCACCGCCTGCGCAACAGTTTGCACAGGCGGAGAGGGAGCAGGCACCGTCCCAGTCTTATCAGGCAGGGAGTAGGCGTGATGTTTTCCCAATTTCCACACAGCCTGATTACCAGGCAGGAAGGGAAGCTCCTCCCCGACCATTCCAGTCGGTTGAAGGGGGGTCGCGCTTTTCGCAGTCACAGGCTAGGCCAGGTGCGAACTATTCTAGTACACCTTATCAGCCCTACCGTGATGTGCGAGAGCCTGTTTGCCCTCAGCCATCAACGTCTGCCAATTCTTCGGAATCAAGGCACACGTATCCTGTGGGAAATCCACCAGCAGGACATGTTCAGGATGGCAATGGCCTGAGTCGGCGAGAGGATTTTTGCATGGCCTGGCCGCCACGACACGTCCCAAAGTCCATAACTTATGATGGGACTGGTCAGTCGTGGCGTACATTCTTCGGACAATTCGAGGCCTTTGCCACTCAAAGTGGCTGGTCTGCCGAAGAATGTACTTTGCAGCTCTACTGGTGCCTTAAGGGTAAAGCTGCAGATTATTATACAACACTTGTGCACCGTGAACCTGCCCCGCAGTTTTACGATCTAGCGCGGCAGATGAAGGAAAGGTTTGACGGGCAACTGCAACCTGAATTCGCCCATGTGGAGTTCACTGGTGCACGCCAAGGCCCAACCGAATCATTGTTGGAGTGGGCTGACCGCCTCACCCAGCTAGCGTCTGACGCATTTCTGGGTATCCCCACAGAGCAACTGGAGCGACAGATCATCATTCGCTTCTGTCAAGGTTGCTCTGATCGGGAGGTAGGTCAACAAGTGTTGAACCAACGGTTTGCTACCCTCAAGGATGCCACCCTCCATGCTCAATGGGTTCAGCAGACCGCGCGCACTTTCGGTAAGCACCGCAAAGAAGTGCGCTTTGTGGCCTCGGAGGATGAGCCAACTCATCTGGTACAGAGAGTAGAGGCACATCCCACAGACCACAGGTCTCCTGAGACACAGGACGATCGGTTATACCGTGTCGAACAGGACCTAGCCATGATCAAGAAAAGGCTGGATCAGTCTCAGGCAGACTTGCGACGAGAGGTCCAGTCGCAGATTGCTCCATTGACCAATCAGGTGGAGCAGCTTGCCATCATGGTGAAGCAGCTGTGCCAACAGGCATGGCCCCCTTCGCCAGCTCCTCGGCGTGCCCCGGCGCGCGCTTTATCTCCTGGACCATCTCGTCCTCCACCTCGTTCCTCTCCCATTCCTTCTCCTCGGGCGGCACCTCGTACCAATACCCCTGCCCAGCGTGCACCTACATCAAGTGCATGTTTCAATTGTGGGGGACAAGGGCATTTCCGGAGGGATTGTCCTTCACCGCGCAAGGAGGGTAATACACCCCAAGCTGCGGATACGGTGTCAGCCGTGGCAGAGGATGAAAGGGATGAGTTAAACGAGGAGGGGTCAGGGGAGGAGGCCGACCCCTGGCCCGACCTAGATCTGGCCGGGTTTTACCAGTAGGCAATTCCTCGTCTAAGAGCCCCTTTTCAGATCAGGAGGGGCAAGAACCTCTCTCGGATGGCAACCAGACCTTGACCAATGATCAGGTGAGGACTTTCATTGATTTCGTGGACCAGCTGGACTCGCCTGCACACAGTGCAACAGAGCCCGCTGCCGGTCCCGAGATACTTGGACTGGGAGATCCCAATGAATCCCAACCTGTCATGGGTACAGCCAACATCACAGGTGAAGGTGTGCCTCCCACCCAGAAGGTTGGTGCGGAGGAGGAAGTCAAGGACCGTGGGGAGCAGGCAATTGTCTGCCAGCTGAGTTCTACTTCACTGCTCAGAGTTCGCCTTAAGATCGGCAATAGACTAATACGAGCTGTAGTAGACACGGCAGCCCAGGTCACTTTGATTTCCGACAGGGTCTATAAAAAACTGGACCCACAGCCA
The DNA here is from genome assembly GCF_040938485.1 of Diadema antillarum. Taxonomy (NCBI): domain Eukaryota; kingdom Metazoa; phylum Echinodermata; class Echinoidea; order Diadematoida; family Diadematidae; genus Diadema; species Diadema antillarum. The sequence continues at coordinate 301,230 of NW_027271346.1, read as the reverse complement.
TGTGCAATCCGAGAAGTCACTCTTAGGAATGCAGGCCGCGACCTCACCATGAAGGGGTTGGTGGTCGGCCCAGTTACTATTCAGCTGGGCCAGCATTTCTTTGACGAGGATGTCCACGTTGCTCCCATAGAAGATGATATGCTTCTTGGGTTAGACTTTCTCCGACGCCATCGAATTGATGTTCACATCAAGGACATGGAGCTCGTCATGGAGAACCAGGCCATCCCACTTGAGTTTGGAATTACTCCAGACAAGGACCGGGTGGCCACAGTCACACTCCAGTACCGAGTAGTGGTGCCTCCCAACGCCGTGAAAAGAATTACTGGGGTGATTGACCAGCGGATGAATACATTCGTGGTCGAACCTTCTGCAGGGCTACCAGCGCTTATCCCATACACTTTACATGATGGGGGAATTTCGTGTTGCACTTACGTGGTCAACCCTACCGATAGGAGCATGCATATTCCCCGAAATAGTGTAATCGGAAAGGCACGCGAGGTGTCTGAAATTCAGACACCTACACCAGCAGAAGGTGACAACATTAGTGTGTTACAAGCTGTGGAATCTGGAGAACAGTTAGAACTCCCAGAACACATTGCAGACCTTTTCCAACGTTCATCGAGTTCCCTCTCTTTGGACCAGGAACAGGAGCTTAAGCGTTTGCTAATAACATACAGCGATGTGTTTGCCAGGGACGAATTCGACCTTGGCAATTTCACAGCTATGACGCACCCAATTGACACTGGAGCTGCCAACCCAATCAAGCAGGGTATGCGAAGAACTCCTCTTAGCTTTGCAGCAGAGGAGAGAGCCCACTTGGACAAAATGGAACGTGCTGGAGTGATCCAGCCATCCCAGTCTGCATGGGCGTCGGCTCCGGTGTTGGTTCGCAAGAGAGATGGGGGCGTCCGTTGGTGCATAGATTATCGAGCACTTAACGCTGTCACCAGGAAGGACACCTATCCACTCCCAAACATAGAGGAGTGCCTGGACACTCTGTCCGGCAGCAGGTGGTTTTCGAAACTGGATGCAAATTCAGCCTATTGGCAGGTGCGCATCCAGGATCAGGACCGCCATAAGACCGCTTTCATAACGAAGTATGGCCTCTATGAATTTGTCCGCATGGGTTTCGGCCTATGTAATGCCCCGGCCACTTTTTCGAGGGCCATGGATTTAATCCTTCGGGGGCTGACTTGGGAGATAGTGTTGGCCTTTCTAGACGATGTGATAGTGCTTGGTACTTCCTTTGAGGATCATGTGCGGAATCTCACGCATGTGTTAGAGCGGTTTCGGAGCTACCAGCTGAAACTGAAGCCCAAGAAATGCGACCTCTTCCAGAAGAGAGTTGAGTTCTTGGGGCGGGAAGTGGGGGAAAATTACATCTCCCTAAAAGCTGACCATGTAGAAGCAGTTCAAGCGTGGCCAGCCCCCACCACGACCAAGCAGGTCGAGCAGTTTCTAGGCTTGGTTAATTACCACCGCTCTTTCCTCAAGGATTATGCAGCAGTGGCGGTCCCACTCTACGAGATCACTGGCAAAAAGCAATTCCACTGGGGACCAGAACAGAATCAGGCTTTCCAGAAGATCAAAGATCTAATGACGCAGGCCCCAGTACTGACAATGCCCAACCTAACGGATCCGTTCGTGTTAGACACAGATGCGTCTAACTATGCAATTGGAGCGGAGCTCAGCCAAATACAGGAGGGCAAGGAGAGGGTTATTGCTTATGGTAGCATTGCCCTAACTCCAGTTCAACGTCGGTACTGTGTCACCAGACGGGAACTGCTAGCCGTAGTCATGTTCACAAGGCAATATCGGCATTATCTTTTGGGTCGCTCCTTTACGGTGCGTACAGATCACAGTAGCTTGAGGTGGCTCCTGGGGTTCAGGTACCCCCAGGGGCAACTAGCGAGATGGCTGGAAGAACTTAGCCAATATGATATGCGGATCGAGTACAGAGCAGGACGTCACCACGTCAATGCGGATGCACTCTCCCGTATCCCGGAGCAATCCAACCTGTGCGAAGATTACCGCATGGGTATAACCCCCGAGGATTTGCCGTGTGGGGGTTGCCAATATTGTCAGAGGGCACACCAGAATTGGTCATCCTTTGCGGAAGACGTAGACAATGTGGTCCCCCTTCAGGTTCGGTCAAGCAAGACCACCCCCAATACAATCAGGGGAAGGACCAATGGAGGGGAGTCATCCTCCGATGACATGGTAAGGACATAAAGGCAGGTAAGGCCCCCAAAAGCTGTTTCACATTGCTTGGGGCATGGGAGGATCAAGGCCCAAAGGGTCCTCCTCAGAAAGGGTCTGGGCTATGAGGTGCCCAGAAACACCCCTAGCGGGGGTATCAGTATGGTCCCATCCCTCCAATCGACAGGTGGGGACCCAGCAGGCCACCCTGCACCCACTGCTCCAGTGACTCGCTCTATTGCTTCAGCAGGTTTGCTTGATTGGTACAAGTCCTGCAGAAGTTATATTCAAAGATATGTTTCCCCCAGTGTGACAGGAGTTCTGATACCTTGCAGAATTTGAGGTCACCCCCATGCCAGAAGTGATCCTGCACTTGGGATGTCACCAGTCCCAAGAAGGTCCCAGCACACCAGCCGTAAAGGTAGAGGTATGTGCTTTTCCCTAGTAGTTACTGATCAGTCCTCGGCCGAGCCGAAGACTTGGCCAACAGGCTGGTAGATGGGCTACAGGTTTGGACCCAGACTCTTTGAAGGCATCGGGAAGGGAGTGTTAACAGGCTGGTCCGCATTGTCAATCAGGAATGATCAAAAGGGGACCAGTCGAAGAGGAACTGGAGACATATTAAGAGCTCAGTGTGTGCACATGGGTTGGCCAGTAAAGCCCCGGCTAACCTTTAGGTTAGGCAATTTGTCTGCTTACGGGCTGTTTAGCAGAGGGTCTTGAGGCCCACATACCAGCTGTCCCAGCGGCCCAGGTGCCCCACCCCTACAAGGAGGGGCAGGTGCAGGCTGTAGCCCCTTCGCATGGCGGAGGGGGGAGTGAGGGGAGTATTAAGTGCATTTATTATGCAATTATTGATTTTTGAAATTTATTGTGGAGTCTTTATATCCTCCGTGAGGATACAATTATTTTATTACTGCCGTTAAGGGGGGTCAGTTACCTCATTTATATTTTGTAGCTTTATATTTTTGGACCGTTTATTCAGTTCGAACGGCATAGGAACTCCGACGGAGGGATATTGACGATATCCCTCAGGACTTTCTATCCCCCTATTGCTTCCCAATTTGGTCGCATTTACCGGGGTGAAGCTTACCAGGGGGACTTGCGTCCCCACCAGGAAGCTTCAATGCGACGGGGAAGAGTGTAGTGGGGAGCGACTTCGGACTGACTCGGACTTACTCGGACCGACTCGACGACCGTCGGACTGCCCTCGGTTTCCGAGGGCGCAAACCCGCCGTGTCTAAACAGTGAACAGTACGAGCCCAACCAGACCAGACATACCTGCTGTTCCTTGGGCCTTGGGCAACCAGAATCCTACCTTACTGGAGTAGAGAAACGCCAGTCGAAGGTAAGAACTGTTGCAAACTAGTTCACTCAATGTTTGTAGTAGGCCGGCCACCACTACAATACTATTGCTTGATGCTTTAAAAAATCGCGAGTTTACCGTTTAATTCGCGCTACTCGCTCGCTACTCATACGAATCTCCGATACGCGTGCGTGTACGTAGTGCAGCGTCCGAGTATACTTGGGCACACAATCTGCGCCCTGGGCTTGAGATGAAATTTTATGAAGCACAGCTGTGACTTGTGAGAGCTAAAACATCAAATGCAAGTCCCCGCACCGTACGTAAATTTTCATTTAAACGCAAGGAAGTTCATTGCTAAAAGGAAGCGTGATTCCGTATAGGCAAATATCGAACGCAACCTTCGCTAATCAAATGGAATAGAAAGTGCTACATATTACTAGCAGACGAAGCGGAGAAGCCATCAGCAATAGAACAGGGTTTGGGGCTACGCACTGTTTTGACCTGAAAATTACACTTACTGATTTTCTAGGTTACAGAAATGAAGTCTGACATGATTCAGCTCCTCAGCAGTGCAGTTTCGAACCAAATTCGACATTAAGTATGAAGGTAGAATTGCTGCCCGATGCTTACAAAAATCGCGAATTTACTGTTTCGCGCTACTCGTTCGCTACAACTCCCGATATCGTTCCGAAAATCCCCGATACGCATAAAGTATTGTGTTATGATATAGCGTGTGGTATAGTGCACATAATCTAAGCACTGAGCTTGGGAAATTTCAGTAGTTGTGAGAGGTAAAGCATCAACACATGCAAGTTCCCGCCCGAGAGCGACAAGCAAGTTCATTGCTAAGCGGACGCTCGATTTCGTAGGGAAAATATCGAACGCAACCTTGACGAATCCAATGCCAATTTGCGTTTGTTTCTAATTCAACGCACAGTTTCAGGCAAAACTGTATTACTTATTTGCAGTTGCAAGTCAAATCTCTCACAGGGCCAGCGAGCCCTGTCAGTCCTAACAACTTTTTAGGCACGACGGACATCCACTCGTTGGTATCTATTCCAGAATGCGTTCGGAATACTTAGTACCTTTTATCTCAGTGGCATGCACTCGAGAATGCGCGCATTCTATACCCATTCCGGCCGTCGCCTGGGAATGCTCAGCTTAACAGGGCCTAGAAATAAGCCGGGCATTCCGGAATGAAACTGAGAATGCATCAACAATAAGGGTGACTTTGTCTAATCTCTCTATTGTCTGTTAAAACCTAACGGTAACACTACCAACAGGATTAATTTACCAGGGTTCACAACCTTTGTCTTCTAGCATGCATTCCATCAGCCCCACGCTTTCACCAATGAGGTGCATTTTGTATACGTACAGCCGCTACTAGCTCACCGTTTTGCTTCCTTCGCTAGCTCTCAACGATCGAACATGTGGCTGGATCTCTAGCTGGCCTGGTATTGCGAAGGTACCAAGGTAGTCTTTATACAGGCATGCTAGATTTCGAATTTTCTATCAAAGGACATTTAATTCAGTTTTCGCCGAGAAGGAATAAATCAATCCTTTTGCATGGCTACGTGAACATTTATGATATCAGAGAGGTGAGGTCTGTTCGCTATATGCTTTTTTTTTAGGCGAAAAGAAAGACAAAACAGTATCATATGACGTTTACAGGAACTCAAAAGGGGCTTTTACTCAAGACTAGTGCTAGAGACATGTCCCTGGCTCACTCCCACTCCCAGGCCAGACTGTCTAATTGATATCTACACGTGGTTTACAACAAGGGTGGGGTGTGAAGGAATGCATACGCGCATTCCTTTGCTGGCAGGCAACACTAAACTTATTGATTGATCCACTCTGCTTTCATGGAAATTTCCACAAGCTTGGCATGGCTGGGGCATAGGTATCATTCCCATTTATTCAGCTAGCACATGTTCCTTTGTTTGTTTGTTTTAGTTTTAGTTTAGTTTAGTTTTTGTTTTTGTATTGTACCGAACTTCTTCTTTGTCGGGTGGGCTGGGGAGAGGAAAGATCAAAGTGAGCTGAGAGGGAATGAGACAGGGAGAGGGGAATCAAAAGGAGGAATCGTCTGCTGAGCATGTTGTCTCCTATACTTTTGCACAGTTCCATAAATTGTCCTCAAATGCCGATCATGTGAAATTAACCGGATTTGGATCAAACAGAATTGAACTGATATGAATAATAATATGAAAATCAGTGCTGTTGCTACAATACAAACGCATTCTACGTCACTACGAATGATTACAAGTTACTGATCTTATACTGCAGGACCTATAATGTATTACAAAGCGTTTTTAAAGCGACAGGGCTGTTATGAAATTACAGACCAGCGTGGCTAACGAGCTACCCTCACAACCATGAAGCAAACGGGCAAATTACAGATAGGAAAATTATTCGACATGTATTCTAGCATGTTCCGGAGCTGCATGTTATTGCTATTTACTTTCGAACGTAAAAGCAAACATGTGACATTTATTTTATCGTCGTACGGAGTTGAATATTATCGTTATTAATTTCCGAAAGTTAAAGGAAATATTCCACATTTATTTTAGCATCTTCCGGGGCCGAATGTTATTGCTATTTACTTTCGAACATAAAAGCAAACATCCGGCATTTATTTTACCATCGTCCGGAGTGGAATATCATTATTATTCATTTCCCAACGTCAAAGCAAACGTGCGATATTTATTTCAGCATCTTCCACAGCCGAATGATACCCTTATTCATTTCCCAACGCAAAACCAAATACTCGACATTAATTTTAGCACCGTACGGAGCTGAATCTTACTGTTATTCATTTCCAAAAAGTATAAGAAAACATCCGACATTTATTTTAGTATCATACAAAGTCAAATATTACCGTTATTTATATCCCAAAATTAAAAACAAATATCCGACATCTATTTTAGCATCTTTCGGCGGTAAATGTTATTGCTACAGATTCGAACATAAAAGCAAACATCAGATATTTATTTCATCGTCGTACGGAGTTGAATTTTATTGTTATTCATTTCCGAACGTAAAAGCAAACATGCGACATTTATTTCAGCATCTACCAGAGCCGAATGTTATCTTTATTCATTTCCGAACGCAAAATCAGATATCTGACATAAATTTTAGCACCTTAGGAAGCTAAATCTTACTGTAGTCATTTCCAGAAGTATAAGCAAACACCCGATATTAATTTTAGTATCATAAAGTCGAATATTACCGTTATTCATTTCTCGAAAATAAAAACAAAATATCCGACATTTATTTTAGCATCTTATGGAGTCGATTGTTAGCGCTGTTCATTTCCAAAAGTATAAAGGCAAACATCCGACTTTTCTTGGTGGCCCGATCGGTCCACCAAAATCTTCATACAGTTTGTATATGAAATTCTGGTGCCCGACGTGCGTTTTTTGATGGCCCCGGGCCACCGCTAGTATCGAGACCTGACGGTATACCTGGTAGGTACCTCCTAGCAACAGGGTTGGCGTCTCAATCTGGCAAGAAAAAATACGAATGTATCGAACTGCGGTACGAAACGCAATTTTAGGCGACGAGTATTATATCGTAAAAAAACAAAATAACCAACATACCAATACAGAAAATCGAATAAAAACAAAATCTCTGTGTTAGAAATCAGTTTCCAGAGACACTTTCACTCATTTTTTTTTTTTCACACTGAAACACAACGTGTATAATGGCGCGACTTTTCTTTCTCACAACGCAACAGGGCGGCGTGTAGTTCTTTTGAAGGTCAAAGACAATAGTAGAGGTGCACGAGGCCGCTATCATTCTTCGTGAATGAATGGTTTCAGTATAACGCGTCTGCATTCTCGGACGCATTCCGGACGCCTTGAATAGAGGATTTTATAATCCCCATTCTCGGAATACGACGGAATGCCTCTATTCACAAGGCTGAGGGGAGTAACAATAGGGCATTCTCAGTGCAGGCAGAATGCGTGGACCGGGAATGAAGTAGAGTATGCCTGCATGCCGGACGCATTCTGGATTACCAGCGACTGGATGTCCGTCGCCACAGCATACACACATCACATTTTATTTTGCTTTCTGCTTAAATGTGCGTCATCATGCGTCCCGAGGAGTCCCTCTCTGAATGGCGACTGCTGTTTTTTAATGAATAGAAAGCGCTAAACTGTACTGGCAAACAAAGAAGAGAAGATTAATCATTATCTTACAATGTCTTAATGAAGCGTAAAGTTACTCTAAATACTACGGATTTGGAAGTAAAACGTGATTCGTTTTCTTCTCTTAAATGCGTTCTTTGAGACCTTCAGCAAATTGTGATAGTCCCTTACGTGCTACTAAGTAGGTTATAGCTCGTTATTCCGAAGGTTCGTTATTCCCGAATTTCATTTTCGGATTAACGAATCTCCGGAATAACGCCACAAATGTTCGGATTAACGAACGTCTAGATATAGGGAATTTGCGTATTTCGGATCAACGAACCTTCGGAATAACGAACCTTCAGAATAGCGAACCTTCTGAATTTTGAATTGATTTGATTTGATTCATTTCATTCTCATTTTCATTTTTTTCTTTCATTCCACAAAACATAACACAAAGTAAATCTCAAATTCAATCATAAGCATAATTATATACATTACAAAGTATAACAATCAATGGTAATCAACAAACTTGCAAAGATATGCACACATACTGGAATTACAAAGTTATGTTTGAAGGATAAAAAAATGAGAACTGAGGGGTCCACTAAAAAGCATTGCTTGTAGATTGTGGACCACTCTAAAAATATCTTCAAAAATACTTGTTGTAAGTACAAGTACATGTACATAATACAGAAATAAGACAAAATGAAACAAAGAACAGAGACACAACAACATGGCATGACTAAACTGAGGGGGATACGATTGAAAGGAATACCCTTAGCAAAAAAAAAAAACACACACACACACACACACACACATTTAAGGGAAGAAGGGAAAGAAAGAAATAAAGAGAGTGCCTGCACGCTGGACAGAGAAACGGAAAAGGGGATTGTGGAAGTATTTCGGACAGCTGGTGACTGCACGCAGCTGTGGAAAAGTTAAGGATATAAAATGCCGAATTTCTTTATACACTTGTACTTTATAATGCCATTCTTTACTTTATAATGAATAACGAACAGCACCCACTAAGTACAGTTGTATTTAGTGGCAAGTATAGATACGAGGCCGATTGTAGTCATCATCATGAAGCATACTAACGTAGTATTTAATCTTCCAGCGCGCGTTGGTGCGTTGTTTGTAATTCTTGGTAAAACCATTGTTTTCAAAGAGAGAACATCATCTTGCTGATATAGATCTGCTCTACAAAGCTGTCACATTCATGACAGCAGTTTTAAATTCTGTATTAAACCTATGTCATTAAACTTTTCGTCTAAATTTCGTCTTTATATACACACTGATTAAATACGAAAAGGTTTAAAATGTTCATCAAAGAAGGGGGTCTGGACATTCACATGTTGGCATCAGTGACTGTTCATTCATCACGATTTATTTTTCTCTGTCCATTCACGAATCAACAGTATCATCATTCATCTAGTATTAAGACAAAAAAGTAATGTATATAGATAGGGAACATAACTGCATCACCAATAAAATGTTATTATCGATGTGTATCACAACATACCTTGGTACCAGCGCTCACACTCGTGTTCATTCGTTTGTTTTGGTTTTCATAAAATTCATTCTTTCCTATCTTGGTGGTACCTTATAAGCAGCCGTTGGGTTTGCAATTCCCTCGTCGATTGAACGTCGACGGACTCTTCGATAATTTTCAGCGTCGATTACTAACTTACCTTAACACCCACAGACACGCACGACAGCTTTCAAAGTCCCTTGGCTGTAAACTTGGAGAGGTGCTCACATGGACTGTTATCTCGGTGTCGTAACATGCCGAAACACAAATTCCCTATGCCTAGAGGTTCGTTAATCCGAAAATGAAAAAGGGTCTGTTAATCGGAACATTTTGTGGCGTTATTTCGAAGTTTCGTTATTTCGAAGGTTCGTTCATTCGAAAATTAAATAAGGTTCGACCGCATACAATCCGTTCGTGTTTTTCCCCTTATTTTTTTTTCCTTTGCTGGTAATGAACATTTAGTTTTAACTTAACGAAGGTGAGGTGTATGTATTTTTCCCATCATTCATGGGAAGAGAAGAAGAGTGAAAGAGGGAGAAATGAAATCAGACGGAGGACACGTAGCTCAACAAGCTGTCTTTTACACCAGCATCAGTAATATCATTACCATCACTCAGATCATTTGGCCCTTTTCGTATCAAAATTAGGAACACGACCACCATCATCACTCGAGATAACACTTAAGCAAACTAATCACAAAGTACCAACAACCTCTCAGACAACAACACAAACACTACAAAATATCACACAGCACACCGAAGAGGCTGGGATCGAACTTCCTTCGAAATATGCAGTACTACAGCAAATTGGAGAAATCGCCGTTACGAAAATACATGTGCAGTAACCGAGACGGGTGCTGTTCGTTATTCCGAAGGTTCGCTATTCCGAAGGTTCGTTATTCCGAAGGGTCGTTAATCAGACGCAGACACGCAAATTCCCTATACCTAGAGGTTCGTTAATCCGAAAATGAAAAAGGTTCGTTAATCCGAAAGTTTGTGGCGTTATTCCGAAGGTTCGTTACTCCGAAGATTGGTTAATCCGAATCTGAAATTCGGAACAATGAACCTTCGGAATAACAAATCTTAGGAATAAAGAGCCTTCGGAATAACGAACCTTCGGAATAACGAGCTGTAACCAGAGAGACACCTGAAAGAATTTTTACATACCGGTACTTCGAAACAAAGGGAACGAATAAAGTGACATTAAACAAAAGAAATCGTACCAAACGAGGTATGAGAAACAGAGGAAATAAAACAATGAGTAAAGGCCCTCGCCGAAGTTTGCAGCAGCGAACACCACGCGAAAATTATACAAAGTCAACACGTGGCAACTCGCTATGACGAGATCTTGAGACAGACATATTTTGTTCTTTGTAATCTTTATCAGTACACAATAAACAATACAAAACAGAAAATGAATTCGTTGGGACCGGAGAAATTAGTTTGTTATATCGGGTATTATTTTGTTACATCAGGATCTCCTATGCCTAATCGAGTTTCCACGGGACACTGGAAACAAAGTTCGAACGCTTTTTCACATGCACAAAATACATGCAAGAACAATTATCGCAGGAGCAAATGTGTTATCATCCAGTTCATTCCCAAAAATCTTCTTTTTTTTCAATCACAAAATAATTGTCCCGAAACGAGAGAGTGCCACAGAACTTCTTTAGAGTTCTGTGGAGAGTGCCCGTCACCTTCTTCTGAGGGAATTGCTAGTAAGCCTGACCAGACGCAGTGCAATTCTATGCAGCGACAAGGGCTGGGTAGTTAGTGAATGAGTTGCCTCCTAATCCGTCTTTTGTTCGCACGAGGCGTGGCGTGGACATTCTGTTTTGAAATCGGCAAGCCGTAATTGTCTCTGATCAAAGTTACTCTGTACACTGTACTTGAAAGTCTGTGGTGTAGGGGGTCACTGAGACACCTTCCTTGCAAGACACAGTGCGATGCGTAAAAAAAAGACAGATTAGTGCTTGTTCATTAATTTTCTACGCCACCACGCCAATGTGCTGAATACGCATTGTATCACGTTATGTGCACCATCTTGTTGATGAACCCTATGAATTTGTTTATCAAATCGTTGCTGACCGTAAAAGAGAGGTGGAAAATATAAGTCACGAACTGCCAGCCGCATGACAGAAATGTACCAAGCAAGCAAACAAGCAAGCACCAGTGAATGCCGTTTACAAACGCAAAAACTTGAACTGTTAATAGCAAAATCGACTGAAATCGTGTTTAGACTAAGTAAGAAGCTAAAGGGCCTACTCGTACATTAATATTGCAGAGATCAGTTACTGAGGATGATTTAACAGAAAGAAAACTCGCCTTTTAAAATGCAAGGTAAAACTCGCTCCACATCACAATAGGGCAACGAGTAAGTTCAGATGTACATGTTTGTTGATTTACAGATCAGCAGTTGCGATCTTAACAAATTTAATTTGTAGAGGGAGACAAAGTGAAAAAACTCGCATCTGAACCTTCACCCCTCTGAATAATATCTTTCTTTCAATGCAAAATGTTTTGGGTATATTCAGTTATTGTTTACTATAAAACATAGTCATGTGTTATTTACAGGCTTTTTCATGTTATTTATTGGATTCTATACATCTTAACTATTCCAGTTTCTTTCCCCCTGACTGATATCACAAAGTCTGCCATAACGATGTTCGCTAAACAGTTTACGTTCCATACGAAGAAATTATGTCTTTTAAACGAGGAAAAAACAAAAACAAAACAAAAAACAAAAACGAACGAATGTTGATAGCCAAATAACTTCACAGTTCGTAGGTGAAGTTCCTTCAAATTTTCCAAAGTAATACGTAGTTTTGAGCGTGAAATTGTCAGGATTTTGCTGTCTAACCCGGTAGTGGCTGCATCACATACTCGTAGTGAATTTGTGTGGGCAAACGAGGCCTTTCGTATATTTCTGTGAGTAACCAATCCCTTCCTGTACAATTTGTAGTTCAGTAAACATTTAAAATACTCAATTAAGTACACAATAATAAACTGTTCGATATTTCTACTAACGGTCAAAAGAAAGGCTATAATTAGAATCATGATCTTTGCGATGACAACTCATGAGCTAGTTCTTCGATCGATATTTCCAGGCTATTTACACGCGGTTTATTCCAGTGCGCGCATTCTTTCGTCTGGCACCTTGGGTCTGGCACCTGGTTTTGTGGAAATTTTCCACAAGGAGGGGAGAAGGGTGGGGTGTCAAGTTTCTCGTAAATGCCAGAGAGTGCCTACACAATCTCTTTGCTTCAGTTACTGTTGTGTTTTTCCCCTTTGCTGGTAATGAACTTCTAGATTTAACTTTACGAAGGTTGCTAGCACGTGGTTCTTTTTGTTGTGAGGTGTATGTATTTTTTTTTTTTTTTTTTGCACCATTCATGGGCCGGAAGGGAAAGAAGTATGTTCTGCAAGCTGTCTTACACTCGCATTAGTATAACTTATCATCACCATCACTCAGATCACTCAGCCTTTTTCTATAAACATTCAGAAACATGACCAACATCATCATCAATCAAAGATTATTCCTCCCGTCTATATTTCTTTTCTGAATTATCCTCCACTACTCGCTTTAATGATTAACAAAAAATCGTAACTGTTCGTTACTTTGAAAGTTTGCAATTTCCGAAGTCTCGTTATTCGAAAAAAAAAAATAAAAGCAACAACAAAACTGTGTTGCTGTTTTGAAGATTCGTCAATTCAAAAACGAAGGAAGGTTTGGTTTTCTAAATGCTGTTAATCCGAAAACAAAACAAATTTTTGACCACATTATTCGTTTTCAGATTAACGAACCGTATTTCCCATTTTCAGATTAACGAACCTTCGGAATGTCACAAAATGTTCGGATTAACAAACCCTACTACACTTTCAGATTACTATAGTAACAAACATGGAATTTGCGTTTTTCGGATACGGAAGAACGAACCATCGGAATATAAGTATATACACCTATCCGGTATCATCATACCTGACTCTTTTTGGAATAATAACCACCACGCAAAGAAATTAACAATGTCAAACTGAGAAACTGATTTCTTGCCTCAAAATTTTCCCTGATGCCGTCTATATATTTCTTTTCTGAATTACCCTTCCCCCTTTCCAGAATACACACATCACGCAAAAAAAAATGAACGATATCAAACTGAGAATTTCACTTACTTGTATTTCTTGCCTCAAGATTTTCACTCCCTTCTATATTTATTTTCTGAATCACCCCCCCCCCCCCCATCCCCTAATCGACTGAAAAAAAAAAATAAACGTAGTTACAGTCATTCCGAAGGCTCGTAAATCCCAAATTGACGAACAAGGGGGGGGGGGGGAATCGTTTTTTGAAGAATCGTCGACTCGAAAACGAAACGGGGGTCGATATTAAATCGTTGTTAAACTCAAAAGATAAATGAGTAAATAAACAAATAGATAGATAAATAAATAAATACATAATAAATAAATAAATAAAATTTCGTGCCGGATTAAGAGTGTTCAGACTAAGGCACCTTCGGAATAATCCCACACACTGTTAGTTACTTAAAAGTTGATGCCTATTTAGGTGGTCAAATCTTACGTTTGAAATGAGAAAGTGGGAGCATTTGCAGACATTTTAAAAACATCCGACATTAACGTTTTAGCACAATAAAGAGCCGAAAGTTATCGTTATTCATTTCCGATTGTAAGAGCAATCATGCAACATTTACTAGTATTTTAGCACCTTACGGAGCCGAATGTTACCGTTAATCATTTTCAAATGTAAAAGCAAACTACCGACATTCATTTTAGCATCTTAGGGAGCTGAATGTTATCCTTATTCATTTCCGAACGTGAAAGCAAACATCCGCTATCTATTTCAGCATCTAACTGAGCCGATTGATACAGTTAGTCATTTCCAAAATTAATGTAAAAGCAACAATCTCTTACTGTTTTAGCATCGTACGGAGCAGAATATTACTGATATTCATTTCCAAATTTAAAAGCAAACATCCGACATTTATTTATCATACGGAGCCGAATGTTATATGCTGCTGTCCACTTCCGAAAGTGAAATGAATCATCTGACAATATTATTTTAGCATCGTACGGAGCCGAAAAGTAGGGCCTACTGTTGTTCATTTTTAACGTCAAGGCAGATATCAGACATTTACTTTCCCATCAAACGCAGCTGAATGTTACTGTTATTCATTTCGAGATGTAAAAGCAAATATCCAACATTTATTTTAGCATCGTATGGAGCAGAATGTTACTTCTATTCACTTCCGAACGTAAAAGCAATCATCTGACATTTATTTCAGCATCTTCCGGAGCCGAATGTCATTGCTATTTACTTTCGAAAGTATAAGCAAACATCCGACATTCATTTGATCATAGTACGGAATTGAATATTATTGTTATTCATTTCCGAACGTCAAAGGGATCATTCGACATTTATTTTAGCATCTTCCGGAGCTGAATGTTATTGATATTTGTTTTCGAACATTAAAGCAAACATCCGGCATTTATTTCACCATCACACGGCGTTGAATATTATTGGTATTCATTTCCAAACGTCAAAGGGATCATTCAACATTTACTTTAGCATCTTCCAGAGCTGAATGTTATCGCTAATTTACTTTCGAACGTTAAATTAAACATCCAGCATTTATAGCATCTTCCGGAGCTGAATGTTATTGCTATTTACTTTCAAACATAAAAGTAAACATCAGACAGTTATTTTATCATCGTATACGGAGTTGAATATAATTGTTATTCATTTCCGAACGTCAAAGCAAACATCAAACATCAATTTTAATGAATCAATGTTACTGTTATTCATTTCGAAATTTAAAAAGCAGACATCCGACAATTATTTTAGCATCGTATGGAGCAGAATATTACTGCTATTCGCTTCCGAACGTAAAAGCAATCATTTGATAGTCATTTTAGCATCTTCTGGAGCCAAATGTTGCTATTTACTTTCGAAAGTAAAAGCAAACATGCGGCGTTTATTTATTATCATCGTACGGAGTTGAATATTATTGTTAATCATTTCCGAAAGTCAAAGCAAACATTCGACATTTATTTCAGCATCTTCCGGAGCAAAATGTTATCCTTATGCATTTCCGATCGCAAAATCAAATATCTGACATCAATTTTAGCACCGTATGGAGCTGAATCTTACCGTTATTCATTTCCAAAAGTATAAACAAACATCCGACATTTATTTTAGTATCATACGAAATTACCATTATTCATTTCCAAAATTAAAATGAAACACCTGACATTAATTTTAGCATCTTGCGGAGCCGATTGTTGCCGCTGTTCATTTCCAAAAGTAAAGGCAAACATTCTGACTTTTTCCTACGGGAGAAATAGGACGACTTCGTAATACACTGTATTTAGTTCTTGAGTCACTTGACAGATAAAAAAAGATCTCACCTCATGCATGCAAAATTTTACATGTATGGAGCTGCCTAATTAAGGCATACATTCGCGTTTAAGTGTAGACCTACATGTGTTTTCATAAACCCTCTTCGATCGCTACTTTCAAAGTGTTCCCCGTTCAGTGAGATCACACCCCATAATTACGTTTTGAACTCGTGGGTTGTTACAACGCCGTCATTACCGACCGCGAATTTAAACACACGCGAAAAAGTCGGCACCGATGGAAACCGCGAAAGTTTCTGTACGCGAAAGAAACCACTTTTACAGTAGCCAAACGAAACGCAAATCAACTCATAACCAATGTTGAGACAAAGGAAAGCGTCGGGACACGTCGCTCATCGTCGGGCTATCACGAACATCATTTGTAATCTGGAGAGGCGCGTCTGGACACGTCGCTCGCTATTCAATTTGAGCACTGGCCGTGACCATTCAGAAATCTCGCTACATCTCAAGCGCCATGTCCCGAAACGTCGGCGCTATTAAAACGAACACTTGCGTGAGCGGAGGTCACGCAACATAGAAAAAATCAACAGCTTCTTTCGAGGGTGTCGGCAAGTGTCAGCAAGCGTCGGCAAGCGTCGCGGTATCATCAAAATGATGGCGCGTACTGCTTTGACCGACGCTTAGCGACGGAGTGAAAACATACTGCGACGCACTTCATTGTTCTCGCAATATGTCCCCGTCGCTGAGTGTCGCTCTCCGTCGCTCGCAGTCCCTAGTTTACCAGGTGCGCCTTAGGTGATACGCTATCAGCGTATCACCTATTGTGATTGTCAAAATCTCTCTTTATATAACTTTTTATTCTCCTTTCTTTCTGGACAATTTTGTGTCGTCAATATCTCAAGAATGACATTACGGAATAACATGAAATTTTCAGTCAACATGTCACATGACAATATCTAGCCACAATAAGGTTTTCATGACAGTAACATATCTATGACGTCATCTAGGCGCCATTTTGTGATTTTCCGACCATGTTACATGATCGATCATAACTTCATAACTAAAGGTCATTTCTGTATCATTTTCGGTGGACATAAAGTTCAGGTCACGCTCTTTCTTACTTTTTAATGCTAATTACCTAGGACATTACGCGTCAAACTTTTAAAAGGCTCAAAACAACTTTCCAATGGGAAATCTCGAAGTTTCAGACAATTTTAAGCGTTCCGCGCGTACGCGTCCGTCCGCGCATTTTCGTGCGTAAGCAACATGAAAATGCGAATTTTTTGACAGATTTGGATTCCTGATACATTAAGTAACAATATCCATTGATTTCCCATCAATTTTGACCTATAACAAAGGAATGCGCTGGCGTCAAAGTGGAAATTTCGTGTGCGCGTCTATGTGGAAATATAGCAAAAAACATGCCTTTTGTTTATTTCGCCATAGCTCTTTAAAACGTCCGGTGACCCTATGTTTTTATTGCATATTACAAAAGCATATGAATTGCAAATAACGTTTCAAGTACAGTCAACTTCAGATACCTCGACGTCGGATAAGCCGAATATCACTTACCTCGGGGGCAAAATGAAAGTCCCGATTGTTCCTATGGAGTTTCCGTGTATTAAAATTCGCGTAGCTCGAAGAACATAACTCGAAGTTCGGTTACCTCGAAGTGAAATCTACTGTCCCGATCTTAATTAACTTATTGTTTTTCCCAGCATGTAGCTCGAATCGAAATTGCAAACATCACTCAGCATCTCCGATTAAGCGCGCGTGGACAGCGAAGAAGACATGTCAAAAATCTTTTCACACTCGACTGTAAATTCCCGACCAGAACAATCGCGCGCCCAAAGAAATACCCGGTACACAGCTGACAAGAAAAATCCCCAATACCTACCTACATACGAACATGGTATGCACATAGCACCCTTGCCAATGGCGAGTGCTTACGATAGCACTACGCTCTGCCCCATCATCTTCTTTTCTTTAACCACTGTGTTTTAATTCTTGATCATGATAGTCATACCGTGCGCATAGATTTCTTAACCGTCGTGGCGCACCTGCGTAGGTGTTGGCACTGGGTGTTGACAGTTCTTCTGCGTAGTGCCTTTTTAAAACTTTTTTGTTTGCCTTTCACGGAGTATGTTTCATTTTACCTTCTTCCCCGAGAACGCAAGCACTGATTTTATCCTTTTTTTTTCAGCAATGCGATTATGAAAATATTGTAGAATATGATGTGGAAGTATAGGCCGAGCACAATAAAGAATAGAATAGACAGGGCCCCACACTAACTTTTATCGGGCCACCAGTATCACTGATTCTTATTTTTTGGTGGTCGAATTCTATACTCGAAATTTTTAAAAAATGGAGAAAAACATTAGAAAAACTAAATCGGTCGTACTAAACATGGAAAAATGAATATTAAGCGTTATTAAAGTGATACAGATGCCCATGTCTAAAACAAATGAATAGAAAATCCAATCATCTTATTCTGTGTTTTAAGATTTAGCAAATAGGCGTATAGATTATCATAAAAGTTGATGCCTATATATTTAGGAGGTCAAAACTTACGTTTGAATGAAAAAGTGGGAGCATTTGCCGACATTTGTTAGCATCCGACATTTGTTTTAGCATTGTTAAGAGCCGAAAGTTACCGTTATTCATTTCTTATTGTAAAAGCAATCATCCAACATTTATTAGTCTGTTAGCACCTTAAGGAACCGAATATTACCGTTATTTCTAAATGTAAAAGCAAACAACCGACATTCATTTTAGCATCTTACGGAGCTGAATGCTATCCTTATCCAATTCCAAACGTGAAAGCAAACATCCGCTATTTGTTTCAGCATCTAACTGAGCG
This sequence comes from Diadema antillarum, assembly GCF_040938485.1. Classification (NCBI taxonomy): domain Eukaryota; kingdom Metazoa; phylum Echinodermata; class Echinoidea; order Diadematoida; family Diadematidae; genus Diadema; species Diadema antillarum. The sequence continues at coordinate 282,836 of NW_027271346.1, read as the reverse complement.
GATTAATACTGTTAATCATTTCCAAATGTAAAAGCAACAATCTGTCATTTATTTTTGCATCGTACGAAGCAGAATATTACCGTTATTCATTTCAAACATACGACATTTATCTTATCATCGTACGGAGCCAAATGTTAGTGCTGTCCACTTCCGACAGTGAAATGAATCATCTGACAATTATTTTATCATCGTACGGAGCCGAATGAATACTGTTTTTCATTTTTGAATGTCGAAGCTGACATCAGACGTTTATTTTACCATCAAACGTAGCTGAATGTTACTGTTATTCATTTCGAAAGGTAATAGCAAATATCTAATATTTTTTTAGCATCATATGGGGCAGTATGTTACTGCTATTCACGTCCAAACATGCCAAACGTAAAAGCAATCATTCGAGATGTATTTTAGCATCTTCCGGAGCTGAATGTTATTGCCATTTACTTTCGAACGTAAAAACAAACATCCAGCATTTATTTCATCATCGTAAGGAGTTGAATGTTATTGTTACTCGTTTCCGAACGTCAAAGCAAACATCAAACATTAATTTAACCATTGAACGCAGCTGAATGTTACTGTCATATTTCAAAATTTAAAAGCAATCATCAGACAGTTATTTTAGCATCGTATGGAGCAGAATATTACTGCAACTTCCGAACATAAAAGCGATCATCTGACATTATTTTAGCATCTTCCGGAGCTGAATGTTATTGCTATTTCCTTTCGAAAGTATAAGGAAACATCCAACACTTATCTAACCATCGTACGGAGTTGAATATTGTTTTTCATTTCCGAACGTCAAAGCAAATATTTGACATTTATTTCAGCGTCTTCCGGAGCCGAATGTTATCTTTATTCATTTCCGAACGCAAAATCAAATATCTGACATTAGTTTTAGCACCATACGGAGCTGAGTCTTATCGTTTTTCATTTCCAAAAGTATGAGCAAACATCCGACATTTATTTTAGTACCTTACGGAGCCGATTGTTACCGCTGTCCATTTTCAAAAGTAAAGGCAAACATCCGACTATTTTTGGTGGCGCGATAGGGCCACCATTCATTCAATTCATTCATATAAAAGTTGATTCAATTCCAATTGACAAGCATGCAAACAATCGGTAGGCACTATAACAGATACCATGTTGAACATCGATAAACGTCGGATAAGTCGAAGAAAATTCGACGTACGTACGCGTACCTCGAATTTCACGTACCTCGAATTTCGCGTACCTCGAACCATTTTCTTCAGTCCCGATGAATTCGAGGTATCCGAAGTTGACTGTATCAAAATTTCCATAAATACATAATGACGTCATCATATCATCATCTGAAATTAAAAAAGTGGAATTAATTTTTTTGAGGTACTGTTTCTGACATTCATTTGCTCGTATCTGTGTTGTTTAAGCTCAATATTATCCCAAATTAAGATATGTTGTACTTTGAACATTTGCCTTTCAAGTCCATGTCATGGTTTTGAAATTTGATGACGTCATCATACTTTAAATTGTGATTAAAGGTAAAGACGCCAAATCGGACAAGTTTACGTGTTATGTCTTTGGGAGGTGATTTTTTTAAAAACCATGCATTGACTTGACAATGTTTAAGCACCTTTATCTCAGCTGATTTTGCTTCATTTCCTCTGAAACTTAAGTATGTTATAGCTGAGACAATAAGCTGCAGTAATCATGCATTTTATTTTTTGAAATCTCCTCATCAGGTCGACAATTTTGCAGTTTAAAACTGAAAATGAGAATGGAATGTGGACGAAACGATTCCTGATTCATCTTTCACATACATAATATTACGTTCCTCATATTTTCTCGTTGAGACGTATGGCCGAGTGGTTAAAGGCGACGTCTCAGAGACGTGAGGTTGCACACGTGCGGGTTCGAACCCCACAAGATCGCGAAACAAAATACTTAGCTATTTTACTTTTTTTTCTTCAATGGTGTATTACAAATTCGTCCATGTAGAAATCACGTTCGTATATAAACGCACCTATAGACACACACACACACACACACACACACAATATCCCTCTTTTTTGTGTTTGAGACCACATTGCTTCGACTGCTGCAAAATTTTGCAGGCTGACTTTGTCAAACCGATCATAGTATGTAATGACGACGACGGAGATGTTGTACTTTGAACAATTGTCTTTCAAGATCATGTCATTGTTTTGTACTTTGATGACGTCATCACACTGAAAATTGTGATTAAAGGCAAAGTATCAAAACCAGTCGATTATAGGTTTTATGTCTACGGGACGTATTTTTGTCCCCGCCGAACGAGTTCGAGCAGGGGACTATGAAACGGGCTCCGTACGTGTGTGTGTCCGTGTGTCCGTCCGTCCGTCCGTCCGTGTGTCCGTGCTAACGAGAGTATGCTTGTGTGGCTAGGAGAACAATAGTGCACAGTAGATGGCCTTTATTCCGTCAGGCTTGTGTGGCTAAAATTTTTGCTTGTGTGTCTATTTTAACAAAAGGGAGAACAAAGGGGTAGACACACAAGTATATATCACCATAAGGTCGTACGTCCGTGTGTTCGTGTGTGCGTCCGTGTGTGATCAAAATCTTCAATTTGCTACTTCTCTGTCATTTATGAGCCAATTTTGATTCTGTTTGCTTTATATGATAGCACTACATGGGAGCTTTGAAACTTCTACACAGAATTTCAATCGTGACCTTTGACCTTGACCTTTGACCTATATTGTACATTTTGCTACAAAATGCTACTCCTTCGCCATTTCTAACCCGATTTCGATTCCGTTTGCTTTATATGATGGCACTAGGTGAGGGCTTCAAAACTTCTACACAGAATTTTGACCTTTGACTTCTTTGACCTTTGACCTTGATTTTTGACCTATATTGTACATTTTGCTACAAAATGCTACTCCTTCGCCATTTCTAACCCGATTTCGATTCCGTTTGCTTTATGTGATGGCACTAGGTGAGGGCTTCAAAACTTCTACACAGAATTTTGACCTTTGCCTTCTTTGACCTTTGACCTTGATTTTTGACCTATATTGTACATTTTGCTACAAAATGCTACTCCTTCGCCATTTCTAACCCGATTTCGATTCCGTTTGCTTTATGTGATGGCACTAGGTGAGGGCTTCAAAACTTTACACAGAATTTTGACCTTTGCCTTCTTTGACCTTTGACCTTGATTTTTGACCTGTATTGTACATTGGCTATAAAATGCTACTCCTTCGCCATTTCTAACCCGATTTCGATTCCGTTTGCTTTATGTGATGGCACTAGGTGAGGGCTTCAAAACTTTTACACAGAATTTTGACCTTTGACTTCTTTGACCTTTGACCTTGATTTTTTACCTATATTGCACATTTTGCTACAAAATGCTACTTCCGGCGGGGACATATATTACGCACCGCGTAATTTCTACTTTTCCTTGTTCCCAAGTTGCCGGAAATGGCATAGCGACATCAGTAGTTACAAGGCCGCATTTCCGTCTAGCAATGCAATACATGTTCACGCGGCCACATTTGTTCAGTGGCCATTGACTTTTCCCACCTGTAATATCTATACTTTTTTTTTTGCCTTACCATTTCCGTGGATGTACCGTGGCTGAGTGGTTAGAGAAACGGTTTTGCATGCACGCTCAATATAACTTCAAGGTGCCTATATCACATTCTTTTCTTTGTCGATCACAGATGACCAACATCTGATGACCCCAAGCGTATCACCTAACTCGTCAGTGTGACGAGTTTCATATCTCGTTATCTTTATTTTAGCATGCTATCACATATCATAGCTGCTAAAACCCAGGATGGATTACTGACATTAGTTTTGCCAAACCCAAATCTAGCCACCTACTAAGCACTACAGATGCATCCTGTTACAACAAAGTTTTTTGGGGACCAGCAGTTTTCTTTTGTTTTGAGAAAGCTTTGTTATGGCCGAACAAACAATATATTTAATGAAAACTTACAAAGCATGCATATATTGTATCTTATTTATTGTATGCTAATCATATGCAGAACAGCACTGTTTGGCGTAATGCAATCTCACAATATCAAAGTTCTCAGGGGACTAGCAGTTTTCTTTAATTAGTGACCTTAGCATTTTTATGGTAGCCTACAATACAGGTAATGGGCTTTAGTCATGAAATGACTCATCTGTCTAGGCTGCCATACAAAGGCAAAAAGAAAACAAATCTATTGTTTGGTGATTCTCTCATTTACTGATAAAATTACTTGAAAATCTAATATCCAAGTCTAAAGACAAAAAGTTTTTTTTTTTTTTTTTTTTTTTTTTTTGGGGGGGGGGGGAGGGGGAGCACCAAATGCCAGTTGAGAACTCCTCACAAATACATGTACTCCTATCCTTGGTCAGCAACTTGCTTCCGTCATGGTCGATGGAGGTGATGTGATGTAAACATGTGGATGGGATAACTTTTGCCAAAGCACATATCAGAGCACTCTATTCCCCCTGGTCAGCTTATAGACCGATTCAATTTCGAGGTCCTATTCACCTACTGCCGCTAGCGGCACTATAACGGTCGCCATAACTGGGGGCCAACGGGGGCTTCCAGCGAGCTAGCTACCCAGCGAATTGCACTTGCAGCTTGCCGCCTAGCGTATCCATCGCGCATAGTTAGCCGGCCGGCCCCCGTGGACGCTGCGCCGGCGGCCGCCGCTCTAATATTGTGATTGTTTACCTACTGTGCGAAAATCTTACAGCGGTTTTTCCTGCATTTCTTTTGAACAAATTAAACGATTCAGAAATATTGATACAAAATGAAAACTTCAAAGGATCAGGAAAATATATTGTGCAGTTGTTGGCTGCACAAATAGCAGAAAAAACGGAAATTGAAGGTGCATGGCAGTGACAGTGTGTGAAATTCATTCACCACTGAAGCATGATAAATAGACCTATAGATACAGCCCACATTAGAGACAAGTGAAATACAACGGAATAAAAATGCACAGATTTTGAAGCAAAGTTAGGCCTATGCCTACTAAGGACTAGATTTTCTTTTAAATTTTATCAATGCTATCAATGCATATTCGTAAAGTATGTTGTTCATTTTAGAAGACAAGTTAAGATCAATGCTTGGTGCAGTACTCTCCAAAGTTTAAATACACTTCCTGACTATCATTATGACAAGCACTTTACAGTTAGCGACAACCGAAAATAATAAAGGATGTAGGCCCAGGGTTCTAGAAGTCAATAGGTCTCAGTTGTTAGTCTGGACTCTTGCCTGGAATTCTAGACAAGATCTAACGTTAGACAGATTTTACCCCGCTGAGTAAGAGCCTAGAATTAGTAGAAATGTTTAGTTAACTGAAAAGTTGCAATCTATAGCGGCATATCTAGATCAAAATTCTGATTTATCGTAGAGTGTCTATGTATTTAATTATATCATTTAACTTCTCAACAGTCTAGGCTTACTTGCAAGACGTCTGCCTACGCCTAGCCACATTTCTCCCCAGCGGTTTTCCTTCTCTTACACAAATGTGAATAAGCCTAGGCCTATTTGCTATAAGGGGTTTTATGATACACGCGAGTAGGCCTTACCCATGTCATCGCCAAGAAGAGTCTACAAACACTCATGGATCGTACCGATATTAATACCTTGAAATGCAAGTTTTGGCTACAGCCGTATGTCACCTACCCATATGCTCAACTCGGTATAGGTTGTTTAATTTTCACGAATTCCGCTTATCACTGTTGGACTGCGGATTTTACAATTAGCGAGCGAAAAAAATGCGGTTGTAACAAAGCCAGACACGTCGACCGCTGCCACAGATACAGTAGCTGGCCGGCTGGCGCCGGGTGGTAAAAGCACTGGCTGCCGCTGGCACCCTTGCCAGGCACGCAGGGCGTTTGCTGACCCGGCCTGTTTGGCCCCCAGTTATGGCGTCGCCTTAAGAGGGCGCACCTCCATGAACAGTCACTTGAATCGGTCTATAGTAGATGAAGCACAGATGGAAACAGGGGAAGCATGCCATTAAAAATGTGTGCAATCATCCCTCTTCCACTTTCTTTCTGTCACACACTCTTCACATAAATGAGTACACAAAGGGAGAGTTTGGTTTATGCATGAGAAAATGACTCTCTACACTCCAATGTGCATTATATGTATGAGAAGGACTTGTCAGTGCTCAATAAGACTGGTAACACTATGCCACCCTGTTGCACTAAGACATTTCTCCCCTACCAGGTATCAAGAACACCATATATGTTGATGTTGTTATTGTGTGGATTGTAACATTACCGAATTAAAAATGCATCATTTTTTATGAGTTATTTTGAAATGTTTTCTGTTTGATGTGAATAGCATTTGATTAGTTTTAATGTAAAATTATGATTGTGAATGAATGATGTATTTTTCTTTATGTTTGTCTTACAGTGCTGATGATGTGCAGTCAATAGTAAGTGGGAAGCTAGCTCTGAGACATGCAGGACCCAGTGTTGAAGCCCTGAAGAGTATCGCCAATGCCAGTAAAAACAGATCCCTTTCAGAATTCCAAGCTGTAAGTCTTCCTAGTACAGTGGTAACCGCTTAATCTAGATAGGTCAGGTGACAAGCTTTTCTCCCATTTACGTGGGACTCCCACATAAGTGGTGGCTGGTATTGGCCCCTGCATACCACCCAACACTGTAATGATAATAATAATGGATATCATTTATAAAGCGCTATTGCTAAAAGTTTCTAAGCACTAAATGTCTTGTGATGGAGAAGAATTAGAAAGGAGAAATTAGATCATGAATTAAATAGTAAAATGAAATAAAATACAGAATACATATTACAACACTGTAAATTATAACTTAAGGAACAAACATAACATATATGTAATGAGTTAATACAAATTACAGATCATGAGTGAACAGATGGGTTTTGAGAAAATTTTAAAAAGAGTCTACGGTAGGAGTTTCGCGGACATGGATGGGTAAGTTGTTCCATAGTATAGGTGCGAGAACACTGAAGGCGTGATCACCGTAACCCCAATATGTGGGCATGACACTTAACCATGCACAATTAGCACTTTGCTAATTGTCCCTAGTATATGAAATTCAATCTGACAAATGCCTGGTATTAAGAGAAAAGAAGCTTTTGTCCTCTGTGTTTTCCCTTTTTCAGTTTACCAGCCATTGCAATCATTAATTGTCAGTCGTGTGCATTTCTGGCTCACCAGAGCCAAAAGCTCAAGTGAGCTATTGCATTATTGTCCTGCATTCTTGGTGCATCATCTGTCATCTGTCCAGCATCTGTCATGCGTAAACTTTTTATGCCTCCACCACAAAGTGTCACCAGAGGCATTTTGTTTATTGGTTGTCCGTCTGTAATTGATTTTGTGGACAGCATAACATTAAAAACCATTTGAGGTATCTAAATGAAACTTGGCATATGTATGTATGAGTGGCCAAAGTTGTACCTATCAACTTTTTGGATGCACATGCTCAAGGTCAAAGGTCAAGTTTACATTCTTACAATTTCACTATTCCCCCCCCCCCATATTTATGCAATGCCTGAAGGTATTTTCATGATACCTAGTCTATACATGTAATCTACATCAGTGAAAAACCATCTGTCCGCTTCCCATAATGTATACTGAATCCTGTGTGCACCGCAACCATGCCAAATGCAACACGCACAACTTCCACGCAATTCTTCCCTCTCCCCCGACGAGCCCCCCCACACAAGCTCACACATCTTCTCTCTCACCTCGCCGACCAAGACACATTACTTCTTGTTGCGCTGCAGGACACTTGCCTTTTTCGCCTTTCTACATCACCTTTTGCTGGTGAGACCATTCCTTATTTGTCTTTGTATCTGCTTACAGGAGTTACCAGGCTGTTTCAATTTTAGCCTTTGCCAAGACTGTTTTAAAGTGGCTTTTTCTGTTGGTCCTTCTTGTACAGTGCATATAAAAAAAAAAGGTAATCCAACTTTGGAGAGCTATTTTATAATTGTCACCTACGGAGAGGGCAATGTTGGTTGTGAGGAAAGGGGAACTCTTCGTCTTTCCATTGATACCTAAGGCGTCAGGGAATTAAGTCACTGACGTTCTTCGCCGTTCTTCGCCCGTTCTGAACGTCCATTGTTCTCCGTACCGCTAAGTCGAACGCGAGATCACGGGGCAATTCGATGCGCAACAAAGGGCTTTTGTTCCGCCGTGCGATTACTCAACGAGGCACTTCTAGAACGGGGCTATTTAGGGGAAGCCTGGAACGCCATTGAACACGTCAATACGCGATTGAATCTCCGTCATTTATTCTCGGATACACTGACGGAGAAAGGGCTCTCTGGGACAAATAGCCGTTTGCAAAAACAGGACGCAAAAAAAGGTTAACATTGTTAATTCACAAGCGTTTTCCCTCTGTTTTCGTGCGTGTATGTTTTCGTTTTGATCGCAGTTTTAGTGACATATGAGTAATGATAATATAACAGACATAAGAATTTCAGGAAAACTACTTTCATCTTGACGGTGATTTTGTATATCACGCATGTCCTTGCTTTTACGTTCGAAGGTAAATGACAATAACATTCAGCTCCGGAAGATGTTATCAATATCGAATGATCTATCTGACGTTCGAAAATTAGTGAGAATAATATTCAACTCTGTATCCGATGATCAAATAAATGTCGGTTTTTTATGTTTACTTTTGAAAGTAAATGGCAATACCATTCGGCTCCGGAAAATGCTAAAATAAATGTCAGACGATTGCTTTTACGTTCGGAAGTGAATTGCAGTAATATTCTGCTCCATACGATGCTGAAATAACTGTCGGATGTTTGCTTTTAAATTTCGAAATGAATAACAGTAACATCAAGCTGCGTTCGATGGTAACATTAATGTTTGATGTTTGCTTTGACGTTCGGAAATGAATAACGATAATATTCAACTCCGTACGATGATGAAATAATTGTGTGGTGTTTACTTTTATGTTCGAAAGTAAATAGGAATAACATTCAGCTCAGGAAGATGCTAAAATGTCGAATGATCCCTTTGACGTTCGGAATGAATATCAATAATAGTCGATTCTGTACGATGATTGAATAAATGTCGGATGATTGTTTTTACTTTCGAAAGTAAATATAGCAATAACATTCATCCCCGGAAGATGCCAAAATAAATGTCAGATGATTGTTTTACGTTTGGAAGTGAATACACAAAATTGTAGCAGTAACATTCTGCTCCATACGATGCTAAAATAAATGCTAGATATTTGCTATTACATTTCGAAATGAATAACAGTAACATTCAGCTGCGTTTGATGGTAACATAAATGTCTGATGTCTGCCTTGACGTTCAAAAATGAAAAACGGTAACATTCGGCTTCGTAAGATGCTAAAATAATTGTCAGATGATTCATTTCCCTTTCGGAAGTGGACAGCAATAACATTCGGTTCCGTACGATAATAAATTTTAAATTTGGAAATGAATAACGGTAATATGCTGCTCAGTTAGATGCTAAAATAAATAGCGGATGATTGCTTCACGTTTGGAAATGAACAAGGATAACATTCAGCTCCGTAAGATGCTGAAATGAATGTCGGTTTTTTGCTTTTACATTTGAAAATGATAAACGGTAACATTCGGCTCCGTAAGTTGATAAAATACTAATAAATTTTAGATGATTGTGTTCACAATCAGAAATGAATAACGGGTCTTTACCATGGTAAAACAAATTCCAAATGTTTACAAATATCTGCAAATGCTCCCACTTTTTCATTTCAAGCGTAAGTTTGGACAACCTAAATAGGCATCAACTTTTATGATTTAATTTTTCTTATGTCTTTCTAGATTTTCTTTTCGGGCCACCAATAAATAAAAATCAATAAAAGTTAGTGTGGAGCCCTGTCTTTGTTCATGTGATTTTTTTTTTCCCCCATGAAGGGATGAGTGGAACCTTTCCTCGGTTAATTAGATCTTGGAAAATACTAGTCGAAAATTAACTGTTTTTTTTTTTGGCGGAAATAGAGATACGATGTAGAATCATGACGCCGCAATGATTCCAATATGTTCTTTGACTGAGGCCGTGTAGCCCGTATGACAGCTAGCAGACAGATCCCCGCGCATAAGTATAACTATGAAGTATTTAGTTTATTTTCCTTGAAATTAATTATATGCGAAAAAGTAATATTGCAAAAATGAAGGCGCAAATATTCATATGGGCAAAACAGCAACGACAATTTCGTCAGTGTTCCAAGGCTGTGGCCACAATGAACACCTGTGCGCTTGCGCCTGCATAATCTTTCCTACTATGATGGAAATACTTCGAGACTTTGAGAAGCGTCCAAGTGTTTGTCACTGTCATATTATTACTAGCCGTGGTCAGACTTGCAAAAGTTGGAGAAGTGTAATCGCGATCTTAAACTTCTCGATCTTTTGCCAGTGTAACTGCGCCTATTGTCGTTATTTTTCTTGTCGTTGTTGTTGTTACCGTTAATGTTTTGCTTCAAGAGTCATGAAATGTTGGATGTTAGTGCGTGAGACAATCGCAAAGTTTAGGCTTTGTTGTTTGTGTGTGTGGGTTTCTTTTCTTCTTCATTCGTATTTTGACAGGACAGGCATGACAGGCCGTGATTACTTTGGATGCTGTGTCAGATTTGTAAACTGTCACACACACACACACACAAACACACACACACACACACACACACACACACACACACGCAGAGAAGAAAAAATGCCACTGCAGTCCCAGTGCTAATGAGCAATCTTGTATGCTGTGATAATACGGGGTGAACGCAACAAAATACGGCGACACATATTAGGCCGTATGAAACTTGGAAGCGGTCCGTAACGGGACGCGACGGAAAGCACTATAGTCTGTCATAGACCAGACGCAGTGAGAACAACGTCCGATAGATTTTAATGTTCACCGGGGTGTGGACTGCAACAAACATGCCTAGAATGCGAAGCGGGGATTGGGGGGGGGGGGGGGGGGAGGACAGGAGAATGTGTTATCTACCCACGGCGCACTGCGTTTCGGGTTAATGGGGCTGCCGTGGCCGCGGAACATGGTGCAAACGCAGCTGTATGTAGCTCAAGAATATATTCATTGCTTAGTAGCCAATCCGATGTGCGTCGGACTATCTGGCAAGGAAGGAAGAATCTACAAGCAGCGGACAATGGGAAACATTAACTTCCGTTTGTGTTGTTCGGGCATAGGTAAAAAAAAAAGTTTTAAATACCTGAATAGCGCGCACATTATTCGGGCAATCAATATGCAACGTGGCATTAGAAAATACAAACAAACAAAGAAACAAACACACACGCGCGCGCAAGCAAAGAACAACTACAAACAGAGAATGTTCAATAGCTTAGCAAGAAGTTGGGATCCTTGAGGTACAACATGCAATGGGAATTGTGAAAAATGTATGCATGTAAATATATGTATCTATATATATATATATATATATGTACTTGCATACTTATAGGAAATATATATATATATATATATATTTATTTATATACGTTTATATATATATATTGTATATATACATGTATATATATATATATATATATATATATTCATATGTATATTCATATTTTCCTGTATATATATTTGTATAAAAATGTTCATCTCGAATGTCAAGAATACCACTTTTAATGTATTTTTTTGTTTGTTGACAAGTCTGATTTCAAACAAAATGTTGTACACTTTAATAATGTATGTGTATGTGTGTTTGTGCATGTGTGTGTATGGGTGTGTATGTGCCTGTGTACTGGTTTATTTATGTTTTATACGTGGGTAAAAGTGGGTGTGTGTCAGACATAACATTAACTATGCACACGAACTCGTACACGACAGTCTAGACAAACATATCAAGTATAGTCATCTTATTTTATTCATAATTATTGTATGCGGTCAGCATTAAGTATATGAACACAATTGCACACGAAACACCATACTATGACTTCATAATTAAGTACTAATCAACGAACACCATATTTTCTTATGCTGTTTGAAACTCGCGTCAGTCGAAATGCTAAGCCAGAATTAGTAAACCGCATGTATTTCAATTTCAACTTCCTCACCCCGTAAACTGTGCGAAGCAAAATGGCAACATCGTGGCGTTGGCGACAGAGACAGCGTCACATTATCTCAGTTGGCGAAAATATATTGAGATTAGAGCGATGTTGTGTCAAACTGAAAACACTGACTGATTCTATATGTAGGAAAAGTAATCCATTTGGCAATTACACATGAAACCTGGCGCGTATATTTTATGTACCAACAAATTTACTAAAGAAAACCAATTTGCTTAGGTAGCTTCGTGTAGTTACGAAGCTATGAATGCTACATTGTAATATATATGACTGACGGCTGCTTAATAAAATCCATTGAAGTTACGCATTATAATACAAGATGGGTTTTCCACATAACGCCTACGTGAGGACAAATAAAGTACAGTTCAGTACAGCAGTATAGTCATCCGTCAAGCCACAGTCCCTACTGTCTCCCAAGCTTGAAAGCACTTTTCCTACACTTGGCATTCACGGCGTCCCTGAGCTCAGTTGAGAACTTGGTTCCAGTTGTTTGTCCAGGAAACTGTAGCTCAGCCTGAATGAGGAGTCCACGAAACGCCACATTTTTTCTCAACGCCTCCTTGGTCTTCCATTCCTTCCCGGTGTACACGGCGCCACCGTGAAAGTTGCTACGGGCGAGTTCTTCGGCAGAAACTACCTTGTCCAGCAGCTTGATGATGAGCTCCTTCGGTCCCGATGACAAGTCGTACGCATGATCATACACGTCCTTGTCGATGACGACGGCAGCGTCATCTGTCCCTAACATCACCTTTCCGTGTGGCAGCATGGCGTGATATTCCGGGGCAGTCTTCACTGGAGGCAGCTCCTTCTCCCTCCTGAGCTCATCAAGCTGGCGCTCTAGTTCATAGTTCTTCCTCATAAGTTCCCGGTTCTCTGCGTTGAGTCGCCTGTTGTCCTCCATCACCAATGTGAGCATTCGTAGCGCGGAGGAGGATGTTCCGTTCATTCGGGCGTCTTCGCGGGAGGAGGAAGTTGCGTCTTCTACGATTTCATCGCTGGCTTCAGGGGATAGCGGGGCTGCGCTGTCAGGAACGTCTTCCGCGGCTTCTGGGGATAGCGGGGCTGGGCTGCCGGGTACATCTTCCGCAGCTTCGGGGGATGACGGGGTGGCGTCTTCGGGTTCATCGTCCGCATCTTCGAGGGAGAATGAATCGTCGGCTGTGGAGATGACCGGGCTGTCGGGATCTTCGATGAATGATGAACTGGCGTCCGTCGGATCCGCGCGGAAGACCAACGACTCCTCGAAGTCATCAACTGAGCTGTTGTCGGAGTTGTCTGGAACGGTGGTAGGCGCGGCGTGGATCAGGCTGGTCCTTTCATGGCGTGGGACAGAGTCTGCACGGGGAAGCTTGCGGCATGTGGCAGCATTTCGGATGCGAATGAAACGGTGGTTCTGAACTGCAGTACGCTGTGGTCTCTCTGTAGAGCAAACAAACAACAACAAAAACTTAAGTTAGGTACACATCGAACAAGTAAAGACATCACAAAATTATAGCACTTAATACAATTTTATCACATACAGCTCTAACAAATACAAACAGTAAGTACAATTTTCATGCTGTAAACGTTTTGAAGTGCATTCAGTTCTGCATTTACATGATATGACGTGAGTAAATGACTACTGTGTAGGTACGGAGGCACATAAGTTGTATCGTGTATACTGTTAGAAATAGTCAACATGTTCTTGACATCATTCAAAGCGTTAACGTTTACCATTGGGAATTGCAATCAGAAACGTAGTTAAGAATAGGACGACATAGAATAAATGGTATACTTACGCAGACCGATAATTCGCGCCCTGAATCGTCCTCGTTTGTAGGTGACTGGGACCTCCATGCCGATGTCGAGATCGCCAAGTTGTTTGACTCTGCTTCGCGGTACTGTTTCCCTCACGCCTTTCCACTTCGACACCAACCACTCGACGGTAACTTGTGCACCAGACATGTTGAACTAGCACTGAATGTAACACTACGCACTATAAAGGCTGTAACGATGTTTCGAGCTCGGAGTAGAATTGAAAATCTGAAACATGTCAGATCGTACTTTGCTTATTATAGCCAGGAAAAGCGCGATCTCGATTACAGACTATCAGCCAATCACAACTCCACGGACTTCAATGACCAATGAGCATCGCGACTTCAGCGACCAATACGTGCCGCGTATTAAAGTTGTCCTTTGACACACGCCTTTTCAATTGTTACGCAACCAGGCACTATGCTCATAATCAACGTGCTGATTACCCTTGCTTCCAAAGATCCATTCACAGCGCAAGGTCTCTATTGTTTAGTGCGACGTCTCTGGCTTCTCTTTATTCTGAAGATATGGCATATCGATTTTCGTTCAATCACGTTGATAAACAGTTTGGAAAACTTTAGGCACTTAATTAACAAAGGCACAGACTTTGACATGACACGCCGTCTGGCCAGCGTATGTCTGAAATAATGTCAGGGAACAACTCCGATGTACTATGAAATGTACGATGAAATATATCTGTGCATCACATCAATATTAATTGTTAATTATACATCTATCCTATCAGTATGTTAATTTTCATTGAGCTACTAATGTTATTACAGGGTTAAACAGACTTTAAGGGTTGTCTCTAGAATCTAAATTTTGCTTTATTTCAAAGCTGCAACATCACAACGTTATACAAATCTCGGGCACTGTATACACATGATTTATGAATCTCTTTGATTTCCTTCATGTTGTTTGATATTTATATGACATGAAGTAGGCTCGACCTTGTATGTGACAGGTGCTGAAGACCTGTAGAAGGGTCGAAGGCTTGGCAGCAATAAAAGACAAAGTGACTAGATTATTGCAACGTTTGTTAGCAGCTTTTTTCTTCCTCGTCACAACTATATAAGCTATATACATAGACACTCAACCTAATATGTGATGCGCTCTATCGAAATGAGTCAACAAGTCGCAGAAAATGAAATTTAAGTTACACCAGTATCTGAATTCTACAGACTCTAAGCTTTCAATGATGCATACATAATACAACCCATTTCCACATCTCGAAAAATCTTCAAAATTAAAATAAACTACTATAATAGTAGGAGACATGACCATATATCTCCTGTTCTCCGCTCACTCCATTGGCTTCCAGTCCATTCCCGTATTAGTGTCAAGATCCTACTTCTGACGTACAAAATCACACGTAATTTTGCACTCATATATATTCAAGACCTATTCTCTCTCCGCTCCTCCTCTTCTACCAGACCCCTCCGTTCATCTTCCTCTCTCCTTTTACTTCATGGCCCACGTACAAAAACCCGTTATGGTGACCGAGCCTTCTCTTCCATTGCTCCCACTCTTTGGAATAACTCCCTCTTTATATTCAGAATGCCTCATCTGTTGAATCATTTAAAATTCTTCTCAAAACTCACCTGTTTAATCAGTTGTAATTTTTTTTTTTTCTGGGAGGCGCACAAAATTATCAATTATTGTACCATTGTATCACATGTATTTTTCTTTTCTTTTCTTTTCCTTCTTCTTATTTTGTTACTGTTAACGCTGATTTTGTTAATGTTATTGTGTTTTTCTAGTCTATTTGCACGAGTAGCAAAAGTGCGCTTAGAAACGTCAGTATGAAGCGCCATATAAATGCAATTATTGTTATTATTATTATTAATAATGATGTCAGTCCGTTTATTTAAAACAAACAAAAAACAAAAAAGATAAAACAGCTCTCAAAAATCAAATTACGTTAAAGTTTACAACATGTTCCCTTTCCAGGACGCAACAATAGCAGTCCTGCTTAGGGCACGCACTAACATACAAGGCGACACCCGTGGGTGGAAGATGATTATCCAATCACAGGACAGGGCTATTCAAATTAACGATTCTGACTATTACGACAGCGCCGAATGTAAACTTCAGTGCTTTTGTGTCCGTGCCAGCTGTACAAATGAGTCGGTATGCGTTGTGTGTCGGGTAGCGGTGTAGTTTGAAGCAAGTATTAAAACTCACAAACAATAGGAAACAGAAAAAAAAGAGAAAAAGGCACGAAGAGTGTATCGTTACGAAAGTCTCTTTTCCGAGAGCGTTAATTGCTTCTTTTTCTCCTCCATGTTGTCGATGGAAACTAAAGAGGATGCTTTTAGCAAGGACCAATGCCTAAATAGGACTTGAGGAACCCATTCTGTAGACGGGGGTCCAAAAGTCATAATCGTCAGAGAAAGTCATTTTGGTGAATTATACCGATTGTCGCCTGTCGAGATCGTGCTATCTTCGTGTAGGTTTTCACAGAAAAAAAACAACATTAAATAATTATGCACATGGTCACAATGTTTCAGGGTGCTCCCACTTTTTCATTTCAAGCGTAAGTTCTGATCACATAAATAGGCATCAACTTTTATGATTTGATTTTTCTTATGTCTTTCTAGATTTTCTTTTCGGGCCACCAATAAGTTAGTGTGGAGCCCTGTCTTTGTTCATGTGATTTTTTTTTTCCCCCATGAAGGGATGAGTGGAACCTTTCCTTGGTTAATTAGATCTTGGAAAATATTAGTCGAAAATTGACTGTTTTTTAGGCGGAAATAGAGATACGATGTAGAATCATGACGCCGCAATGATTCCAATATGTTCTTTGACTGAGGCCGTGTAGCCCGTATGACAGCTAGCAGACAGATCCCCGCGCATAAATATAACTATGAAGTATTTAGTTTATTTTCCGTGAAATTAATTATAATCGAAACAGTGATATTGCAAAAATGAAGGCGCAAAATATCCATATGTGCAAAACAGCAACGACAATTTCGTCAGTGTTCCAAGGCTGTGGCCACAGTGAACACCTGTGCGCTTGCGCCTGCATAATCTTTCCCGATGGAAATACTTCGAGACTTTGAGAAGCGTCCAAGTGTTTGACACTGTCATATTATTACTAGCCGTGGTCAGACTTGCAAAAGTTGGAGAAGTGTAATCGCGATCTTACACTTCTCGATCTTTTGCCAGTGTGACTGCGCCTATTGTCGTTATTTTTCTTGTCGTTGTGGTTGTTGTTACCGTTAATGTTTTGCTTCAAGAGTCATGAAATGTTGGATGTTAGTGCGTGAGACAATCGCAAAGTTTAGGCTTTGTTGTTTGTGTGTGTGGGTTTCTTTTCTTCTTCATTCGTATTTTGACAGGACACTGCACGGTGAAGGCCCATCCGGATATACCGGGCTAGTATCACTGCCTTTAGCGAGCTGCTTGTATGTATGTATGCTTGTGTTTTGTGTGTGTGTGTGTGTGTGTGTGTGTGTTTTGTGTTTTTATTTCCAACAGCATCCAGCACCGGCATGACAGGCCGTGATTACTTTGGATGCTGTGTCAGATTTGTAAACTGTCACACACACACACACAAACACACACACACACACACACACACACACACACACACACACACGCAGAGAAGAAAAAATGCCACTGCAGTCCCAGTGCTAATGAGCAATCTTGTATGCTGTGATAATACGGGGTGAACGCAACAAAATACGGCGACACATATTAGGCCGTATGAAACTTGGAAGCGGTCCGTAACGGGACGCGACGGAAAGCACTATAGTCTGTCATAGACCAGACGCAGTGAGAACAACGTCCGATAGATTTTAATGTTCACCGGGGTGTGGACTGCAACAAACATGCCTAGAATGCGAAGCGGGGATTGGGGGGGGGGGGGAGGACAGGAGAATGTGTTATCTACCCACGGCGCACTGCGTTTCGGGTTAATGGGGCTGCCGTGGCCGCGGAACATGGTGCAAACGCAGCTGTATGTAGCTCAAGAATATATTCATTGCTTAGTAGCCAATCCGATGTGCGTCGGACTATCTGGCAAGGAAGGAAGAATCTACAAGCATGGATTGAAAGCGGACAATGGGAAACATTAACTTCCGTTTGTGTTGTTCGGGCATAGGTAAAAAAAAAAAGTTTTAAATACCTGAATAGCGCGCACATTATTCGGGCAATCAATATGCAACGTGGCATTAGAAAATACAAACAAACAAAGAAACAAACACACACGCGCGCGCAAGCAAAGAACAACTACAAACAGAGAATGTTCAATAGCTTAGCAAGAAGTTGGGATCCTTGAGGTACAACATGCAATGGGAATTGTGAAAAATGTATGCATGTAAATATATGTATCTATATATATATATATATATATATATATATGTACTTGCATACTTATAGGAAATATATATATATATATATATATATATATTTATATACGTTTATATATATATATTGTATATATACATGTATATATATATATATATATATATTCATATGTATATTCATATTTTCCTGTATATATATTTGTATAAAAATGTTCATCTCGAATGTCAAGAATACCACTTTTAATGTATTTTTTTGTTTGTTGACAAGTCTGATTTCAAACAAAATGTTGTACACTTTAATAATGTATGTGTATGTGTGTTTGTGCATGTGTGTGTATGGGTGTGTATGTGCCTGTGTACTGGTTTATTTATGTTTTATACGTGGGTAAAAGTGGGTGTGTGTCAGACATAACATTAACTATGCACACGAACTCGTACACGACAGTCTAGACAAACATATCAAGTATAGTCATCTTATTTTATTCATAATTATTGTATGCGGTCAGCATTAAGTATATGAACACAATTGCACACGAAACACCATACTATGACTTCATAATTAAGTACTAATCAACGAACACCATATTTTCTTATGCTGTTTGAAACTCGCGTCAGTCGAAATGCTAAGCCAGAATTAGTAAACCGCATGTATTTCAATTTCAACTTCCTCCCCCCGTAAACTGTGCGAAGCAAAATGGCAACATCGTGGCGTTGGCGACAGAGACAGCGTCACATTATCTCAGTTGGCGAAAATATATTGAGATTAGAGCGATGTTGTGTCAAACTGAAAACACTGACTGATTCTATATGTAGGAAAAGTAATCCATTTGGCAATTACACATGAAACCTGGCGCGTATATTTTATGTACCAACAAATTTACTAAAGAAAACCAATTTGCTTAGGTAGCTTCGTGTAGTTACGAAGCTATGAATGCTACATTGTAATATATATGACTGACGGCTGCTTAATAAAATCCATTGAAGTTACGCATTATAATACAAGATGGGTTTTCCACATAACGCCTACGTGAGGACAAATAAAGTACAGTTCAGTACAGCAGTATAGTCATCCGTCAAGCCACAGTCCCTACTGTCTCCCAAGCTTGAAAGCACTTTTCCTACACTTGGCATTCACGGCGTCCCTGAGCTCAGTTGAGAACTTGGTTCCAGTTGTTTGTCCAGGAAACTGTAGCTCAGCCTGAATGAGGAGTCCACGAAACGCCACATTTTTTCTCAACGCCTCCTTGGTCTTCCATTCCTTCCCGGTGTACACGGCGCCACCGTGAAAGTTGCTACGGGCGAGTTCTTCGGCAGAAACTACCTTGTCCAGCAGCTTGATGATGAGCTCCTTCGGTCCCGATGACAAGTCGTACGCATGATCATACACGTCCTTGTCGATGACGACGGCAGCGTCATCTGTCCCTAACATCACCTTTCCGTGTGGCAGCATGGCGTGATATTCCGGGGCAGTCTTCACTGGAGGCAGCTCCTTCTCCCTCCTGAGCTCATCAAGCTGGCGCTCTAGTTCATAGTTCTTCCTCATAAGTTCCCGGTTCTCTGCGTTGAGTCGCCTGTTGTCCTCCATCACCAATGTGAGCATTCGTAGCGCGGAGGAGGATGTTCCGTTCATTCGGGCGTCTTCGCGGGAGGAGGAAGTTGCGTCTTCTACGATTTCATCGCTGGCTTCAGGGGATAGCGGGGCTGCGCTGTCAGGAACGTCTTCCGCGGCTTCTGGGGATAGCGGGGCTGGGCTGCCGGGTACATCTTCCGCAGCTTCGGGGGATGACGGGGTGGCGTCTTCGGGTTCATCGTCCGCATCTTCGAGGGAGAATGAATCGTCGGCTGTGGAGATGACCGGGCTGTCGGGATCTTCGATGAATGATGAACTGGCGTCCGTCGGATCCGCGCGGAAGACCAACGACTCCTCGAAGTCATCAACTGAGCTGTTGTCGGAGTTGTCTGGAACGGTGGTAGGCGCGGCGTGGATCAGGCTGGTCCTTTCATGGCGTGGGACAGAGTCTGCACGGGGAAGCTTGCGGCATGTGGCAGCATTTCGGATGCGAATGAAACGGTGGTTCTGAACTGCAGTACGCTGTGGTCTCTCTGTAGAGCAAACAAACAACAACAAAAACTTAAGTTAGGTACACATCGAACAAGTAAAGACATCACAAAATTATAGCACTTAATACAATTTTATCACATACAGCTCTAACAAATACAAACAGTAAGTACAATTTTCATGCTGTAAACGTTTTGAAGTGCATTCAGTTCTGCATTTACATGATATGACGTGAGTAAATGACTACTGTGTAGGTACGGAGGCACATAAGTTGTATCGTGTATACTGTTAGAAATAGTCAACATGTTCTTGACATCATTCAAAGCGTTAACGTTTACCATTGGGAATTGCAATCAGAAACGTAGTTAAGAATAGGACGACATAGAATAAATGGTATACTTACGCAGACCGATAATTCGCGCCCTGAATCGTCCTCGTTTGTAGGTGACTGGGACCTCCATGCCGATGTCGAGATCGCCAAGTTGTTTGACTCTGCTTCGCGGTACTGTTTCCCTCACGCCTTTCCACTTCGACACCAACCACTCGACGGTAACTTGTGCACCAGACATGTTGAACTAGCACTGAATGTAACACTACGCACTATAAAGGCTGTAACGATGTTTCGAGCTCGGAGTAGAATTGAAAATCTGAAACATGTCAGATCGTACTTTGCTTATTATAGCCAGGAAAAGCGCGATCTCGATTACAGACTATCAGCCAATCACAACTCCACGGACTTCAATGACCAATGAGCATCGCGACTTCAGCGACCAATACGTGCCGCGTATTAAAGTTGTCCTTTGACACACGCCTTTTCAATTGTTACGCAACCAGGCACTATGCTCATAATCAACGTGCTGATTACCCTTGCTTCCAAAGATCCATTCACAGCGCAAGGTCTCTATTGTTTAGTGCGACGTCTCTGGCTTCTCTTTATTCTGAAGATATGGCATATCGATTTTCGTTCAATCACGTTGATAAACAGTTTGGAAAACTTTAGGCACTTAATTAACAAAGGCACAGACTTTGACATGACATGCCGTCTGGCCAGCGTATGTCTGAAATAATGTCAGGGAACAACTCCGATGTACTATGAAATGTACGATGAAATATATCTGTGCATCACATCAATATTAATTGTTAATTATACATCTATCCTATCAGTATGTTAATTTTCATTGAGCTACTAATGTTATTACAGGGTTAAACAGACTTTAAGGGTTGTCTCTAGAATCTAAATTTTGCTTTATTTCAAAGCTGCAACATCACAACGTTATACAAATCTCGGGCACTGTATACACATGATTTATGAATCTCTTTGATTTCCTTCATGTTGTTTGATATTTATATGACATGAAGTAGGCTCGACCTTGTATGTGACAGGTGCTGAAGACCTGTAGAAGGGTCGAAGGCTTGGCAGCAATAAAAGACAAAGTGACTAGATTATTGCAACGTTTGTTAGCAGCTTTTTCTTCCTCGTCACAACTATATAAGCTATATACATAGACACTCAACCTAATATGTGATGCGCTCTATCGAAATGAGTCACAAGTCGCAGAAAATGAAATTTAAGTTACACCAGTATCTGAATTCTACAGACTCTAAGCTTTCAATGATGCATACATAATACAACCCATTTCCACATCTCGAGAAATCTTCAAAATTAAAATAAACTACTATAATAGTAGGAGACATGACCATATATCTCCTGTTCTCCGCTCACTCCATTGGCTTCCAGTCCATTCCCGTATTAGTGTCAAGATCCTACTTCTGACGTACAAAATCACACGTAATTTTGCACTCATATATATTCAAGACCTATTCTCTCTCCGCTCCTCCTCTTCTACCAGACCCCTCCGTTCATCTTCCTCTCTCCTATTACTTCATGGCCCACGTACAAAAACCCGTTATGGTGACCGAGCCTTCTCTTCCATTGCTCCCACTCTTTGGAATAACTCCCTCTTTATATTCAGAATGCCTCATCTGTTGAATCATTTAAAATTCTTCTCAAAACTCACCTGTTTAATCAGTTGTAATTGTTTTTTCTGGAGGCGCACAAAATTATCAATTATTGTACCATTGTATCACATGTAGTTTTCTTTTCTTTTATTTTCCTTCTTCTTATTTTGTTACTGTTAACGCTGATTTTGTTAATGTTATTGTGCTTTCTAGTCTATTTGCATGAGTAGCAAAAGTGCGCTCAGAAACGTCAGTATGAAGCGCCATATAAATGCAATTATTGTTATTATTATCATTAATAATGATGTCAGTCCGTTTTATTTAAAACAAACAAAAACAAAAAGATAAAACAGCTCTCAAAAATCAAATTACGTTAAAGTTTACAACATGTTCCTTTCCAGGACGAAACAATAGCAGTCCTGCTTAGGGCACGCACTAACATACAAGGCGACACCGTGGGTGGAAGATGATTATCCAATCACAGGACAGGGCTATTTAATTAACGATTCTGACCAATACGACAGCCCGAATGTAAACTTCAGTGCTTTTGTGTCCGTGCCGCTGTACAAATGAGTCGGTATGCGTTGTGTGTCGGTAGCGGTGTAGTTTGAAGCAAGTTTTAAACTCACAAACAATAGGAAACAGAAAAAAAGAAAAAGGCACGAAGAGCGTATCGTTACGAAAGTCTCTTTTCCCGAGAGCGTTAATTGCTTCTTTTCTCCTCCCATGTTGTCGATGGAAACTAAAGAGGATGCTTTTAGCAAGGACCAATGCCTAAATAGGACTTGAGGAACCCATTCTGTAGACGGGGGTCCAAAAGTCATAATCGTCAGAGAAAGTCATTTTGGTGAATTATACCGATTGTCGCCTGTCGAGATCGTGCTCTCTGCGTGTAGGCCTTCACAGAAAAAAAAAAAAAAAACATTAAATAATTATGCACATGGTCACAATGTTTCAGGGTACTTATAACAACGCATCAAAGACCGCTTTTGTGTCTGTTCTGTCACAGCTATATTGCCGGAATATTCTGAATTTGCTTTTTTCCTGCATACGTTTAGATAGACTGGGGAAAAAAAATGTAGGCCTTATTCATGTCGTTTTGAATTTGCGAACGTAATGGGAATAGAATTTACCTTCTGTTCTAACTTTTGGATAAACGAACCATCAGAAACGAACCTCATTTCTTAACAAACCTTCAACACAGAAAACGGTATTTCAGTGTGTGACTGATAGCGTACCTTCACAATAATTAATTGTAACCACCCCGCAAAAAGGGCTTTATATCGATGTAATACATTGTCAAGAGTGATAAAAGGCCTGTTTCTGTTTCGCACTATGTCTCAGTACTCATGTGTTTATCTATAAGGATGTGTCTCACTTTTTTAATGATTAAATGTATGCCATTCAAACATTTTTTTTTTTGCGTGCTTGAAAAAGAAGAAGCTAAAATTCAGGCAAGGACACGAGTTTTCCTCAAAATAAGAGAGGGAGGTTTAGAAATACCCTCATTCCCGATTGTCCTATAATTGCTTCTAGGCCCAATAATTGTGTCCATTTCGTATACTTGCAAGAGACAATACGATGAAGTCTACCAATATTATGCACTATATTGATTTTAACAGTCGTCGTATTTTCGTGGTCAAAATGAGATAACGGACAGGTGACCTCTTAAATGAAATGCTTGATATTATAATAACCTTTATAATTAAAAGACTCGCAAATTCAAAGTGTCAAACAGTATACTAAAACATTATTTTGTATTTCCAAAACATATTGAATGCGTTATGTGTTAGCATTTAATTACATCCATTTGCCTTTCATTTTCCGTTTGTATGAATAAAAAAAACGCACAAAAGTGCAACCAAGTATTACCAAATACAGTGAAATGCGAGAAAGATTCTTTTTATTCTTCCTCTTCTAATTATTATCTTTATTATTATTATCATTATTATTTTCATTTTTATTATTATTATTATTATTATTATTATTATTATCATTATAATTATTATTATAATTATTATCATTATTATTATTATTATTGTGTTCCCTTCCCTCCTCGATGAATATTTTGTCGGGTTTGCGCTAAAGTTGCTTACAATGTTTTTGGAAACGCTATAAAAATCACGGGAAATGCCTACTATCAAGAAATGACCCATACATACATGAAACGCGCACATTCTGTACACGCTGTAATATGGAACTGTTCGTTTGTTTCCTTTATTTTTCGAATTACCTTAGTCGTGGTCGAGGAGAAAGAAAAGAAAAGCAAAGTGTATCATTCTGTATGTTATCAGATCCAGAATGCGATAAGGGTGTATTCCCGCCTTCCCTATGTTAAACGATTATGAGTTCTGTATGATATATAATTATGAAAACCTGGAAAGGGAAGAACTGATTCGTGATCACCCTTAAACTTTCAAATTACGTCAATGATTTCTGCTATCAATGGCGAAGAGAGAGTTGTGGTTGTTTTTGATTCATGCACCCCCTGAGAGCTGCAGGAAGCTCACCTTTCATTGTTCAAGCTGAGAGGTGGGATTTCCCACCTTCCTGGTTCAAGGCTTTGTTGCGCGTGGTTTACTCGGATACAAGGCATGAACAGCGTGGTCCGAGTTCTTTCATTCAGAATGCACCTTTCAGTGAGCAATAATCGCTGATATTTCGCAAAGTTATTGATACATTTTTGTTTTGTTTTGAAGACTTGACCTCTCCACTGTCAGCACACGTTCTACATGACAAACAGCTGCTATCCTTCCAACATTCTGATTACAAAAAAAAAAAATAAAAAAAAAAATGAAGTACACTTTGCGGAGCCAGACAACTTTCTTTCTCTTTATCAAATAGGTCCTGCTTCTAAAAATGCTCAGATAACAAGGGTTAAACTATCCTAAGAGCAGAACACGCGCTTAAGATGGAAATTATTGTTTGTTTTCCGATTTCTCCTCCAGCTGGCTTGACCCAGCCATCCTATATAGCAGGACGATGAGTCATTGAACTAGAAAATTACACAGTACGGAGGAATTAGTGAATTACTACACGAATTGTCGTCTTTTCGTAAACGAAATTAAACAACTTCTTTTATCTCCAAAGATGAACTTTGAATAACCCGTCACAATATACCACGGAACAGTGATGATTATTATTTGAATGAATTTTATTACAACGAGGCCAGTAACCGCTGTAAAAATACACACGCGGAGAGGTTGCAAGTTCGATACATCATGCAGTTTATAAGCTCAGTTATAAACTTTAAAGTATATTTTCGGCGTGATTGTGCGTTGTATCTACTATTTGTGTATTTGTGCGTCACATCAATCTCCATTTCATGTTGTGGTGCGTGTATTATTTCAAACGCACCGAGCCACAGCTGGTCAGCTCACCAGTATTGCGCAACTCTATAAAAGCCCTCGCCGCCAACGCCGTGCGCACCATGCTTTTTGTCTTTAACGGGGTCAAGAGCAAGAGCAATGGTTCAATAGCAAACGACCTAGCAACGGAGGCGGAATCTTAATCGAGCAAGAACAATAGAAGAGAAAACGCAACGTCATGACGAAGGTTGGGGAAAAAACTGTAACCGAAAAACCTGTTTCAGAAAAAAAACAAACAAACAAACGTTGGGACACGTTTTACTCATGTTTTTTTTTTTTAAGTTAAATATTCTGTTAAGATCTAGGGAAAACATCTCATGCCTATTGTAAAGTATAATCTTATAAACAGAGCGATATTCCGACTTTCCGTAAAAGAAAATATTATATTTCTACAGGCAATCTATTTCTTTATGCACTCGTCTATCTCATTTTCCTATCAAGGATCACGAATACCTCAATTTTTTTCAGGTAATCTCTGACTGCAGTTTATTTTCTACACCTCGATGTGAATGTGCCGTTTGCTATAATTGGGTGAGGCAGAACAATTTCACGAGATCTGCGGAAGCACAGTTCTTCGAACTGGAAAACTGTTAGTTAATGAAAATTCAACGTATATTATACCAAAAATCAAAGAATGAACGTGTTAATTCTCCTTGCTTGTTAGGATATTTTCATCGCGCAGGCGTTCAGTGGTTTAGCCCACTATGCAGGCTTCCATATGTTTTACGCTATAGCCTTCCATAGGTATTACGCTATAGCCTATCGTTTTTGTTTCTGTTTTTGTTTATGTTTTGTATTTCGCAGGTCCGCATTAATAAGCATTTCGGAAAAGAAAAAAAAAGTCACATCCAAATTGTGAAACTGCCTTTTATTCCGTCCCAGGTCTACACCTCCCATTAAATCGTACGGCGAAATGTGAAGTGTATACGCAAAACTAAAATTAGTGTTTACCTGTGTTTTATGTAGCTTTTGGCCATCAGTTCGCATAAAATATCCAATATGTGTGTGTGTGTGTGTGTGTGTGTGTGTGTGAGAGCATTTTTGAGTTGTGAATGTCCCCGAACGGTAATTTTGCCACTAATGATGTTTTAATGTCCTTGCATTTTTGAGTGTGGAAATGTACAAAAACTCGAATACTAGCAACTTTCACTGTCGTCAATACGCGTAATCTCGTGTTCACTGTAGGACCCTATTCATTGCATTCATACCTGACCCTCATCGAACTGTTATTGTTGACCAATAACCATTACAGCTTGCGTTGTGCTTATCGGTGTTTCATGAAGCAAGATAGAAACTGCCCGTTTCTATAAAAGTTCATCCTCCCTCTAAAACAGGTATGCTCATCACGGTCACTTTACGCTACACATAATCTATATGTCGTCCAAACACGCACACACACATACACACACACACAGCTATAATTATGTATACGTATATATCGTGCGAGAAGAAGAGCATTCTCGCACTGAATAATAATGAAGGAGCTACACTGGTTGTGTACACAGTCGAGGCCCCTTCCCGCTCTCTCTCTCTCTCTCTCTCTCTCTGTACATTATATATATATATATATGTATTATATATATACATTGTATGTATATATATATATATATATATATATATATATATAATATAATACTTATATATATAATACGTACATAGATACAGAGAAGTATCACTATCAGAAAAATAAGAGCATTCAGCATTTTCAAGTCTTTAATCTTCTTTATTCCGGTATATCTTACACTGGTATGGCAAAAAGTTGGCCATCATAAAGTGATACTAATACATTACACTGAATTATAAGTCATATTTAAGTCATATGTATTGATCAAATTATGCAGGGATGCATTTTGTATACGTAGTACATGCAAAATTGTTGACGAAGAGTTATCAACGCAGTGCATAGATGATCATTGGCATTGGTATTTTTAGTTCAAAGCAACATCATAATTAAACCTGGAATTCCTAAACGTGCAGTTATTCAACTATGAATGAAAACGAAGGCTGATATTACAAGTATTTTATTTCCATCATGTAGTAAATCAAAAGGCTTGATGCCCCTTCAAGATCTGACAACCTGACGATTGCACTGCGATTACACCGAAATAAGTAATGACTTGTGAAATACAAATAAGATTTAGACGAGTCATTGCAACTATGTCATCTTTTATCTAACTTTTCGATGGCCCTTAATGATCGCTGCCACGCGATTGCCATTTATGATTCAGTACCAGTAACAGTTTGACGTCTAATGTTACTCCCTGTGCACCTTCTGTCGATGATCCCCCATGTCCTTCTGGCTAGTAAACACATACCGGCATCCATCGCGTTGGCATCTTCCAAGTCCTTTCATCTGGAACTGAGGCATATGTTCACAAGGAGCAGCGGAGTTGGGGGTGGCAATGACCTCGAGAAACGTAGCGAAGTGTCCCGGGAAGTCCTCTGATGGCTTCGGCGTAGGGAAATTACGCAGGAGTTGCATGTCATCCGAAGAGAGTAGAGGGGGGTTGTTCCGGCAATGCTCACAGTTTCGTTCATCACACTTGGTGAAGATCACCATGCCTATCCTCTTGTCCATATGCTGCGCCATAAAAGAGTACTCGTGAGATAGGTCACTTTGTCGAAGCCGCCTCCCCGAGCCGTTGATGACTTCTTTCACTGTGGCAAAGTCCTCGCCATAGGGTTGCGGTGGTGCTCCACTGGGCTCTACCAACACAGTGATGTCCTTCCCAGCAAACTGCACATTCCTCCAGTAGCTGTCCTTGATTCGCGACATTGCTGCATCGAAAACCGCATTCTCTTTCGCGAGTTTTTCTTCCGCTGACAGCCTCTGGCGATGTGGGGGACATGTCTCTCCCGGCAGCGTTGCTGGCAAGTAAACTCCCGTCAGAGCGCGAGTACATGGCGCCCAAACGTGCTCTACTGGGTTCAGAGCCGAGTCACCCGATGCGTATGAAGTCACTACCATGGCGTCCAGGTTCATGTGGTGAAAAAAGCGGGAGTAGAAAAACTGGTTGACTGCGTGATTCGGGTTGAAATCCGGGCCGCCGTCCACGAGGAGAACAAGAGCCCGCTTCCCGCTGGCAACTTGGTCGGCGACCCTCAGGTGGCGTGCCATGTCGCTCATATGCGATGCAACGTTGTTCGCAGAGTGGGGGCTTCGTAGGATGACTGTAGCTCTGCTCTTTTCAGGCATTCTGTAAGGCGCAAACATAATGAGAGGAAAAGAGGAAAGAAAAGTTATTGAAAAAAGTAGAATTGACATTAAAAAAAGTTCATGTACATGTAGCATATATCTCATCAATAATATCAATATAAATATATGCATACATTATACCCCGCCAAGAAGGAGCACCCTTCTCCCATATTCTGAAGAAAATGCCTTTAGGGGTGTATGCACATTATCGATAATAACAATAATGTTTGAACGAGAAGATCAATAGCAAAAATACACACAAGCAATTTCATTATAGCGTTTGTAGGGCTTTTTTACATGTTCCACATGAAATAGATTAGACACTGTTGCACGCATTTTGCATCATGTAGGTCACGAGATCATGTTCAAATCAGAAATACATGTATTGGCGAAGATACAACGTATCATACGATGAAGAGCGCATTTTGTTTTCGTTTCAAACAATAGTTAATTCAATTCCATCATCCATCCTTGATTACAATTGAAAAATTCAGTTACTTTTGCTAGCTGTGTGACATTTTAAATGTATTACAAAGTATTCTGTAAAATTTAACTTACTTGAATCGATCTCGCCCAAGATGGTCCTTCGTTGTCACCGGTACTTGGTGTGGTTCCAGCTCCAAGTATCCTGCTGGCGTTATCAGGTACCCGGGGTTTGGGAAGTCGTGATCGTTGTACACTGGACAGTCGGTCGTCGGGAAGAGGCGGTTGATCTCTATGCGCCTGTCGACGGCCAAGGTTTCGTCGCCTACTCTGACTTTGTTCTTATTGTCCGCAGAATACAGAAGTGCTCTCTGTCCAAGTTTCGCTGCCATCTCTAGGGTGTAGCGCACGCGCGTTGAACAGAAGTGGCTGTTGTCGTTAGGTTTTCGGGCCGAGTTGTCTTTTCTTGGAACGCGAGCTTGGATGAGCCCCTTGTACGATGCCGCTGAACGGGTGCCCTTGTTCGGAGGCTGCATCATCCGGGCGATAGTTCGACGACCTGAAGAGAGACAAACATGAAAAATAACATTTAGTTGACATATAATATATATGTAATATGAAAAAGCAATTACATTTTTACCTTTTACTGAATTACTGATATTTTATCTTCATTTATGAGGTACTACATGGTATTGAATCAATGACATGGCATATTATCACTATACAAGTCAGAAGTCTCACTAGGAACAGGCACACTTACAGAGTTTGGGATGAGCTTCCTTCAAGCCTGGGATTGTCGCGAGGAGATGATTTCGCAGTTGCGGTACAGAGGTGCCGCAGGTACCGATCTCATTCTGTCTGCGACGGTGAGCCTTGAACCCGTTGCTCTCGATGAAAGATGCTGATGCTTCTATAACCGCAGGGAATTCTTTGTGAAGGGCTATACGACCAGGCCGGTCTCTTTTCGTACGCGGCTCACGTGGCTTACGGCGCTTCGGACTAATATCCAGCCAGCTAATGTCGACCTTTCTTCTTTCCATGATGATGAAGAAGGAAGTACGGAGTATTCGGGAGCAGAGTGAGAACGTGTGTATCGTATGAAAGTCAGAGGAAGACTGTTTCAAAGTGGTGTGCGTTTTGGATATATTATCATCTCGTTGTGTTTAATCGCGTGTGACGCCATTGTTCATGAACCCATTTACGGTAATCCCACTCGCCGCGACTGTGAATGACGTAATAAACAATGGTTTCTGTGTTTTTTTTTTTCAAAAGGGCACGTTATAAGCGCTTCGGCACACGAGCCTTTTGTGAACGTCCCTCACAAATTTGTTCTATTGTATGAAGGAGGTATGAGAATACCTCCTTGATTGCATCAAGCGTCTCTGGGCAGACAACAAAACAATCACAAATCTCTCACTCTTCTCTCCCAGTCTCTCTGTCTGTCTCTCTTTCTCTCTTTCTCTCTCTCTCTCTTGCAGGATTCCAGGTTATTTTTGAGCTCTTGACATTTTTCTTTCTCAGGTTTATTGCATGTATACATGTACATACGCCAATACGAGGTGATAGAGAAATAAATAAATGATAAACATATCAATGATTGTAATTTCCATGTATTCAGCGATGTCCATTGTAAAGGGGGGGGGGGGGTTATACTTGTATATTGACGTACCACAGCATATATATATAATATATATATAATATATATACTAAGAGCTTGCTTCCAAAAGGTGCTAAATCCATTGCAAAGTGATTGCTTTAGCTCCTTTATGGAAGCAAACTCTTCATATTATGTTGATGGAGTGAATGCAGCAATATAAGTAGAACACATAAGTGGACATTGGAGGAAAATCCGACATTCGGATTTTAAGGTTATGAATATTTGACGTTTCTGCACAGTATGAAGAGAATTTCACAAATGTCAGCTTCTGATAAAGTACAAACCCCATAAAAGTACAGCATAATTATGTTAAAGGTAACACCTATAGGCTATAATACCCCTGCCTTCCAACAAGACTCGAGTTCTCTACTACATGTATTAAGCGACAAGAGTGAATATAAGTTTAATTTCATTTCTACTATTCTTCTTTATGTTCTACGCATGTGACATCACAACTGTTGTATAGTCTGCTCATCCAACGGTGGTGGCAACTTTTGAACTGGTTGTCTGATTTACCTCAACTCAAATGTCACTGATATGTTTCATAATAATGAAGCATTCTCTCATGCAATTCACATGTTTATGAAGTTTAATTTGCCCTTTAGATAAAGTTCGATGCAACGCACATTCATGTAACTTGCCGGATCAAGTACCGTTATTTCAATTCAATCTTCATGAAATCTTATAACGTTCTTTTGCATAGAATATAACAAACTGCAGTTTTCACAAATTGTGATGACGACAAAATTTTTGTGTCACATCATCACACGCTTACTCGCAAAATATGTGTGCTGTGTGTTTTCGGGTTCTCTGGCTGTTATTTTACTTAGTTGTGATAAGTTTGGCAGAGAGAGGTGGAATACTGAAAAAACATGAAACTGAAACTTGTCTTTCGTAATTGGAACGCTGACTAAAATTTAAGCCTTTTGACTAAAACGTTGACTAAATCTATTGCCTTTTATATAGCAACTCTGCCCAAAAGCAGCACTATACGATCACCTGTGTAGGAGTTCTGAATAAAAGAACCCGGATAACGCCATTGCTATATGCCATGCGCCAACTGAACTTTCCGACAATGAGGGCTTCGTTCGTAAACGGTGAATGGAGCCACTATTATTTGCGCTAAACCTTTGATGCGGGAGTGGAAGCGATGAGGCGATACTTTGGAGTAGGCCTATAGAACATCCGCAATGCTTCTGCTGCTTTGTCTATCAAGGAGGGACTCAGTTTGTCTGTTGGTGACAATGGGCAATTAGGCAATCGTTATTATCAGACATCTGATGGTAATCATTTTAAATGAGGTGGCGGCGATCGTGATGAGATGAAAAAGACCTGTTTTTTAATCCATACGTGTGTAGCATGTATAGGTCCACGCTGTCACTCTTCCACACGTAGCGTCCCACTCTCACCCCCCCCCCCCCCACCCCCCACACACACCACCTCTCCACTCATCTCAAATCTGCTCTAGCATGTCTCGGGACAAATTCTCACTTTGAACGCGCTATACATGATGAGTTCCGTGGCTCCTCTGGTTTCACACACATAACACGGAGTCAACAACGTAGTAACTCCTATTGTACCGTGGAAATACACGATGTACGTCCATGATTGTGCTCTATCGCTAACTTATCAGATCTCAGTTGGGACCAGAACGTTTACTTTGTTAAAATTGAAACTAAATTCTGTTTTTAGTGTGTTAAATGGCTGAAATAATGCAAAACAAGGCAAAAATCTTACGATCGTACGTTTGACTAACTTGCAGGTGTTATAAACTGGTACCGCGGTAATTTTGAAGTGTTAAATTACAGTGAACTCTCTTCGAAGATTTGTTGACAGGTGATCAGCAGTAACTGTTCATAATTTTCTGACGGTGAATTGCGCTTTCTACATCGAACCAGGTGGTGGATCTTTTCCACCCCACCCCCCCCCCCCCCCAACCGAACCATAAGGTCAAAAAAAAATGTTACATTGGCGGAGAATTAAACCCGCCCGACCCTATGTTTTTTTTTTTTCTTTTTTTTTTGTGCTATCAATATCAAGTACAGATGGAATCTTGTTGATTGCGATCACGATCGCAAAAACCCGAAGTGGAAACGGCTCTGGGGATATTGGATGTACGAGAGAGAGATCTAGCCAAGGAAGGAGGTCATGTCTCACTCTCAGACCTCCTTGATCTAGCTAGCGCCTCGCATAGCCTCGCTTGATCAGTACAGTGTACGTCATCTGTTTCCAACACGGACGCGTACTCTATCAAGATTAGATACCAGTTTATACTTTTGCATTCAAACTGCAATGTATTGTGTACAGTTTTGCCATAGGTTTCTTGTGTGGAGAATTTACACGAATCTGTAAATGTGGGACTGTAAAAGAGATCGCCGTGTGCGATGAAAAGATCGTACACATGGGTCAATTTGCATCTATCTTATCTAAGTCAAAATGGTAAAATATGAAGTGAAAACATTCAGGATAGGGATTTCAACATCTTTAAATTCTGTGAAGGGGTATAATTCCAGTAATAATATCGGCCTCATAAATGATTTGTAGAATAGATGAACACTGCACATTAATTGCATGGATGCCAAGTTCAAAAAATGTTGTGAGATTTTTTGAGAGTGAGATTTTCACAAAGAGATTTTCCCCAATACTGAGAAGATCTCTTTGGATTTTCATGACTCGGCATCTCGGCATGCGAATGTGCGCGCGAGCGAGTGTGTGGGAGGGGGTTTTCCCCCTGTGGCTCCCACAGTACGGAGCTTTTTCAATTTCTAGCTCTTAATGGTGCGATCAGGTGCATACGTAAGTGACTATTTTTTACTTATTTTGAAAGACAAAAGGGAAATATACCTTCAATTGCAACTATCACTTTAATCTTTTGAGCTATTCCCATTATTATAGGCCCAAGTTGCAGACTTCGCCCGATGCGTGAGAAAAATGGGTGTCATGCGTGAGATGGTTCCAGAATGCGTGAGACTTGGTAGCTCTGCACTTGGTGCAGCAGTTGTAACTGTTTACTGAGCACTAACAGCAGAGCCAGCAATGAATGGGTCTCCAGCGGGACAGGTGTAAAGGATCTACGGAGCAATAGGGTTACAGTAGCCTCCTGCTGGCTGCCTGAAATCAGGGCTGCCAACACTGGAAACTAGTTGAGAGTGAGACTCCCATAGGCCAATGCTATGATTTAGGAGTCAAAAATGAGATCAATAGAAATGCATGCAAATGAAATAAAGTTTTAGAGTGAGAAAGGACCAAAATGCGCGAGTCTCACGCTCAATGCGTGGGAGCTGGCAGCCCTGTGAAATGAAGCTATACAGTCTTGATTTGGGTGTAGTATGTTGACTGTTTATTATTATTAATATTACACAGGAACCATCACTATGCGAAACTTTAGTTCAATGCAGGTTTATCATGGAGTTATCTGGTTAAAAAAAATAAAATAAAGAGTCTTCATATGGGATTTGCTGGCATTTGACGATAGAATTTACACATCTTAGAACTGTTGTAAAAACTACAGTCATAGTCAACCTTGCCTATTAAAGCCGAATCTGTTATAAGACTGAAGAAATAGCTTAGATTTAAAGAAAATTTGTCTTTAAAACAATAGAAAATAAAGAGAAGAGAACTTTATAAGACCGTTGACTTATAGGCAATTATTCGACTTAATATGCAAGTTCGATTTAGGCAAGGTTTACTGTACTAGTTTTATTTTATTTGATTGATTTATTTTTTTTTTTGGGGGGGGGGGGGGCGGGGGACAGTCGCCGAAGGGGGGTACTCGATCCGGGGGAAATTTTGGGTGGGACTTACTAAAAAAAAAAAAAAAAAAAAATCCCTACCTACCTACCTACCCCATTTTTCAGTGACCCGTTGATCCAAGAGTCCAATGCAACACTTTTTTTTTTTTTTTTTTTTTTTTTGGGAGGGGGGGGGGGGGGGCTTAAATATGACTTTTACAAGTAAAATACAGGTAGCAAAAAAGAAAAGAAAAGAAAAGAAATCCGCCCGCCCGACCCTACTTGAAAATCTCATGTTACGCCAATACAAGTATTACAACTTTTTTTTTTTTTTTTGGGGGGGGGGGGGGGGGGGGGGGGGGCTAAGACGCGTTTACGTTTGGCAGTGGATTATCGGCACAGCTCGGTCATGCATGCGCAGCTCAGCAGATCCAGGCCGTTCCCCACCTTCTGATATCAAGCACAAAAGCTTCCAGCCGCAAGGGTATATCCGGGTCATTGTTGTAAAGGACAACCTACGGTGGGGTAGAGAGCACCTGAATTGGCTTTTATGTCAAGAAACAGTTTGTATATATCGTTTGTAATAAAATGCAAACACAATAGAAAACATTAGGCTTTACAAATCGAGGTTGGCCCCGATGAAAAAATTACAATTAGTGACCCGACTGATGTCACCTTTCGGTATAGCTTGATATAAGAGAATACCTTTGTATTTCGCTTGGCGTTCGGTGCTGCAAACTTCCGCTAGGGCTTATTCTCTTCCGTGGTTTCTCATTATTACTAGTTTGGTACGATTTCTTTCGTTTAATGTCACTTTATTCGTTACCTTTATATTTCGAAGTATTTAAAAGTGATTATTTTAAGTGTCTGGCACTGTACATGCATTGTCGTAACGGCGATTTCTCCGCTTTGCTGCAGTATTTCGAAGGAAGTTTGATCCCAGCTGTGTGTGATCTTTTGTAGAGTTTGTGTTGTCGGGGATGTTGTTTGCTTAGGTGCAGTTTATCTCGAGTGGCATGTTGGTCATGTTTCTGAATGTTAATAGGACAAGGGCCGAATGATCTGAGTGATGGTGATGATAATTACTGATGCTGGTGTGAAAGACAGATTGCTGAGCATACTTCTTCTTTCCCCTCCGGCCATGAATGATGACAAAAAAAAAATAAAAAAATACATACACCTCACAACAAGAACCACGTGCTAGATTGCAACCTTCGTAAAGTTAAATATAAATGTTCATTACCAGCAAAGGGGGAAAACACGACGGTAAATACAAGCGAAGAGATTCTGTATGCAGTCTCTGGTCGTACAAGAAACTTGTGGAAATTTCCACAAAACCAGGTGCCAGACCCCACCCAGGTGCCAGACGAAAGAATGCGCGCACTGGAATAAACAGCGTGTAAATATAGCCTGGAAATATCGATCGAAGAACTAGCTCGTGAGTTGAGTTCAAGGAATCATCGCAAAGATCATGATTCTATAAGCAACACATGCTTCTATAGCCTTTCTTTTGACCCATAGTAGAAATATCGAACAGTCGATTACACTTTGAATTATAATAGTGTGCTTGATCGAGTATCTTAAATGTTTACTGAACTGTAGGAAGGGATTGATTAATCACTCGATTAAAAACTAAATCACAGAAATATATGAAAGGTCTCGTATGCCGAGACAAATTCACTATCCGGTTAGACAGTGGGAAGAGATTCTATCACCTCCCTGGGTGTCGGGAAATTTTCACAAACTCCAGGATCACCCCTCCCCCTGCCAACTCCAACATGTTGCTCCCAAACGTGCATGGTGAATGCATGTCGTCTCGATGTCACCGTTAGGTACCCGAGGCTGCTTTGTTTTTGTCTTGGAATATTGATTCATTTCTTGTCATGACATGAGTGTATATTAATCTTTTTGCATGACTACGTAAAAATTTATGATACTAAACTCGTCTTTTTTTTTCCCTTTCAGTCCAAAAGTATCATGACGTTTCAATTGTTCAGAAGGTCTGCTTTTGATAACTCACAGACTAAACACCCTTGCCTGTTCCCAGGCCCTAGCTCCACCCAATCAGCAATCTACAAACGCGCGCAAATTCTGCCATGTGGTTTTGCCAGCCAGCTGTCGGAATGTGCTTTGAAGTTACATGGCAGCCTGGCCTGGCTGGCATGAATGGGTGTCAAGTTTCAATCAACATCTGCTGTTGTTTTATTCTTTCACCTGACAGAAACACGGAAATCAGAAAGGTGTAGGCAGGGAGGTGGAAGAGAGAAGAGGTTTTTGTTGTGTGTGCGTGTGCGTGTGTGTGTGTGTGTGTGTGTGTGTGTGTTTTCTCGTTGTTTTTTCTTCTTTGTTTTTTCCAATGGGATCGAGGCCAAGGCGGGGAAAGATCAGAGTGAAATGAGTACAAGTACACAGTGAAAGGAGTCGGGTAGAGGGGAGATGGAATAACCAATTACCAGAAGCATTTTTAAATATTGAAGTACCATTATGTGAAAAAAAAAAAAAGAATGCTACACCTATTTTAGTGTTCCTGACAAGGCGTAAGGAGCGTGGTAATAGTCCTCCTGAAAAATGAAACCCTGATAATTGGCCTCAAATATGCTATTTCTCTCTTTTTCTCAACCTCAGCTGTTTATCAACTTCACTTTCTCTCTTTTTTTCCATTAAAACCTTGACATGCAAGTGATTTTTTTTTAATTTTTATATTTTCTGATTTTTTTTTTTCTGTTCGGGCAAGTGTTTTACACTAATTTGCAAATCTGCTTGCCCGATCGGGCAAGTGATTAAAAAAAGTTGTGTAGCACCCTGGTTTATGATGGTGCCTCAAAAATGCTTAGCTTAGAACGAATCGACCATTA
The DNA here is from genome assembly GCF_040938485.1 of Diadema antillarum. NCBI lineage: Eukaryota > Metazoa > Echinodermata > Echinoidea > Diadematoida > Diadematidae > Diadema > Diadema antillarum. Next base: position 245,458 of record NW_027271346.1, on the reverse strand, counting down.
ATTAGGCCTGTATTTGTCACTACTGAAACGTTTGTTTGGAGAATAAAAAAAGAATGAATAATCTACATGTTCTTCACTTCTTGTGAATGTGTTGGTGTGATTCAGTACGGTGTGCGTGCGTTCATAAATAAACATCAACATTTCCGAGGCCTGTAGGCTGTATGTCTTGCCCCTGACCCGGAAGACAATTCAACCTGTCACAAAACAGTTACAAAACGTAGTGATGATGAATGATGATAATGAAGTAATGATAATGAATATGATATATAATACAGTAATTGAAATGTCGTATTACTTGGGGCCCTCCCCAAAGTGACATTAGTCATGCGATTAAAAAACAAGACGGACTGTTGGCCAGTCAAAAATTTTGCGGACTAGCCAAAATTGAATCTAACTGATCTGCCTGGCTAGTTAAAAAGTTAAGCGCGACCCCTGAAGAACCATTTTTCATTTCTGATTGTAGAAAAAAAAACCCAACGTTTATTAGTATTTGATCAACTTACGGAGCCAAATGTTACAGTTTATCATTTTCGAATGTAAAAGCAAACAACCGACATTGGTTTCAGCATCTTACGGAGCTGAATGTTATCTTTATTCATTTCCGGACATGAAAGCAAACATCCGCTATTTATCTTAGCATCTAACTGAGCCGATTGATACCGTTAATCATTTCCAAATGTAACAGCAACAATGTGTTATTTTTTAGCATCGTATGGAGCATGATATTACCGTAATTCATTTCCAAATGTAAAAGCAAACATCCGACATTTATTTTATTATCGTATACGGAGCCGAATATTACTGCTGTCCACTTCCGAAAGTGAAATGAATCATCTGACAATTATTTTAGCAATGTACTTAACCGAATGTATACTGTTTTTCATTTTTGAAGGTCAAGGCAGAGATCAGACACTTAGCTAACCATATAAAACGCAGCTAAATGTAACTGTTATTCATTTTGAAATTTTATAGCAAATATCCGACATTTATTTTAGCATCGCATGGAGCAGAATGTTACTCCCATTCAATTCCAAACGTTAAAAGAATAAAACAATCGTCTGACATTTATCTTGGCATCCTCCGGAGCCGAATGTCATTGCTGTTTACTTTCGAACAAACAGGCAAACATCCGGCATTTATTTTATCATCGTACGGAGTTGAATATTAGCTATTTCATTTCCAAATGTTAAGTCAAAATCGTACATTGATATCACCATCGAACGCAGCTGAATGTTACTGTTATTCATTTCGAAATATAAAAGCAAACATCTGACAGTCATTTTAGTATCGTATAGCCCGTATGGAGCAGAATAAATACTGCAATTCACTTCCGAACGTAAAAGCAATCATCTGACATTATTTTAGCATCTTCCGGAGCCGAATGTTATTACTATTTACTTTCGAAAGTAAAAGCAAACATCCGACATTTATTTAATCATCGTATGGAGTTGAATACTATTGTTATTCATTTCCGAACGTCAAAGGGATCATTTGATATTTACTTCAGCATCTTCCGGAGCTGAATGTTATTGCTATTTACTTTCAAACGCAAAAACAAACATCCGGCATTTATTTCATCATCGTACGGAGTTGAATATCATTATTATTTATTTCTGAACGTCAAAGCAAACATTCGACATTTATTTCAGCATCTTTCGGAGCCGAATGTTATCCTTATTCATTTTCGAACGCAAAATCAAATATCTGACATTTACGCTGTTCATTTCCAAAAGTACAATAAAACATCCGTCATTTGTTGTTGTTTTTTTTTTTTGTGTGTGTGTGTGTGTGTGTGCCCTGGTTTTTGTCACCACAGAACCCCAAAACAAATGAATTAAAAAGAGGCGGAGATGAATATCATTATTATTTATTTCTGAACGTCAAAGCAAACATTCGACATTTATTTCAGCATCTTTCGGAGCCGAATGTTATCCTTATTCATTTTCGAACGCAAAATCAAATATCTGACATTTACGCTGTTCATTTCCAAAAGCACAATAAAACATCCGTCATTTTTTTTTTGTGTGTGTGTGTGTGTGTGTGCCCTGGTTTTTGTCACCGCAGAACCCCAAAACAAATGAATTAAAAAGAGGCACACTAACGACAAAAAGAAAAATGGCACGTCTTGGATCACAGGGGAGCGACGTCAAGAAGAAAAGGGGCAGGTGTAAATTGTATGGCCTAGAGAATATCGTTTTCTGCCACATTCTGGGGGCATCACGACCAAGAGCATCGACGGCTAATTTTCGAGGTCTGCTCAGATAATGGCACGCGAATTTTATTTGTTACGATCAAGAATTCTTTCTTGCCAAATCCGATAGTAGTATTTCATGTAGATAGCGTCAAACACGGAAGGGAGGTAAGTTTCATGTCATAATTTTAAGGAATACGCGGTCAAATAGAGCATGTCAGTGATGTGCTTTCCGTGGAACGCTCGATAACCCTTCCTAATTTCCGCCTTTTCATTCTTATTGTACCACAACACAAGCACCATTTTATAGCCTCAAATACGATGGAGAGTTCATTTCCCATTCGCAATTCCAAGGTACACAAGCACTGTAGAACGCAAGAGCATTCCCTTATTGTGTGTACACTGTGGATAGATCGTTCAAAAGCGCGTTTTGGAGGAGTAGAGTCGCAATTTCTTTAGTGGATTCGCGAACAATAGCGCACGATCTTTCCGTGGAACGTTCAAGAACCCGTCCTCACTAAATCGGTAATGACTTTGTTCTTGCCCGTTCCGCAAACAATAGCGAAATTTCCGTTAGTTTTCCAGCGGAACGGAAGGTAACGCGCCTTTTGTTTCATTTAAGTACCCCGTTCAGAACGCGTTCAGAACGCGAGCAGAACTGCAGTGACTTAATTCCCTGACGCCTAATTATGTTGACAAACATGCATGATTGTGCACATGAACTTTGAAGACAACAATAACAAATTGCATTTTTTGCAAGTTTGCATGTTATTGTGAAGGAACAATGCATGTCTCACTGCATGAATGAGATCTGTCAATGAAAGTGGTCAAATCATCAGGCCAGCTTGCACGACTGCAGATTCGTGTGTAGGGTTTCTTCTAACCTTTTATGATTCATAACCTTCAACATGGCCACGTTGTTGATAATTTGGTCTTTCCCATGAAAGCTAAACCATTATCCATTTTTCTCTCTTCATATTCATGACATGGTTTGTCACTGGGAGCTGTTGTTGAGTATGAATAGAGAAAAATGGACTGTGTGGGTTGGCCTCTGTGGGAGCGACCAAGTTATCGGACAGATGGCCATGTTAAAGGTTCTTGACCATAAGATGTTGGGATGCAGTGTTCTGCGATGTTCACCCCTCTTGTCGGTGTTTCAAAGTATTTGTGGGTCTTTTACTCTTCCTCAGGTGAACCTTTTTCATGTTCCCTAATGCTTTGCCTTCTGTGTTACTGCATCAAAGGTGTTGATCCTCTTGCATGGGTAGGAGACACTCAAACCAGTCTTCCTTTTAGCTCTTGACTCTGGTCCAAGTGGCAGCTCGATCCATGCTCTAGTCCTGCTAATCTGGGTTTCTGTACTGGGAAAATGCAGGCACTCACCTGGTCCCTGCGGGCCTCCTCATTGGTGAAGAATCAGACAGCCTTTGTAGCTGTGCAATTCACACTGGATCATTCTCCCACTTTTACACACAAATGGATGTAGTGCACCATGGAGCCCACCAGGCATGGAATGCCAGAGAATACAAAAATGTTTAAAAAGAATAAGTAAATAAGAGATGTAATGTATGGATGTGTACAAAGTGGGAATGCACTGATTGCAGTTGTATAGTAAAGCAAAGTAGTCCACTCTGTTCAAAATCACATATGTATTGCTCAACCCATTGGGCTGCTTCCATGCAGAAACTTCATGACTGTTTCCTGGACATTAAGTCATGGTCTTCCCGTACCATCTCAAACTGAGTGGAGCCAAAACTGAGTTGTTACTTATCTCATCCCAGTTTAGGCAGCAACCGGGATCTCAATCTCTGTGGATTTGGCTGGAGAATGCTTCTCTTCCTTTGTGTGAGGGATCTTGGTGTTAATCTTAATAAGCATCTTACTCTCACTAATCACATTCGAAATGTCCACTGGACTATAATTTAAAAGCTGAACAAGGCCTCTAGGACATATCTGGCCTTCTTTAGAGACAGGAACACTAAACTCTTCAAAAATAGCCAAATTTTTGCGTCATTGCAACACATCATACAGTATTTTCAGTGACTGAGAATAATACAAAATTTTGTAATGACAAAGATGCGACTAGTGAAAAATGAACATATATACACTTTTTTAGAATATTTGAGAACTTAAGTGAAACTCAAAACTTCATTTTTTCACCAAAGTGAGCATTTCTCATGGAATTGCCCTTATGCATTATTTCAATGTACGTCCAGAAAAAAAAAAACACCTTTTTTAAGTCTTACATAAAAACTTGATTGCCAGTAAACTGCAAAATCTCAATGCAAAGCAATTTTTTGTTGCTTTAAAATGTGTAACTTAAGAATTTTGTAATTATCTCTAATGAATTGAAAAATATGTGTTCAGACGTACACTTTTTTATGTACGTTTGAAACAACTTTTATGTACGTCCGAAACACTTTTCATGTTGACTTCTTACTGTGCTCTGGAGCCCATTGAAAACAACCTATCAAGTTTACATGTTTAAGGAATACATTTCTGTACCTAATCCTCTTGTATACATAGGTTTATGAAATTCAATCAAATTTTAATTATTTATTATGTAACCTAATTCTGTCCTCGTATGTGTGTACACAAACAAGTTAGGCTGAACAGAAAGCGTGGTCTGAAGTTGATGTTGTAGAATGTATGAAAACCACCAACAGTAGGGAATGGTCATGTATCAACATTAAGAGAAATTCTTTAGGCAATGTGTCTTTACAAGGACAGATATTGATTATTTGGTTACTTACATAGAGCAGAGAAGGTGGCTTGTACGAAATTCCCTCTTAACCCGTTGAGGACGGTTTGATTTTGCTTCAACATGCATTTCCCATAGACACTTGCCCGAGTATACTCGGGACTCATCCTCAATGGGTTAAATTTTGGCCAAGACTGAGTATTTCAGCTCCTATCACCTTGCGATCACACTGCAATACTACAATGTACTGTTTCTTACCATTTTTGTCAGCAGGTACTGTTTACAATCCTAATCCTGTGACCTGAAGTTATCATCTGCATCTTCATGCATTTTGATTAAACAGATATGGACACACAGCCTGCAATTGATTATGTATTTAGACAACAATAAACATTATATACATCATTGTTACAACCTACGACCTCGTAGACATGGGCCATACAATGTTCATTTCACTTTGGTTAGTTCCTGAACCTTTTGTCAATTTTCTTGACAAAGCTACGATTGCATTCATCTTCTTCTTCTTTTTTTTTATCTGTTTCATGGTCTACTGTAGTATTTAATATCATTCGGTGTCATATCATATTTTTTTAATTTAATGATCTACACCAATGCCGCACACACTGGCACTGGTCCGATGGTCCAGGGCCAGTAAAAATTACTGTCGGACCAGTAATTTTTTTAAGGAATGGACCAGTAAAAGATGGAAAAACTGGGTACCTACTGGTCTGACAGACCAGTCCGACCAGTAGAAAAAAAGGGTTAGTGTGCAGCCCTGTCTAATTTGTGATTTATCTTCATGCATTTTAATCATTCATTTGAAAGTTACAGGCTGATGTTGCTGCTGAAGGAGTACTGGAGCAGGTCATGTCATTACAATGGTTATGATAGTGTTAGTGATAATGATAATAATGACGATAAATATTTCAGAGTGAATAAGATTTTACCATAAAATAAATTATGCAACAAAAATACATTGCACACAGCCCATAGTTTGGCAGGTACTCAATAACATTTCACTAAATCTGTTAAAAATTCTGTTGAAAAAACAACAATAACAGGCCTTTTGTAGCTTGCCAATTAAAAGATGTTGATTCCCAGAATATTTTCAATAATGCAAAACTGCCCATTACATGTAATTATGTGTTTTTTCTTCATACATTACCGTGTATGTTTCTGTGAGCTTGACCTCCGCGAGAGGAGGAGATTGTTTTGGTTTTGGCATGGGCTATGTAGCTCCATGGTGTGTGTGTGTGTACGTGTGCATTAAACGTTGTGCATTAAACATGATTGAAACGTTTATTGTATGGTGAGAAGAAATCTGGGTGGAAAATTTTGATATTAGTTTTCGATCAGTAGGAGGAAGGTTCTTATTTTTATGTGATTATGAATGGTCTAGATTGACATTGACAAATCCAGTTCCACCTTTTTATTTAGAAATGGTTAAAGGACAAGTTCACCTTCATAGACATGTGGGTTCAGTGAATGCAGCAATATTAGTAGAACACATCAGTGAGAGTTTGAGCAAAATCGGACAATCTGTTCAAAGGTTATGAATTTTTGAACTTTCTGCTCACTCAAGGCTGGATTAGAAGACTACTATAGCTTGTGATGTCACATGAGTACAATGATATAAAGAAAGAATAAAGAAAATTCAACATATTTTTACTTTTCTCGATAACAAAAGAACACTTGACTTCTCTCTTTCAGAAGGCAGCGGGAATAATATTACCCTTAACATATGTCAGTAAGAAGTCAAAGAAATGTGCACTTTATTAAAAAAGTAAAGTTTTGTGAAATTCTCTTTTTATTTTCTTTATATGGTTGTACGCATATGACATCATACACTGTAATAGTCTTCTCATCCAGCAGTGACTGCGCAGATACTTTAAAAATTCATAACTTTTGAACGGATTGTCCGATTTTCCCCAAACCTTCACTGATGTGTTCTACTAATATTGCTGCATTCACTCAATCCACATGTATATGACGGTGGACTTGTCCTTTAAGGTATGGCAGGAAATAGATAAATGTAGGAATTTTGAAGATGAAGTGATGAATCCAGTTATATTTAATAATAGAAAAATATCTATAAAAGGGAAGAGTATTTTTGATTGTGATTTATATGAAAAGGGTGTTTATAATGTACATCATATTTTACAAGGAGGTTTTATTAAACCCGTTGGGTATTTTCGAAATTTAGGTATCATGGGAAATGGTATATTTAAGATAAATGATATTTATAATGTTTTTCCAGAAAAGTGGAAAGAGTCCACAGGGAGTGTAAAGTTTCAGCAAATTGATGTATTAAATTATGATATACAGGTGAAGATTTTGGGTAAGATATTAGAATTTCAAAATATTAAGTCAAAAATAGTGTATGAGTATTTTGTTACAGCTTTACAAGAATTGTATACTCTAGAAATAAGATATGGTGAAGTGAAGTATGATTTCAGTGATAAGGAAATGAGAAATTTATTTCTTAGACCTAGAAGCACGGCTTTACTTAGTAAACATAACTAGGGAATTTCAGTTTAAGTTGTTACACGGGGTGATATATACAAGGGAACATTTGTTTAAGTTTGGTTTTGTGAATGATAATCTTTGTTCTTTTTGTCAATTGGAAAGGGAAACTTATTCACATATATTTTTTGATTGTGTGAAAGTAAAGCCGATATGGCAGTTTCTTATTGAGTTTTATGATTTAGTTGAGTTAGAAGAATTAGAATGGAGAGATATCTTTTTGGGTTTACGAGGTAGTTCAAATCGAATCAAATGCGTGAATGCCTTGATAATTTTGATGAAAATTGTAATATTTCGGTCAAGAGAACAAAATAAGTTACCCAAGAGGGAAAAGATAAAGAAATTTGTTTTGGATTTTATAGAGCAGGAAAAGAACGTTGCGGTTAAAGCAGGTAAGCTTGGTTTTCATTTGCAGAAATGGGAGCAGTTGAAACTTTCATAGAGTCAGATGTATGGTCAGTTTAGGTTTTAGCCGTATTAATGTTTAGGAATCGGTATATGTATCAGCATATCAGAAAAAAAAAATGATGAGTTTTGTTCGGTTAAGTAAAGAATGCTTTTTTTATACGTTTTAGGAACTGCTGTATTCTCAAGAGAGTGTAAGAGAATTTATATAATGAAGTGGATATTGAGCAATCTGATCAAGTTGATCAAGAATTTTTTTTTCCCTTTTAAGAGTTATACTTTATCTGATATATTTATGTATATAAAATAGCGTGTGCTCCGCCAAAAAAGAAAAAAAAAGAAGGAAGTTAAGTGAAAAAGTGATTGAGTAGCACACATTTCTTAGTCGGTGTGTGTGTGATAAGGCACATTCGGATTGGCTTGATTAGGCTGATCAAAATAGCTTTTTTCTGAGAATTATGCAGATTTTTATGTCATTTCTCTCATAAAAACACGGTATGATTTGGTAAAAGGAATCAAATATATCGTACTGTATGTTTGAAAAATGATTTAGCAGCACAAGAAAGAAGAATACCGCTGCTTTCTTTTTTGTTGGTGGACGTATTAATTTTATTGTTAAAATGGATTTCACATTGAATGAAACTCAAATAAAAAAATATTATAAAACAAAAAAAAATTACACATTGTCAGCACCGGCAAACTGGCAATGCTCTCCTTCTTATTCCTGTATTTTCGTTATTTACGGGTCAATTTTTTTTGTTCGAATTGTAAAATGGATGACCATAGAATTTCTCAATAGAATATAAAATTGAAAACTTTAGAAAGGATAGAGAAAATTGAGTTCACTTTGAATGGTCTGCCACAGGCAGATATCCTTATCATGCTCTTACGTAATACGACAGCTGCTGTAGTCATTAAACCCTGGCTTGGCCTCCAGGTTTGTCACGCCTGAGCAGAAAGTTAATTTGCAATGGACAAATACTTCGACTCCTAACTCTCAAACGAATCGTTAGGGGGGTATGGCACCCCATCAGCTTCGTTAAAGTGGGGTCTCGCCTTAAACGAGGGATTGACGGCATGTGTAATCACACAAAGTTGATATCAGAATTCTGGTTCTGTAATGCAAGTACATACTTATCATGCCTGAATATTGTTACATATATTAAGGCAGCTGATAATGCACAGACCCAATGTACAGTATTTTTCATGTTCTGAAGCTGTTTTATTCATTTACACTGGTAATGCTGACATGATAGACAAGTGCTATCATCTGAGAAGGGCCTAGGATTAATCATTTCTTTTTGCATTTATTATAAGTGTTGTTGAGGGCGTATATACTGTACGTCCGAAACGGCGGTCGTGTATGTCCGAAACTGTACGTCCGAAACAAAAAAAAAACATAATAATTTCCATGTTAATTGTTTAAATTGCTAATTCTTTTTACATTTCTACATCATTTCACGTCTACATTATCTGATGTAATGTGAATTTTTAGAAAAATATTACATACTTCACAGAACTTTGTGACTGAACTTATTGAAGTCAGAAAATTCACTTTTTCTGTGTACGTCCGAAAACATGTTATTTTTTAATCATTCCAAGGTCATTAAGGTGTTGATGTGATTTTTTCATAGTTACTTGTTTTCTACTAAACACTTGTCATGTCATGTCCACAAAAAAGTTTCATATGTGATGCGCTCCGTCGGAATGAGTCAAAAGTCTCAAAAAATGAAATCGTAGTTATGCCTATATGTGAATTCTAAAGACTCTAAGCTTCACACTGATATATAAAACAAATCATTTCGACATCCCTATAGGCCATAAAAACGAATATTAACTATGCTTATGATGTCAGTCCAATTTCTAAATAACGGAGAAAATCGCTCTCAAAGTTCAGGCTATGTTCGAGCTCACAACCTGTTTTTTTCACGGGACGAAACAATACAACGGTCCTGCTTAGCGACGGCGTTTACGCTCCATCGCACGCACTACCGTATAAGGCGATAGCTTGGGTGTGTAAGATAATTAACCAATCGCAGGAGAGGTCTATCATTAACGATTCTGACCAATACGGCAGCCCGAATGTAAACTTTGGTGCATTTGTGTCCGTGCCGCTGCCGCCGCATGAATGAGTCGGCACGCGTTGTGTCGGCTGTGGTGTAGTTTGCCGCAAGTTTTTAACTCACAAACAATAGGAAACAGTAGAAAAACTAGAGAAAAGCACTCTGAGAGCGCAGACCTCCGCCAAGCATGCAGCTCATTTCCACCACTGATCTTGTTCTTCCATAGAGATTTCTATACGTAGGCCTACTTATATAGGATTGTGTGCTGAAAGTCGCCCAATTTCCCAATATAGAAGCCTTTGTTACGTCATAAACCCTCAGCTGCACGGCGCGCCTCGACATAGCAGAAACTAGAGCACGCACTTTAGTGCACGCATTCAAACCTCAAATACGCGCAGCCTGAACTCCCAAGTTCATTGACCCTACTGCCAAAATATCAAAGATCCGTCATAAATTCCCCCAAAATTCTCGGATCACTACCAAAAGTTAATCGTTTGTTACTTGTGTCATTCTCAACCTTTCGTGGAAGTTTCATCCAAATCTGTTGACTACTTTTTGAGTTATTTTGCGCACGGACAAACGAACTAACGAACAAACCAACGGTAACGAAAACATAACCTCCTCCCTTGGCAGAGGTAAAAAGGCATGCAATGCGTATTACGAGAAGCGTCTTTTAGTGAGGGCGTTGATCGCTTCCATTCTCCTCCCATGTTGTTGTCAATGGAAACTAAAGAGGATGAGTTTGGCAAGTACCAATACCTAAATAGAACCTGAGAACCCATTGTAGGTGGGGGTTCAAAAGACAGCATCGGAAGAGAAAGTCAATGAAGTTGATTAACGATAGTCGTCTTTTGAGATCGTGTTCTTTGCATGTACTAAAAACCCTCAGATTACGCACATGGTCGTAATGTTGTAGAGAATCAAAGACTGCTTTCGCGTCTGTTCTGCTGCAGCTGTATACAGCCGTAACATTCTGAATTCCCGCCATATTAGGCACATTTCCTTTATAGGCGTTGGGTCCACAGTAATTATCGCTATTAAATCACGCTTGCCAATGCTGCACGTACTATACGTATCACAAGCAAAGGTTGATGTAGGCCTGACAGCTTCACGTTGCGTTTATATGATTGTATCATAAATATACCTCTCACTTTTGTAATACCATAGCATATAAAGAACCATTAACTTGTAGCTTAAGCTTAATGTTTTTTGTTTTTTTTTAAGTCACGCATTTACAGTTACAATCTGCATTTGGGAAGTAATTTGAGTATAGATAATTATACTGACAAATATTTGGAATTAATACTTAGGCATTCCTCATTTCGTTTTGTATTCACAAACCTTACTAAAATGAATGATTGCCTGATTACTTTCGGATAAAGGAACCACCAGAAAAGGCACCGCATTTAATTTTCTTACTAACGAAACTAAGCTAATAGCGAACGATATTTCATTGTGTGATCAACGAACCATCAGAATAATCAATTGAATTCACCCCCCCCCCCAAAAAAAAGAATAAAGCATTTCAATGTCATGCGTTGTCAAAAGTGATAAAAGGCCCGTTTTTATTTCATAGTGTGTCTCAGTACTCCTGTGTTTATTTGTAAGGATGTGCCTCTCTTTATGTTTGCGATTGATTTTCAACTATTTCTTTCTCGCAAGCTTGAAAAGAAAGAAACTAAAATTCAGGCAAGGAGACAAGTTTTCTTTCATGAGATACAGTCATTAATACATACATTTATTCCCGAAAGTTGTGAGATTGCTTATGCGCTAAAGAATTGTGTCCATTACATGTATCAGGCACTATACAAAACGGTTGAAATCTGCTGAAAGTCGAACTTCATTTATCTTTTTTAATTTCATTTCCATTTCAAGCGGGGATAGGCTAGAAATTAGTTAGTCTATACTGGCAGAAGACATTAGTTTTCCAATACATACTCCGCATTTAAACAGTCGCCATATTTTCATGGTCAGAATCAGATAATGGACACATGATATATTATAAAAATGAAAATACAAAACAACGAACACGCCATATGTACAAACATTCTGAACTTCAATGAATAATACTTACCTGTAATATTCTGCAAAATAAAACAAGCACGCCAATTAAATAATTTGATAGAATTACTAGAACACACAGCGATATCATGCATGGCAAATCAAATCAAGTTCAATTGGTGAGAAGGCTAAATGAAGTTAAAAAGTTGACTTTACGTTTCTCTTTCAATTTATGGAAACAGAATTATATTGTATATCTATTGAAGCGGATTGTCTCTGTTGCGAATGATCGCCATATATAGCATTGTTAGTCTTCTGAGCAAATCTGAATCCTTAAATCCTTTTTACTTGATAATGTAATAACCCTTATAACTTTATAAAGGACTCGCAAATTCAAAGTTTTAGACCATATACTATAAAACATTACATTGTACACGGTGTATTTCAAAAAACATTTTGAAGACGTGTGTAAGCATGTTATTAGCATCAATCTGCCTTTTATTTTCCGTACATAGAGCTCACAGAAACGTAACCAAACGTTACCGAATACAGTGGAATGCATCGTACGGCGTGGTATTGTCATTAGAAGTATATCCCATTCCTTTTTACTTTTATTTGCTTGAAGCAGTAGTCAAACCATGTGTCATTTTCGTAGCGACATCACTTTAATAGGCGTGACAGATTTATTATCACGAGCGTTCGGCCGCATGGGGAATGCTCGCGTTCCTCCTTTTGTTAGGGGACGCCCCTATTCCTCCTGCGTGCAGAATAGGGGGGCTTTATCCCTCTATTCATCAGCCTAAGGAGGGCGTTCCTTGGACGCAACAGAACGGGCTTGCTCACAAGTCGCATTCATGGCGTTCCTTTCCGCTTTAGGAACGCAAGGATTATCCCAACCACGTGCTTTCCGCACACGGCTTCACCTATGAAAAGAACAATTTGCGCCTGGCAAGTGCACAATTCACGGTGGAGGCCAGAATTCCACATCGTTCTCGCCAGTTAAAAATAAATCACGTGGCAAAAACGAGTGAGAGAAATCGAGCACTTCAGACAGTTTACAAATGATTGCGACTCCACATGCATTTTGGGAAGTGAATAGCAGTTGTCCCCCGGGGGAGTTGTCCCCCGGGGGAGTTGTCCCCCGGGGGAGTTGTCCCCCGGGGGAGTTGTCCCCCGGGGGAGTAGTCCCCGGGGCAGTTGTCCCCCGGGGCAGTTGTCCCCGGGGCAGTTGTCCCCCGGGGCAGTTGTCCCCCGGGGAGACGTCCTCCGGGGGAGTAGTCCTCCAGGGGAGACGTCCTCCGGGGGAGTAGTCCTCCGGGGGAGACGTCCTCCGGGGGAGTGGTCCTCCGGGGGAGCTGTCAGGTGGGAGTAGTCCCTGGGGGACTAGTCCTCCGGGGGAGTTGTCCTGATACGCTTTTCAACAACAACACGCTTCGGTATAGAGTTTTATGCATTTAAATGCAGTTTCTAGTTTCGTACAAAAACCGCAAGTCTTTTCTGCAACGCTCTTGCATTTTAAATACAGCGTTGCTTGTGATTTGATGGACTTGCATTTGACTTTTAGAATGCGTTTAAACGCAATTGAGTTTAAGTTTCTTACAATTTTCTAGTGTCGGATGATTATCAAACGCAAGACTTCTTTTCAGCGTTCCGTGTGATTTGATGGACTTGCATTTGATTTTTGGGGTTTCGTTTAATTTTTAATTTTGCGTACGAAGTAAAAAATAATGCTGGTCTTTTCAACAATAACTTACTTCCGTAGATGTTTAGAGATGCGTTTAAACGCAGTTTCTTATAATTTCGTACAAAAACTGCATGCCTTCTCTGCAATGCTCTTGCGTTTGAATACAACGTCGCGTGGGATTTGATGGACTTGCATTTGATTTTTAGAATCGCGTTGAAACGCAACTGAGTTTTAAAGAAGATCCCTACAATTGTCAAGTTTCGTACGATTATCAAACGCAAGTCTATCCAGCGTTCTGCGTGATCACATGGACTTGCAATTGCATTTGATTTTCAGAGCTGCGTTTAATTTTTAATTTTGCGTACGAAAAAACAAACAAAATAATGCAAGACTTTTCAACAATAATGCACCTCCGTAGATGTTAAGAGATGCTTTTAAACGCAGTTTCTAGTTTCTTACGAAAACCACAAGTCTTCCCTGCAACGCTCTTGTGTTTGAATACAGCGTTGCGCGTGATTTGATGGACTTCATTTGATTTTTAGAGTTGCATTTCAACGCAATTGAGTTTCAGGTTCGTACAACTATTTTCTAGTTTCATATGATTATCAAACGCAAGCCTTTTCAGCAACGCACTTGCGTTTATGTGCAAAGTTGCTTGTGATTTGATACACCTGCATTTAATTTTCAGTTGCATTTAATTACATGTACATGATGTAGTTGCATTTGATTAATTTTCTAAAAACGGGCCCAGGTTTCTATTAACGCTTCGGAATAATTAACATTAAAATATTCGGATAAACAGAAACACCTAGATGTGTATTTCATGTTCTGATAATGATTTTCTACTAGGACCTTTATGTGTACAAAGTTTGTGTGTTTTGAGAATAACGAGCAGGAGAAAAGGAGGAAAGTGAACTGCTTTGGGTAGGCAACTACATATAATTCTCCAATGTAAATGAATGTATGCCCTACACGGCTTGTGCCGAAAGGGTGGGTTGGGTGGTGGCGCGTCGCGTTAATGGGAACACCACCCTTCGTCTAAAGCCCCCCCTGTTTTGCCGAAAGGGTGCGTTGGGAGCGTTGGGTCACGTCACGTTGACTGGAACCCCACCCTTCGTCAAAAGCCCCCCCCTCCCCCCCCCCCCCCCCCCCCCCCCCGGTTTTGCCGAAAGGGTGCGTTGGTACTTTTTCTCATGTAATATTAAACGACGAGTTTTGAATTTATATTTAACCTTCAAACAACCATTTCAAAGAGGCTATCGTCCAGATCGGTTTACACTCTATTACCACTTGATCTACACCCAGTTGGTCTAATAGACTGTTTAATATCAGTTGGTCTAATAACCAGTTGGTCTATAGTCATCATTTTGTCCAATTACTGTTTGGTCTAATTGTTATTTGGTTTAATTACTATTTGGTCTACAGTCAATTCGTCTAATAATAGCCATTTGGTCTATTTTTCATCTAACGCCAATTCATATCATCAAATACCGATTTGGTCTATTATGAGTTGGTCTAATTCCATTTCGTCTAATCATCAAATGGTCTAAAATAAAACCAAATTTGTCCAATATATAAATTTGGTGTACACATCATTAATTTTGGTCCATTGCCCAGTTGGTCTAGCCTCTGTCTATCATCATTTAGTCTACACCCATTTAGTCTAATAACCATTGATCTTATTGTCATTTGGTCTAATAGCCAGCCTCCTGGTCTAATCGGGTACCATTTGGTCCAATCATCGTTTCGTCTATATGACCAACTGGGCTATTTTTTTTTTGGGGGGGGGGGAAGGGCCCTTTTTCTACGACTAAGGACTACCCTCTGACCCTGCATGGAGGGAGAAAACAGATGTTCATACACATGAAATAAGATTAGGGTAAAGTTTAGGGTCCCTCGCCCCTCCCCCATGGTGCCAGACCAACTGGCTGTAGACCAAGTGGTAATAGAGTGTAAACCGATCCGGACGATAGCCTCTTTGAAATGGTTGTTTGAAGTTAAATATGAATTCAAAACTCGTCTTTTAATATTACATGTCATTGAGAAAAAGTACCAACGCACCCTTTCGGCAAAACCGGGGGGGGGCTTTGGACGAAGGGTGGGGTTCCAGTCAACGCGACGCGACTCAACGCTCCCAACGCACCCTTTCGGCAAAACCGGGGGGGCTTTGGACGAAGGGTGGTGTTCCCATTAACGCGACGCGCCACCACCCAACCCACCCTTTCGGCACAAGCCGCCGTACACTAGCGAATTACCGATTAGAAATGCAGCGAATCAAATGAGAGCGGGAAAACAATTCTTTTTCAGAGAATGGCGATAAGATTTTGAGCGAAAAAAAAAAAATTATGTCGACTTAGACGAAGGAATAAACACGTATTTCAGCTCAGTTGGCACTAAAAAAATCAGGTCGACTTACGCGAATTGTCGACTTATAAATGTCGACTAAGACGAAGAAATTTTCAAGGAATAACAAAGGCAAAAATTGGGACTTTTTTATCATGTCGACTTAAGCGATGTCGACTTAAGCGAGGTTTACTGTACTATAGCTCCATAGTTTTAGCAGAGCCAGATGTGTATGTGCCTCCCAGGTTTCAGGCAGGGAGCTCTCATCAGCTAGCTCTCGCCAACTCCAGCACATGTCTCCATCAGCATGCACGTATTATACAGCACAGGGTTACTAATACTCTACATAGCCCCTGTTCACAGGCCCCATGCAATTGACACGATGTTTACGACCCATTCAGCGCGTACGCAAATTCCTTTACCCTGCGGTTTTGCCTGGCGGCAAACCTGCTTTGAAGTTCCTGGAAATTTCCACCAGCCTGTTGCCTGGCTGGCACGGCCATGGGTGTCAAGTTTCCGTCAATCTACCTAGCTATTGTGAATGCTTTTCTTATACACTTGTCACTTCATTACACACATTTTGCTTCACCTGAGAAGCTGCTTACAAGAGTGGTCTCACGATCATGTAAGGGGAATAAATACTATTTCAGATACTATTTCGGATACTTTTTTATTACGCCTCTCATCGACGCAAATTAAGGTAATCACAGCGTTACTAACGCGTAATAGTGTGATGCCTTTGGTGGTTTCATTTGTTTGCTAGTTTGTCCGTTTTTTAAGCTTCCATGAAATCAACTGTGTAAGTGTTAAGCACAAGACAAAGGGAAGACTTAATCCGGGCGTTCCCGAACGCTGGCTACATGGAGCGATGGCTTCGTGGTCAATTGGGTGCAGTGAAGTTGACGCTATTGTGTTCGAAACAAAGGCACTAAACAAAAGACTTTTAAGCTGGCGTTCCCGAACGCGGACGGCATTGGCGCATGCCAAGCTCAAGCCAAGCTAACTACTTAACAGATAAGAAGGCATGCCGGACGTGGGCGAACGCTCGTGATAATAAATTTGTCACGCCTTAGGAATTACAATGTATGAAGATAATCGTTACTCATTTATTTCGTGCTTATTATACATTGTAGCATTTACATTTTTCAACTGTTTTTGACAGTATTATGTTCCTGTATGGTTACGATTACGAATGTTGGTTGTGAATTCAAAAGACTGGTTCATTAATCGAACTGTAAAGATAATAGCTGTTTTAAAAGTAGTTCGGTACAAGTTCAAAACGCAATCGAAGTCATCGTCAAAGGGGGAACTGATAGCTCTAGAAAAGTTGTTTATTCCAGAAAAGATTGCCGTATGCACTCTTGGTAGAAAGTTTGACTTTTGCCATCTTTTGAGTATTTTGAGAAAATATATAATGAATTATTTGTTTTGATTATATCAAGAATTAGTTTGAACTATGAGAATAAAAAGGCGCAGTTATCTCAACAATGTCGTAGTTCGATTAGACATGATGAGTAAAGTGAATTCATGGCTTGTTGACTAATCCTTACTGAATTGATGATCACTTCTGTAAACCATAAGTTAAGTCTTGTAGATGATACCTCTGTAATCGTAGTCAAAATTCTTTTGAGCGATGAGACGAAAACCAACAAACAAAATGCTATGTATTGCTCGAGTTTCCAACATTTGGCGTCACCCGACCAACAATAAGTGACGAATCAAACTGAACATTATATTGTGGGATAGCAGACTGTGTTACAATTTTTAAATGTTGCGAGCAATTGTTCAAAAAAAAAAGAAAGAAAAATGAGGCAAAGTTCAAGAAATTAGAAAAAGGACGTAAATCCAGGCTATCATGTTTAATAGTCAAATTATTAAAGAGATTACAATCGGCCATGTGGATGTATATGACTGCCTTATTTACATGTCTGATTTCTGTAAACTATGTTATGTATTTAAAGGGGCTGTACAGTACTGGTTGAGATGGGGATTCATGTTTTTTACATTCCTAAGTGAGATAATGAGAAACCTCTTATGAAATATGAAAGAGCCTGTATTTTAAAGAAGGATTCAACGTTTATTTGATGAAAATTGGTTTTCAAATGGCTGAGATATCCAAAAAAGTGATATTAATAAAAGACTACAGGCCACACCTTTTATTAGGATCTCTTTGTTTCACCTTGTTTTTGGATATCTCAGCCATTTCAAAACCGATTTTCATCAAATAAACTTTTGATACCCCTTAGAATTGCATGCTCTTTGACATCTCATAGAGTGGTTTCTGAATAACTCGCAAAACGTTAAAAGCTAAATCCTCACCTCGACCAGAACTGTACACACCCTTTAAATTTAAGTTCCCTTCCCTCTTTAATAAAAGTTGTGTTGGGTTTTTGCTGAAGGCCTCTATTAGGAAACACTATAAAAAAGGACAACAAATGCCTACTCATACATGTATCAAGAGATGACCTGAAGATACATACATGAAACGCACAAATTCTGTACGTTCTGATATAATGCAACTGCTTGTTGGTTTGTTTGTTTGTTTGTTTGTTTTGAATTACCATGGTCTTTGTCGGGGGAAAGATGAAGAAAAATAGTAGAGTGTGTCACTCTCAAATCCGGATGATTGCGATAAGTGTGTATTCCCGCCCTTTCTATACAGGTAAACGATTTTAGCTTGGTATGCTATTGTAAAAGCATGGTGTCACGCAGAAGAAATGATTCCGCGATCACTTTTAACCTTTCATAAAATTCAAGTTATAAGATAGTAACGATAGTTTGTAGGAAATAAAGAAGTTAGCGTCCCTGACTGTGGTTCTGAACACAAAAGGGTACTGAAAAATTCTTTTACAAATTAGCAGACATAATGCCGATCCTCCAATACTGTTGCTCCATTACGTCACTGATTCTGCTATCAATGGCGAAGAAAGAATACTGGTTGCGTGATTATCCACCCCTTGATAGCAGGAAGTTTACCTTTCATTGTCCCCGCCGAATGAGTTCGAGCAGGGGACTATGAAACGGGCTCCGTACGTGTGTGTGTCTGTGTGTCCGTCCGTCCGTCTGTCCGTCCGTCCGTCTGTCTGTCTGTGTGTCCGTGTGTGATCAAAATGTTCAATTTGCTACTTCTCTGTCATTTACGAGCCAATTTTGATTCTGTTTGCTTTATATGATAGCACTACATGGGAGCTTTGAAACTTCTACACAGAATTTCAGTTGTGACCTTTGACCTATATTGTACATTTTGCTTGAAAATGCTACTCCTTCGCCATTTCTAACGCGATTTCGATTCCGTTTGCTTTATATGATGGCACTAGGTGAGGGCTTCAAAATTTGTACACAGAATTTTGACCTTTGACCTTATTTTTGACCTGTGTTGTACATTGGCTACAAAATGCTACTCCGCCATTTCTAACCCGATTTCGATTCTGTTTGCTTTATGTGATGGCACTAGGTGAGGGCTTCAAAACTTCTACACAGAATTTTGACCTTTGACTTCTTTGACCTTTGACCTTGATTTTTGACCTGTATTGTACATTTTGCTACAAAATGCTACTCCTTTGCCATTTCTAACCCAATTTCACTTCTGTTTGCTTTATGTGATGGCACTAGGTGAGGGCTTCAAAACTTCCACACAGAATTTTGACCTTTGACTTCTTTGACCTTTGACCTTGATTTTTTACCTATATTGTACATTGGCTGCAAAATGCTACTCCTTCGCCATTTCTAACCCGATTTCGATTCCGTTTGCTTTATGTGATGGCACCAGGTGAGGGCTTCAAAACTTTTAGACAGAATTTTGACCTTTGACCTTGATTTTTGACCTATATTGTACATTGGCTACAAAATGCTACTCCGCCGCCATTTCTAACCCGATTTCGATTCCGTTTGCTTTATGTGATGGCACTAGGTGAGGGCTTCAAAACTTCTACACAGAATTTTGACCTTTGACTTCTTTGACCTTTGACCTTGATTTTTGACCTATATTGTACATTGGCTACAAAATGCTTCTCCTTCGCCATTTCTAACCTGATTTTGATTCCGTTTGCTTTATGTGATGGCACTAGGTGAGGGCTTCAAAACTTGTACACAGAATTTTGACCTTTGACCTCTTTGACCTTTGACCTTGATTTTTTACTTACATTGTACTTTTTGCTACTAAATGCTACTTCCGGCGGGGACATATATTACGCACCGCGTAATTTCTACTTTTCCTTGTTGTTCAAGGCTTCGTTGATGCGGGGTTTACCCGGATACAAGGCGTGAACAGTGTCATCCCGAGTTCTTTCATTCAGAATTCCTCAGAATACACAATTCAATAGGCAATTAGCACTGCTACTTTGCAAAGCTGTTAGCCAAATTCTTTGCAGACTTGACCTCTCACATGTCAGCTACACGTATAATTCACGACAAACAGCTATCATTACAAACATTCTGATAAAAAAAAACAAAATGAAGAAGCACACTTTTGAGTAGCGACACAGCTTTCTGTCACTGTCTCACTACTTCTAAAAAATACACAGATGACAAGAGTCAGAATATCCTCCAAAGGGGACACGAGCTATTTGGGCATTAATAATGTTTGTCTTCCGATTTCTCTCCATGCCGTCGCGGCCCAAACCATCATAAGAAAATAGGGCAATAAGTGTTATTAACCAGGGAAATAACATTACGCATTACATACATTTGGCAAATTATCACACAAATTGTCGATTTTATCAAAAAACAAGAATAATTGACAACTTAGGCCCTACTATATCTCCAAAGATGAACTTTAAACAGCATGTCACATACAAGGGAACAAAAGTTATAATTATTTGAATGAATTCATTCATGAGGCCAATAACCGTTGTAAAAAATACACACGCGCATAGAGAGGTTTCAAGTTCGATATGTGATCATGACTAGCTCATTGATAAAGTGTCATAGATTTTGTGTGATCGTTCGTTGGAATTAATTTTTTCAGCGCCATTTGTGCGTCACATCAATCAGCACTTCATGAAATGTGGTGCATGTATCAAACGCAACTCGCTGGTCATGCAATCGATAGCCTTGGTCAGCTCACTGTTACTGCGTAATTCTAAAGCCCTCGCCGCCACCAACGCCACTGTGCGCACCATGCTTTGTTTTGTCTTCAATGGGGTCAAGAGCAGTGCTTCATTAGCATACGCCCTAGCAATGGAGGCGGAGTCTCGATCGGGCAAGAACAATAGGTGCGAAACGCAACGCAAAGGCAAGCGTTCGAAAAAAATTTAACCGAAAAAAAAATTGTCTCAGAAAAACTGCGATTTGGAACACTTGTACTTATTCTTACACGCTGAAATTTTCTGTACAAATAGATAAAACATCAAGGAATCAGAATCCGTCATAAAAATTTTTGACCCGAGTAGTGCTTCCCCTTCATTTTTGGCTCATAATGGGAAAACTCCCCGTGCGACTTATGACTCATTTTGTCGGAGTGCCACACATATTCTCAATCGTTGTGTCTATGGCAGCTTAATAATGTGTCCAAAATGTATGTCCGAATTTATGGAATTGCCCCACAGCATATTTTGAATGAAAATCATACTAAAATACTGTGGTTTCAGTTAATATCTCTCATAAAGTTGTGCAAGCTTTTTGTATGTGTTAATTATTATTGATTGATATTGATGAAGTATATTATATCATTTTGTTGCCAGGGTAACAGCATTTTTATTGAAAATCATTGAAATTGCTAATTTATTCATTTTACTCGGGATTTGAGCACTTGACTTGAGATATGCCACATGTGATTATCAGTGAGCAAAATATATGTTCATTCAATGTTGAATAATACATTGCCTTGGTAACAATCTTTTTTTCAATAAAAAGCATACAAAGTAATTGCTGGTTTAGCTAACTTCCTCAGTGTTAGATGGGGGTATTAATCACATTGAGTGATGGTTCTAGTTGTATCAAACTGAAGCATTTAAGCTACACCTCCCCCCACACACACATACACACACACACACACACACACACACACACACAAATCGCACTTTATACTATCAAACCCTGGTTCAGTTCTTTTTCATAGAAGACTGAGCTGCAGGAACAGGGGTATCCATGACCATTAGATATTTCTAGTTATATCTGTAGGTTTAAAACCTGAAATGCTGTGAGTAGATACATTAAAACCAAACTTACTGGTATTCTTTAAAACTAGGGATACAATTTAATGGAAACTTGGCTGTGGACAGATGTCATGCCTAGGCAAGGAATACAAAATTATTCAAATGACAGTGGCAGTCCCAAGGGCAAACTCCCAATGCCTAAAACTGTTTATTTTATTTCCATGATCCCAGTCAGTTTGTGTGGAGAAATCACACAACACCTCTATATAAAGCTTCCTTACTGTCAAAATATACATTGTGGTGGTAAGTGATTGTTAATGGTGGTCTTATTTGACCCCTTGAAAGGGTTATCATCTTGAGTAGGGGGTTGAATTGCTGAAATTAATATTTTCTTCATCTTGAAAAAAATTAATAAAAGTGATCAGATTTTAGTAATGATATCCTTTTACATTGATATAAACAAAGTTAATTCAATTGTATATCCCACACAAGAGCCTGGATTGTAAGGTGGCCCTTTTATCTACATCCTACTCTTTCAGTGTTTGTAATTAAAATCTACGTTTCAATCATATTTTATTTCTGTGTCACACTAGACGCTCCAGAAGTATCCAAAGGAGTTACAGGAGGACCCCATCATCAACGCCCACTTGGCATCATTGTATGACAACTTGCTGGAGCTTAACCTCTGCCGCATCATTGAGCCCTTCTCTAGGGTGCAAGTCTCACATGTAGCAGGCATCATCAAGCTTCCTTTGGTAAGGATTGTGATATATTAAAACACATTCCAGTGCATCATGGTCAGAAATGGGGACCCATCTGAACCCACTTTTTGTTTCCTCACACTTTCTTCCTTTTCTTGCTCGAGAAAACGAGGCATTTAGGGCGTGTACAGAATTTGTCATGTAAATATTGTGCGTTTTAACGATTCACATATAATAAATGCCTCTAAATTATTGAGTCCATTGTATTGAAAATGCTATTTCAACCTACCATCTCATCTCTTAGGGCTTTTGCACGTACTGGTGAAAAATGCCAAGAAAAAGACAAATTTGCTTCAGCCTATTCCCCTTGTTTGTCCTCCCTCAGACTGTCATCTTTCCATGATATGTACTATGAATCATGACAGGTGTGCCATTTTGGCAGACCATGTAAACTGTTGATTTCATTGATTGAGCAATTGTGGCAGTTCTGACAGATGGACATCAACAGTACGTCACATACTTTGCTTGGTATACACAGTATGTAATGTTCCCTAAACTTAAGGAAGGAATCTATGCCTGAGAAAGTACAATAGTATACGACCTTGCCATAAGTGTTGTGTGCTAGTATATTGTATAGTGGGTTTCAAATAAGCGTACACTGCCAAAATCCGGACAGGCGTCATCTCCACTAGACCACCGAGCTTCCACCCGACAACAAGTGTTGGTTCTAATCCTTATAGCATGCAGCGGGTACTGCATAATCATTCAAATTCATAAATTTCTTCCGTCAAGGAGTTTAGGTTCGAATCCTGCTCGAGTACGTACGCACATGTTTTTTTTTATCATGGCTACTACTAAAACACTGATCAATTCAGTGCTTATTTACATCCATGTCAGGCAATTTGTCAATCAGTTGAAATAAAAGCACCTCGACAGAAGAATTTCATGAATTTGAATAAGATACTCATTACTGAGTATTCTGGTCCATGATGTCCCCCAGCACCTCATGGACGTCTTTAACTGTGCCTCCATAGATCAGCTTAGCAGGCAGCCTTTCAAACATCTCTGAACTCCTGTATTTCCTGACACTATCTGAAAGATGCAGTTTCACATGAAGCTCCACTCTGTTTTGCAGCCCTCTGTGCATCATGCCCATGCAATCCCCAGGGCTCGTACGCGTCAGGGAATTTCTGGAAAGTCAGGGAATTTAAAAATACTTTTTCCAGAAGCAAAAAGTCAGGGAAATTCAGGGAATCCATCTATTTCTTCTGGAAAGCCAGGGAAAATCATTTTTCAACTGAAGATATTTGTTAAAATGGTACAGTTGAACCTCTCTTATCCGGCCTCCCTTTATCCGGATCTCTCTATTATACGGACGCAATCTCGCCGTGATTTTTTTAAAAATAATTACGGGAGGAAAGGGGGATTCCCAACTCCTTGAGAACTCCTACACAAACACACATGAATTACATGTTACTTCCAACATGATTTACATACATTACATCAAATTTCCTTCCAAATTGCTTACCTTCAGACATTTTAACATCCCCAAACATCCCCAAATCAGCGCAAGAACATGGACAGATTATGCGCTCGAGTCCTCTCATATCGCATTGCCACATATAGGTCCATACACAGCCGTCGATATGACTAGATAGACATGCATTGTTTCGAGTCATTGGCTGAGCAAAGAATGATATTGAACACTCAAAATTGTTCACACACAGTACACACCCAAAGAAAGAGAGGGAGACCATCTAACAATGGCGACCTACAGTCGACTTTGCCGAGCCGTGATGATCGAATTTTGAAGTGTAGTTTCGTAGACTCGTACTGTTTATTTTCAAGATCTGCTTGATACATTTCTTAATAATTATTTAGGTAAATCATCCCAAGAATTTATTAAAGAAAGTGATTTCATTCTTGCAAACACGAACCTCTATTTTGGGGTCTGTTACTGAGTGTAACAATGAAAAGGTTGCAGTATACACATTAATACATGTGGTACTACAATGGGCTACATCAGTACATGTGTATGTATATGTACATGTATAAAGCATTGAGTCTCCCATATCCGGCCAAATCCCTTATCCGGATGAGCCCCGGTCCCGACTTGTCCGGATACGAGAGGTTCAACTGTATTTGATTTCTCTTATCAACAAAGGAAAAATAGTTTGTCAAATTTGTGGTTTCTCGTATTAAGACCATTTTCGTAATAAACTCCACGCAGATATTGTGTCTATTGCGTCCTTCATGTGCATGTGCACGTGTACTTGTGTGTATGACTATCGACTTGCAGTGGTGTAAGGTGCCGTGGTGCCTTTGTGTACACATACACGTATGTGTGACATGAGCGCTGCTGGTGATGTGATTGGCATTAATTGCGTGCATGATCGAAGCGTCAGTCATCTTATAACACGAATGTATGATTACTTTTGGATCGAGATAGTGCTTTGATTTTGATATAGAATTTGAATTAAAGCATTTTACCTCAGAATATTGACATTGACAACACAATCATTTCAATGTAAATGATTTTGCATCATATGCCCCTCATGTGTTCTTGAACCTCTCAAGAAATCGTGTCTGCTTAGCTTACTCGACGGACGATATCGCAACCTAGTGGTTGCTTATTTCCAAAGGCGCAATTATCGCAAGTCTGCGTTTAGGCTGCGCATGCGAGCTCTAGCTAGCTAGTGCTACTTCGCTGCAGTGCGACCGGCCTATGGTTGTTTTCCGCAAGTCTGCCTTTTTGTAGGTACATGTACGTACAGTGAAACCCTGTTATAACGAGATCCATGGGACCGGCGATATTACCTCGTTATAACCGGTACCTCATTATAATCGTACGCATCAAAAACAAAGAAAAACATAAGCACGACGTCATATACCCATCAATGAAAGTTAAGAACATCCTTTGCGTTGTTATTACACAACTATGGATCATTATTGTTGAGAGAATAAAGGGAAATCATTGTGAATTAGACGAAAAAGTACGTAGGGGTTGAAATGAGCTAATTCTTTATTTTTCTTCCAAAAATCTCTTCGCATAATATTTGCACATTATGTTCTTGAGAAGTATAGGCCTATATTATTTTCGTGATTCTTTCTACACCTATCTCTTCCTCTTGTGTTGAACCATTTTGAAAGAATTTTTTTTTTCGTTTGTGAAATACAGTGTAAAATGATAATGCACAAAATCAGATTGTATAAAATGAGTTTGTTAAGTTTTTAACACCAGCGCAAATAGAGTAGCATACATGCGTTCTTTACCGTAACTTGCGAGGTATTTTACACTGTTGGTGCTCAGTGGGAATTCGATGATTTCATGAATCATTTCAGCTGTAATTTTATACAATGTATGATCGTTGCGCCCAAAGGGATTAAAAAGGCGTTCTTTATTTTCTTCCGAAAATCTCTTCGCCTTTTTGTACATCCGTTCTTGAACTGTTAGATGTGTTTGTTTCTCTTTCTGAACACCGATTAAGTATAAGAGGTTAACATGCGTTATTCAACTGCATGTATTTTTACGCTACTGTCACCCGGCGAGATCGCGATGATTTCATAAATTATTTCGGCTTTAATCATACACACTCGTATTTAACTTATCATTTGTTAAATGATAATGGACAAATCCAGATCTATTCAAACTAATAAATGCGTTTGTTTCTTTTTCTGATTTAGGTTAACATGTGTTATTCAATTTTTTTTTACGCTACTGTCACCTGGCGAGATCGCGATGATTTCAGAGTAACATACATGCGTTGTTTACCGTTAACTTGCGAGGTTTTTTACACTGTTGGTGCCCAGCGGGAATTCGATGATTTCATGAATCATTTCGGCTGTAATTCTATACAATGTATGATCGTTGCGCCCGACGGGATTAAAAATGCGTTCTTTATTTTCTTCCGAAAATCTCTTCGCGTTTTGTACATCCATTCTTGAACTGTTAGATGCATTTGTTTCTTTTTCTGAACACCGATTAAGTGTAATAGGTTAACATGTGCTATTCAACTATTTTTACGCTACTGTCACCCGACGAGATTGCAATGATTTCATTAATTATTTCGGCTTTAATCATCCACACTCATATTTGCTAACCAGCAAAAGAACTGGAAGTCGGAACTAAAAATGTAAAGGATATAATGATTAGTTGCACACACATTCCAATTGTCCATTTTTGGCCACAAGTGTCGCTACATGAAAAGTTTTTGAATGCGTTTTTTTTCTCGTTGTGCTGTGGTCTGACCTAATATCACGCATGCATATCTCGTGAAAAGGAAAATCGAATGATTATGTTCAATAATTTAGTAGGAACATCAGAAGGCATTCCTGTGTTTTATCGCGTTTAGAAGAAAACATGGAAGAAAACATAGTTCCGTCCAAAGAGGGCAACATACACAATTTTGCATAATTCTTGTTAACAGGTTATCAAAATTTGCTCAGCATTTTACTGTTGGGTTTCTAAAATTGTTTTCCACTCACCTAATCCATATTGTTGTGTGGGGAAAATTCCCCTTTAAGGAGCTGCTTTCAGAACAAAGCATAAGTGTGTACGTATAACCGAGTATACACACTTGTTTTGTGTTTTGCTTCCTAGTATTATGATGATGTATTTTTACACACTTTAGAATAAGATGTGTACATCGTGTAAAATGGTCATGGAAATTTACATTTTCTGCTCTGGAAAGTCATGGAAAGTCTGGGAATTTTGAAAATGTGGAAGTGTATGAACCCTGAATCTCACACAGGACCTTCCAGCTGAGGCTGGAGCTCATAACATTAAGTCTCATTCCACCACCACCACCCATGTTTTCTAGTAGCGTTTGCTAGGATCTGTGCTCTTTTGCTATATAGAGTCTCGGGTAAGAATTTATCATACTGCAGATTAGTGGGATCAGTATTCACCATCTTATCTTGCTAGTATACAGATATTGACGTACCAGAGGTGGAATATAACAATTGAGATCCTTGCAGGAAGATATATTTTTGGTGAAGATTGTTATATTTTTCCGAAGCACATAGCGCTGAGGAAAAATATAGTATTCTGAGACAAAAATATAACTTCCCAAGGGAAATGAAATGTTATATTCCAGCAAAGGAAAAGAAGTCAATATCTGTTATGTTATACGTATGACCTACAGTACAAGAAATGAACTGCTGTATATAAAGCAAAATGACTTCTACTTTTTCAACCCCACTCCACACAGTCAAATTCATGAAAGCGCATGAGAACATCGTGCTAGTGGTATTCAATCAAGCCATACCTAGATCTAACTACGATGGCTTTCAGGTTCTTCCTTGGAGGGGAGCACGGCAGATGCAATATCATCGCCTGTATTCACATTCCTAGAACACTCGCTATTCAGTTGTACGTTGGGCCTAGTTTCGTAGCAGTAGAGCTAGATTTTGTATTGACAGTTGTAAAAATTGTAGAAGACTAGATCTACAACTGCTGCTTTTGGTCTAAAGCAAGCTTGTTGAGATAACATTTGTTTGTGGTGATGTATGATGATGTGAACTTTCTGACAATGTAGGGCCTAATCTCTTCTTTCTGCGGTCACTGATACAAGAGCTGCAGACTACGGACCTGGCCCTGGTCCAGGTCTTGGGCTAGTAGCATGAATAGAACTATTAGTAGCAGTATCTCTAAGAAACTTGCTCAGTTCAGGTGCTGGTAATGTAATGGGAAACTCTTTGGCTTCCCTGTCACGACTGTCTAGCATTAATGCAGCTGTCATTTGTATGACGCACCTCTTGACCCCTGGGAAAGGTGCGTCATGGTCGCGTCAAGTACCACCAATTTGATGACGCGTGGTACCGTCATGGGAGCAAAATGTCTGTCACAATACTGACCCATATGTGCGTCATAGTCGGTCATTTAACCAGAGTGTGTCAAAAGGTTTGTTAATAGGACCGTCATGTAATTTTGCGAGGCTTCTTGCATGGTATCCCTCCGTAACAGAATAAAACAAACTCACGATCGCGAGCCGGCCGAATTCACCGGCTCCTGAAAACGCGAAAATGACACAATTTTCATTCAGTTTTATTATATCATACTGATATTCACTTCATTCTCGTATGTCTTCTTTTTCTATCTGATGTCAGACTGAAGGTCTTTTCAGAAAGTTTGAGCACAAATTTGCTCCAAAACCACACTACCAAACACGATTTGTGATTAAAATCATCACATACACTTCGCGGCATCGCGAAGCTCGCTATCCTTCAATCGCTCTCACTGTAGTGTAGCATCGACCGTCGACCGTGGAATCTGCGGCAAAACCACGTGCGTGATGTGGACCATGTGGTACATGTATACAGTACAGGCGTACATATGTATACGTATACAGAAGACGAGGCGTGGCAGAGGCCAGGCCGCAATTATTTTTTCCGTAACCTTAACCTGCCGATCGACACATACAAACGATTATGGAACTACTGAGAGTCTATTAAAACCTATATTAACTTAAGATAGTAAATTCTATTTAAACACTAGCCATATAAACCATGTACCTAACTTAGGGTTTAATAAGGTTCTTGTTTAAATAGGCAGGGGCTTCAATCAAGCTGTTTTCGAATCGGGGAAGGGTTACGGAAAAAATTACTGTGGCCAGGCCGTAGTTTCGCGAAACTAGATAGTTCAAGGACATGCCATAGCAATGTGTATATCAAAACACGCGTTTCTATGGGATGTCCATGAACTAGGGAACAGTTTTGAGAAATTCGAAGTCATTCGAAGTTGAAGTGGTTTTTTCCTACGCATTTTTATTTTTGTTGTTGTTCATATCTCAAAAATTAGATTTCTTAATTTGTTCAACTAGTATTTGGGAATCTTGTAATATATTTAAAATGTTGATAGAAATTTCTGAATATATTCAGAAAGTACGCCTAGGTGCCTAGACCTACTGTTTGGATATTTAAATATTTACAATTACCTTGTATCTTTATTAAAATACTTTATGTATTTTATTTCTCATATGTTTTGCATTTTCTTAATATAAATATTCTTTGATATTAATACTTTGTATTCATATTATATTTCATTGCTATTTTTCGTATGCATTTTTGTTCATATCTCAAAAATTCGATTTCTTATTGCCAACTAGTCAGGGGCATATAGATAGCAGGGGGGATGGGGGAATGCATCCCCCAGAATTTCAGCTGGGGGGATGGTGTGTACATTCAACCCCCCCCCCCCCCCCCCCCGATCGAAAGATCGAACAAAAACTATATTAAATAGTAATATTGCATGCCAGTTCAAAAATCAAACAATAGTATTTAAATGATTATCAAATTATTATAAAAGTTACAATATGACCGAGTTTACATATATGTATACTATATATATATATATATATATATATATATAGTATAGATATAGATATATATACGACCCAGTTATAGGGAAATCACCCCCCCCCCCCCCCCCCCCCGGGGTTAAGGACCTGTCTACGCCACTGCAACTAATATTAATTTATCTTGTATTTATAGATAAATGTTGATACAAATTTCTGAATAATATTCAGAAAGTAGGCCTACTGTTTGGACATTGAAATATTTTACAATTACCTTGTATCTTTAATATTCTTAATACTTTATGCATTTTATTTCCCATGTT
This sequence comes from Diadema antillarum, assembly GCF_040938485.1. NCBI lineage: Eukaryota > Metazoa > Echinodermata > Echinoidea > Diadematoida > Diadematidae > Diadema > Diadema antillarum. Next base: position 215,133 of record NW_027271346.1, on the reverse strand, counting down.
TTGCATTTTATTCTTTGATATTATTTTGTATTCATATACGTATATTCTATTTAATTGCTTTTTTTAATATGCATACACGCGGCCCCCATTGTAATTCAGCCACGTATCTAAGATGGGCTTTTTACCGTGCTTAAATAGATATGAATAAATACGAATGAAATCAAATTTCAATCTTTAATCCACGCCTACAGGCAACAGAAACAAACAAAAGTAAAACAAACAAGCACACATCAACAAACAAACAAACAAAAAAATGCAAACTTACACGCCGTGAAACGAGCCATATAGTCTAGGCTAGGGTGCAAAACGAAAACTAGCCGTCGGGAAGTGCGCCATACCCTAGGTTTAATAATATATAGCGCTCGCATGAAAAACGAAAACTAGCCGTCGGGAAGCGCGCCAGGCTACAGCGCTCGCGTACAAAAACGAAAACTAGCCCACTGCACTGGGACATGATCATTCAGAGCTCTGCAGCATTCCAGTCTGGTACGTACCGTGAATAACATGTGCGTCAAGGGTCAGTCATTTTCACGAAGAGGTGCGTCACCATTTTGCATGGTCAAAGGGAACGCAAACCCAAAGAGCAATGTGGATTGAGTGAAAGCAGTAACATTAGTAGAAACACATCAGTGAAAGTTTGAGGAAATCGGGCAATCGATGCAAAAGTTATGAATTTTTAAAGTTTTGGTGTTGGAACTGCTGGGTAAGGAGACTACTAGAGGTTATGACGTATGAGTGGACTACAATATAAAGAAAATATAAAGGGAGTTCAATAAAAATTCATTTTTCATAAATATTACACATTCCATCAACTTGATACTGACATATGTTAGGGGTAGCACTTATTCCCACTGCTTTCTGAAAGCGGTTAGTCAAGCATTCTTTCATTTTGCTAGAAAAGTGAATTTTTGTGGAATTCCTTTTATATTTTTTTTATATTATTGTCCACGTCATACGTCATAACTTCTAGTAGTCTCCTCATCCAGCGGTTCCAACGCCAAAACTTTAAAAATTCCTAACTTTTGCATTGATTGTCCGATTTTCCTCAAACATTCACTGATGTGTTCTACTAATGTTAATGCTTTTACTCAATCCACATTGCTCTATGGGTTTGCGTTCCCGCACTCTTCAGACCCCCATATCATTGTTGGCACTGAGTCTTGGTTAAACCCAAGCATAAAGAATAGTGAGTGTTTTCCGGAGAATTATACAGTGTACAGGAAAGACAGAGAGAGGGGAAAAGCAGGAGGAGTATTTATAGCAGTAAGGAATGATCTCATCTCCACTCATTTAATCTCTTTGGATGTAGATTGTGAACTGATATGGATTTCACTGCAGATGGTGAACTCCAAACAAATCCACATTGGGTGTTTTTATCGCCCACCGAGTAAGGGTTCAGACCCTATCAAGAAACTCAGGGAATCCTTGTCTAGGATAGATTTCAGTAAAAACCCTATAGTATGGGTAGGAGGTGACTTTAATGTCCCAGACATTGATTGGTCCAATCTGTGTAGAAAGCCTGAACACCACTGCGTGTACCCCCAGGAACTGACCACAGAGCTTCTCGATTTAATCCACGATTTCTCACTCACTCAATTGGCTTACGAACCCAATCACAACCAGAAGACGAGATCAGGCAATGTTAGAAATATCTTGGACCTACTTCTCGTAACAAACCCTGGCTGTTTTGCACCAATTGTGACAAAAGCAGGAATATCTGATCATTTCAATATGATAGCAGAAATTTCTTTACGCCCAGTTTCTCCATAAAGCAAAACGTAGAAAGATTTATTTATGGGATAAAGCAGATACATTTAATCTCAGAAAGGATATGGAAAATTTCTTTCAAGTTTTCCAGGCCAACTATGCACATAAGACAGTGGAGGAGAACTGGAACGCATTTAAGGAAGCTATTTATAGCAGTGTTGATTCAAATGTTCCTTCAAGGTATAAGAGTACTCGATTTAAATCTTCCTTGGATAAACGGAACCCTCAAGCGATTGATTAGAAGAAAAATAGGGCGTTTTATAGTGCCAAAACAGATGGGATCCCATCGGAACTGGTGCCGTTATAGGCAGCTTCGGTAAGCAAGTCCAAAAAGAACTTCGAAAAGCTGAAACAACATTTTTTAGGAACAACAGTTTTTTGACGTCACTCACTTCTAACCCCAAGAAATTTTGGTCTTTTATTAAGCAAAAGAGGCGTGATACAAATGGTATATCGGCTTTTATGACTCCAAGGGAAAACTAGCCGATACAGCTCGTGAAAAAGCTGAAGTCCTTAAGTGATCAATATCAATCAGTTTTCACTAAAGAAGATTTGATTAATATTCCTCATATGGGACAGAGACAAATCCCAACAATATCAGATTTGATTATTTCTACAGAAGGTATTATGAAACTTCTTAAGAACTTAGATGTGAATAAAGCTTCTGGCCCAGACGGCATTTCTCCCAAATTTCTCAAGTTATGTGCTGCACAAGTAGCACCTATATTGCAAGTCATATTTACGCAAAGTCTTCGGACTGGCACGCTACCCCCGAGATTGGAGACAAGCTAATATAAATGCTCTGTATAAGAATGGGTAGTAGATCCGACCCAGCCAACTACAGGGCCGGTATCCCTCACATCCACCTGCTGCAAAGTCTTAGAACATATCATTTATCGCCACATTATGAGCCATCTGGAGGATAACAATATCCTCAGTAACACACAACATGGATTCAGATCCAGACGGTCGTGTGAGTCCCAACTGATTACAACAATTCATCATATTTTCTCCTCTGTCGAAACCATTAAGCAAGTTGACGCTGTTGTGTTAGACTTTGCAAAAGCGTTTGATACTGTACCACATCAGAGGCTCCTTCATCGCCTCAAGTATCTTGGAATCCAGGGCTCATTACTTTCATGGATTTCACAATTTCTCACAGAAAGGGAACAAACAGTTGTAGTCCAAGGGTCATCCTCAAGACCCGTTCATGTTTCTTCAGGAGTCCCCAAGGCACTGTTCTGGGCCCATTGCTTTTCTTATCATATATTAATAATCTCCCTGATCAAGTTTCATCCAACGTCTGCCTATTCGCAGACGATTGTGTAGTTTTACCGTCCCATTAAGACACATAAAGATTGTGTCATACTTCAACAAGATCTACGTACCTTTAAGAGGCTTGGGAAAAAAATGGCAAATGAAATACAAGCTGGACAAATGCAACGTTATGCGCTTCACAAGGAAGTCTCGTCCCATTCATCACACGTACACCTTAGCCGGTCACCAGATAGAAACAGTGTCCAGTCACAAATACCTAGGAGTTGTCTTATCAGACAATTTAAAATGGAATAGACATATTGATATAACTACAGCCAGAGCAAGCAGCATGATTGGCTTTCTCCGTCGTAATCTACATATTGCACCGAGAAATGTTAAATTACAAGCATACAAGAGCCTAGTGCATCCCCACTTGGAGTATTGCTGTACAGTATGGGACCCCTTCACTCAACGTAACATCTCCAAGATTCAAGCAGTACAAAATAGAGCAGCCAGATTCATCTGTAATGATTACAAGTGGCAAGGTATGACAACCCGAAGTTATCATCCGGATAATTACTCTACTTTATACGGTTCCTCAACTGCTCTCGCCAACTCCTTCTTCCATAGAACAGCGAAGGATTGGAATAATCTGCCGAGTAACATAAAGCAGATTCATAAATTTGACACATTCAAAGAAGCGCTCCAGCGTCACCTCCGTTGTGATTAGCTGCACATCACACCACAGTGCTGAGTGATACTCTATCCAGAGTTTTTCAGCGTATTCATCCAGATCCAGATCCAGATCCCTTTAATGTGTCAATGTCTCATAGAGGTGTGTCACTTTTTGTGACGGAGGGTACGTTATGGTACCTAAATGGTATGACGCACATTGGTACTTTGACGCACCTATCCCGGGGGTCAAGAGGTGTGTCATACAAATGACAGCTGCATAACTGGAGTAGTAGGCTCTATAGCTTCCAGGACATTCTCCAATTCTTTTTCTCTCAAGTGAAGCGCAGCTGCTCATCAAAGTGACTGCCATACCAGTTTGACGAAAAGAAATCTGTTGCAATTTCGTAATTCGCGCTTGTTTTATGTAGCGTGTGTCATGACTGTGTGATGCTCATACTGTTAGCGCACTGTACTACTGTAGTGGTACATGGTTGACTGGTCACGATTGCATTGGTGTGTGCAAAGCGTCTGTCTCTGTGGAAGTTGTGCGCAACATAACTGTTTTTTATTATGTCATCCCTCCAGATCTAACTCTATTTGTGTAATGAAGTTGCTGTTATATTCCAAGGTTGCACGTAATTTACGTCATTGCAACTGATTGACAAATTGCCCTACATCAACTCTTGATGTAGGGCAATTTGTCAATCAGTTGCAATGAAAACATCTCGACGGAAGAATTTCATGAATTTGAATAATTTACGTCATGCTATAGAAATATAACGCTTCTCATCCTTGTGACCATAGTCACGTGACAGCATTTTGACCAATCACACATTGGTATGTATATAGGTCATAGAATATTGATAATTATACCCCCACCCACACATACGTAGTGTGTGTGGGGGTATATACATGTAGGAATAACTTTAATGGCGGGTGGTTTGTTGGTCGGGCGGTCAGTTGGTCAGGTGATTGGTCTGTTGGGCGGTCGGTCCGTTGCAAAAAATCTTGTGGATCGAACTACTCTCATTTTTTGAGCAATTGACCCCTAATTTGGCATGAGTGACCGCTCTCAAAGGTAAATGTATCAGTATCAAATGCATTGCCATGGCAACTGCAGATTTTCATAAAAATTGTGGATCGAACTACTCTCTCATATTCAAAGCAATTAACCCCAAATTTGGTATGTGTGAGGTGGATCTACCAAATGTGGATCAAACTACTCTGTCAGTTTTATAGCAATTTATTTGAAATTTGAGATATGTAATGTGTAGTTGTGCAAGACACCTTTTATGTGTGTGTTGATAAATCTGTTGCCATGGCAACAACAGCTTTTTATACCAATCATACAAAAATATGTGGATTGACCTAACGCCCTGAGTTTTTGAGTATTTATACCCCCGCCAAACGAAGTTTGAAGGGGGTATATAGGAATCAGCGGATGGTCGGTCGGGCGGTCGGGCGGGCGGTCGGGCGGGCGGTCGGTCGGGCGGTCGGTCCGTTGCAAATCTTGCGTCGCGAACTACTTCCTCAGTTTTCAACCGATTCCCATAAAACTTGGCACAGATGTGTGCCTTGGGTTGTAGATGTGCAAGACATATTTTTTGACAGTACCCAAAAGTATGTTGCCATGGTAACGGCATATTATGGGCAAAAATGGGTACAAATCTTGCGTCGCGAACTCCTCCCACAGTTTTTGATCAATTTTTATGAAATTAGGTACAGATGTTCATCTGAATATGTTAATGTGCAAGACACATATTTCCGCAGTGGCAGAAAGAGCGTTGCCATGGTAACGGCATGTTATTGGTAAAATATAGGGCAAAATGCTTCATGGCAAAACTGCTTCATCAGTGTTCTTCCAATTCTCATGGAATTCATATTGAATGTTTGTCTTAGGATATAGGTCAGCATGACACATTTCTTGACAGTGACAAAAAGTATGTTGCCGTGGTAACAGCTCACATATTATGAGCCAAAATGATGGAAAATTTTGTGTTGCAAACTACTTCCTCAGTTTTTGCCCAATTTCCATGAAACTTGGTACAGATGTGTGCCTTTGGTTGTAGATGTGCAAGACGCATTTTTCGGCAGTACCCGAAAGTACATTGCCATGGTAACGGCGTATTAATGGCAGAAGATCAAGGAAAGATCTTGCGGATTTAACTACTTCCTCAGTTTTTTGACCAAAGCTTATGAAATGTTGTTTTGACCAAAGCTTATGAAATGTTGTTTGGCGGGGGTATAACCAGTCGCTGTAGCGACATTTCTAGTTTACTTTAATTTGGCACATGTGACCACTACTGCATGTAGATGTGCAGAAGTCATCTTCTGTTGATGTAGAACAATGCATTGCCATGGTAACAGTATCTTTTCACTAAAAAGCATACAAAAATATTGTGGATTTAGCTAACTCCCACATTCTTTGCGTAGATAGCTTGAAATTTGGCACATGTGACCGCCATGGCACGTTGAAGTGCAAACTTAATCTTTCATTATTGTTTAACTATGTTTTGCCATGATAGCAGCATATTTTGAATGAAAATCATACAAATATACTGTGGATTTAGTTAACTCCATCAGTCTTGGAGCACTAAGCTTGATATTTGGCACATGTGACAACTATGGTACGTAGATTTGCAAACTTAATCTTTTATCATTGTTGAAAGATGCGTTGCCATGGTAACAGCATTTTTTCACCACAAAGCATACAAAAATATTTGGGATTCAGCTTATTACCTCTGAGTCAGTCTTTGAGTATTTAGCTTGAAATTTGGCAAGTGTGACGGCTATGGTACATGTATGTTGATGAGCAAACTTAACCTTTTGCCATTGTTGAACCATGCATTGCCATGGTAACAGCATATTTTGAATGAAAACTCATACAAAAATACGGTGGATCTAGCTAACTCCCTTTGAGCATTTGACTTGAAATTTGGCACATGTGACTGCTGTAGTTCATACATGAACAAATTTATTCTTCAGTTGTTGATGACAATGTGTTGCCGGCATTTTTTTCACTGAAAAGTATACAAAAAAATTGTGGATTTAGCTAAGGGTGGGATTTCACAGAGCACGCGAACGATTTGCGAATGACGCGAATGGCAAATCCAGCATTCGCATTTTAGTCTGCAAAAGATCGCCAAACAAACGTGAGAGTTCAGAAGCGTCGTCAATTGTTCGCGAATGTCGTTTTTACTTCGACGAGAATTTCAAAAAAGTTTGAAATTTTTTGCGAACCTTTTCCGCACACTTAGTCGGGATTTGCTCGTGAATTGTTCTTGAAAGTGTCTTTAAAGCTTCATCATATGCGCAAGACCTTCGCAAGACACGCGCGATGTTCGCAAAATGTTCGTGAAACCCCAAACAGACTCCGAAACTTCGGAGAATGTCTCGCGTATGTTACGCGAAGTCTGCGAAGTTTTTCCGATCATTTTATGACGTAATCGCAAACTGTTCGCGTACCTTTTGAGACATTCTCGCGAACGTTTAGCGCACGTTTGGGGGATGTATGCCCTGTACGTTTTCTGCAAATAGAAATCGTAGCATACATCTAAACATCAAACAATTATTAACAACTACAGTAACAAAAGAAATTAAAGACTAGCAAAGAGAAAGAATATTTGATATACCAAAAAAAAATCGCAGAATACACTTAAAATCAATCTTAAGTATATAAATTTCATTTGAACTATAGAGATTATGTGTTGGAGGAACTGCAAAAAAAAAAAGATCAAATGCTTTACTAGTGGAGATACGTCCTAGGGGAAAAAAAATGTAGGCAAACACACGATAGAGAAATGAGAGAAAACGAAACGAGAAATAGAGGAAAGAAAAAAAATCAATTCAAGAAAGCTGATTTGAGTTGATTTTTAGCTCACCTGAGCCAAAGGCTCAAGTGAGCTATTGCGATTGCCCTTCGTCCGGCGTCCGGCGTGCGTCGTGCGTAAACTTTTTACATTTTCATCTTCTTCTTGAAAACCCCAAGACCAATTTTCATCAAACTTGGCAGGTAGCATCCCTAGGGGGTTCGGAACTCAATTTGTTATAAATGGGCACCATGCCCCACCCAGGGGCCCCTAGGGGGGGCCCAAACCCCCAAAAATTAAGGAATCTGTAAAAATCTTCTTCTCTAGAACCAGAAGTGATATAGCTCATTTAATACTATGAGTTTAGTACATTGATGACTGTAGTTTCAAGTTTGTTCCTGGCAGAATCAGGGGTGCCCCCCTTGGGACCCAGGGAGGGGGGTGGGGGAGGGTTCTAATGGGGCCTAAATTGTACATTTTCATCTTCTTCTTGAGAACCCCATGACCCATTTTCACCAAACTTGGCAGGTAGGCATCCCTAGGGGGTTAGGAATTCAATTTGTTAAAATGGGCACCATGCCCCACCCAGGGGGCCCCCAGGGGGCCCAAACCCCCCCCCCCCCCCCAATTAAGGAATCTTTACAAATCTTCTTCTCTAGAACCAGAAGTGATGGAGCTAAGTTAATACTATGAGTTAGTACATTGATGACTGTAGTTTCAAGTTTGTTCATGGCAGAATCAGGGGTGCCCCCCTTGGGACCCAGGGGAGGGGGGGGGTGAGGAGGGATCCTAATGGGTCCTGAATTGTACATTTTTATCGTCTTCTTTAGAACCCCATGACCAATTTTCACCAAACTTGGCAGGTAGCATCCCTAAGGGGTTAGGATCTCAATTTGTTAAAATGGGGCACCATGCCCCCACCCAGGGGGGCCCAAACGCCCAAAATGAAGGAATCTTTAAAATCTTCTCTAGTAACAGAAGTTATAGAGCTAAGATAATACTATGAGTGAGTACATTAATGACTGTAGTTTCGAGTTTGTTCATTGGAGATCCAGGGGTGCCCCTCTTGGGGGCAGGGGTGGGGGGTGGTTGGGAAGGTCCAAATGGGGGCCTGAATTGTACATTTTCATCTTCTTCCTGAAAACCTCATGATGGATTTTCATCAAGCTTGGCAGGTAGTATCCCTAGGGGGTCAGGATCTCAATTTATCAAAATGGGCACCATGCCCCACCCAGAGGGCCCCAGGGGGCCACAATTCCCCCAATTAAGGAATCTTAAAAAATTTGGGCCCTTATTGTACATTTTCATCTTCTACTTGAGAATGCCTGGTCAAATTTTGGTAGAGCTGTGAATAATTTAGATTAGTGACTGCGTGAAAGGTGAACTTGTGATACTCAGGTGAGCGCTAGACCCGCGGGGTCTCTTGTTTTTTATTGCTTCCACCTCTCCTTGCTACATTTTCTCCCATGATTATTGAAAATTTTTCGTTCGCATTTCCGTCGCGTGTTCTTCGTGTACGTAACATGCTGTACTTTAGCAATGATACACACGACAATCGCACATACGTCGTGGGAACTTCGCACAAATTGCGCAAGAATAGTTTTCGGCTTCATTGTCGGAACACATTCGGAGAAAAACTTTTCCGAATGTTGGATTTTGTCATTCGCGTCCTTCGCAAATCGTTCGCGTGCTCTGTGAAATCCCACCCTAACTCCCTCAGTCTCTGAGCACTTAGCTTGAAATTTGGCACATGTGACCACCATGGTATGTTGATGTGCAAACTGAATCTTTATCATTGTTTTAAAAATGTGTTGCCATGGTAACAGGATATTTTGAATGAAAATCATACAAAAATACCATGGATTTAGTCAACTCAATCAGTCTCTGAGCACTTTGATAGCTTAAAATCTGGCACATGTGACAGCTATGGTACATAGATGTGCAAACTCAATCTATTATCATTGTTGAATGATGCATTGCCATGGTAACAGCATTTTTTACTAAAATGCATAAAAAATATAGATCCAGCTTATTCCCTCTGTCTGAGTATTTAGCTTGGAATTTGACGCATGTGACCACTATGGAACGTTGAGATGCAAATTTAATCTTCTGTCATTGTTGAACAATGCGTTGCCATGGTAACAGCATATGTGACCGTGCATCACAAAACGAACAAAAAGTCGCAACCCTTGATTTTACGTGAGGACTCAAAAAAGGTGAAACTGGTCAACCAAGTCAATATTGAGTTTTTCATATTTTCTGAAAGAAATACCCTTCTTCTACGTTATTCTTAAGTTTAGGATCATAAAATGAATGGGAAAGTGCATTTTCAGCAGTTTTTCCAAACTCTTTTTTGTAGAGTAGTGAGATCAGGTATGTCTTACAAGCCCCTTTTCATTTCTTGATAATCCTTTGCACACTCTTCACTTTCAAGTCTGATAAGTTTTGAAGGGATAAGGCTACAGCTTTGAAAGTTAGCATTAATCATGGACAGATGTGTTAATAGAGCATGCTCAATTTGAACTTAATCCGATAATCCCTTCATTGTTGTTGCCCCAGTGGTTTACATCCTGTTTTTTGTCCCATTCATCGCACAGCTAGCACGGTTTGGTAAAGATTAAGCACTGGACAAGGCAGATAGACCCTGTACTTCAGAGCCTGTATTCTCGGTTCACACTTTTCCAGAGTGTGTGCTTTCCTTCCAATATTTAGATAGGTTAGGAGAGTCCATTTCAATGGAGCTGTACATCATTTTAAAGCTTACAGTCTTCTCTTTCAGAATCTGCCCTTATTTAAAATCCATGTCTGGCGACTTTTTGTTTGTTTTGTGATTCAGGGTCACATATATTGAATGAAAATCATACAAAAATACTGTGGATTCAGCTAACTCCCTCAGTCTTTGAGTATTTAGCTTGAAATATGGCATGTTTGACCACTATAGTACAAACATGTGCAAACTTCATCTTCATCATAGTTGAACATTGTGTTGCCATGGTAACAATATAATTTGAATGAAAATCATACAAAAATTTTAGATTCAGCTAACTCTTTCAGTTTTTGAGCATCTGACTTCAAATTTGACACATGTTACCACTATATTATCTAGATAAGCTAAATTTACTTTTCGTCATTGGTGAAAAATGTGTTGCCATGGTAACAGCATATTTTTAATTAAAGTAATGGAACAATATTGTGAATTCAGCTACAGTGTGTAACTCCCTCAGCTTTTGAGCATTTGACTTTAAGTTTGGTTCATGTAATGGCTATTGTATATTATATAGTGCAGACATCAATTTTGGTTTAAAATGTCAAACATTGTATTGCCATGGTGACAGCACTTTTAAATGAAAGTCATAGAAATTGCCAATTTATTTATCTTACTCAAGTTTTGAACACTTCACTTGAAATACGGCGCATGTGACTATCAGTGAACAAAATATACATTTGTTCAATGTTGAATAATACATTGCCATAGTAACATTTTTTTTTTAAATAAAAAGCATACAAAGTAATTGCTGGTTATTAAAGCTAACTCCCTCAGTGCTAGGTGGGGGTATTAATCACATTGAGTGATAGTTCTAGTTTTTTTTTTGCCTATGAAGACCCACCTTCCCCACAGTGACTTGGTTATATTGCAATACGGAGGGGGGATTCCTAGGGGACATATTGGTTGATGAGGCGTTTCTTTATTTTGCAAGAGGGTGGCATTATGTAGATCATGCAGTATAAAAGCATAGGTAAGAATTTATCACTATAAAAGCATAGGTAAGAAGTTATCACTATAAGATGAGATGATCATTACTGATCGTAGGTATTCCTGTTGTGCCACCAAGGCCTGTCTGGTGGACTTTACAATATGTCCACTTTGGAGGGGTTACTGAATGCTGACAAAAAGTCTTGGTAATGGTAAGTTGAAAAATAAATGCCTGAGTGCATAAAAAAAGTGTTAATGAACACACAACATATTGCTATTTATACAATGTAGTTGATCCACTGAAACCATTAATTCTATGCCTGTCAATATCTACCCCTTTGCCCCTTTACCCTTTTCATCCCTGATGATATCTTTATCATCGGAGGTTCTCACTGCAGTGTCACACATGAATTTTTCTTTTATATGAGGATTAAAAATGCTTAAAAATCAGCATGTCATTTGATTTAGATTTCCTTGAAGTATAAATAATTCCTGATATGGATGAACTAGAGATCAAACTGTAACATTTTTTCATTTGTCTTTTACTGTTTCAGGATGTTGTTGAGAGAAAACTGTCTCAAATGATATTGGACAAAAAGTTTCACGGTAAGTAAACACAGTCTTGGTGTTATAACAATGGAAGGTTTTCAATTCATGCACTTTACTGTTTTTCATTACCAGTATAACAAAAATATTACAGTGGCATGCATGCAAACAGTTTCCCATTCATTACTCCACTTCCAAGATCATGCATTTAGCCACTTGTGAAATTCTTGGTTCTCAATTCTGCCCCCCCCCCAAAAAAAAAGTTAACTTAATACAGTAATCAAGTGACTAATGATGAAAGGATCTTGGAAAGTAATTTTCTTCTTTAAGTTAATAATTGCTTTGTGCACTCTTTTATTTGGTGTTAATCAATTCCTTCTTTCACATTCTGTGTCGCACAGCAATTCTATCGAAGAAAAACAGCTGTGTATTAGCATTCATCCTTATTCCATAATTATACCCCCCACCCGGTCCTATCCAGGCAGTTGGTCGGTCCATTTGCCTTGTAGCAAAATCTTGTGGATCAAACTAATCCTCATTTTTGTTAACAATTGACCTATAGTTTGGCGTGTGTCATTGCTATCATAGGTAGATGTGCAAGACACATTTTTTAAATCAGTATAGAGTAATGTGTTGCCATAAAATGCCAAATTTTCATCAAAATCATACAAAATGTTGTGAATTGAACTATTCTCAGTCTTAAAGCAATTCAGTTGAAATTTGGCACATATATGATCAATGTAATGTGTAGTTGTGCAAGACACCTTTTTCATGAGTATTTAGATATTGGTTGCCATGGCAACAGCAGATTTTAAACAAATCACGAAGTTTTCATGGATCAAACCTCATGGGGTTTTGGGGGGTGTTTTTTTTTTTTGCATTTGAGTTTGATTTGGGACATATGATCATGAAACAATGTTATCTCGCAAAACTTTTTTAGGTAATTTTTGATATATCTGTTGACATGGCAATATCATTTTTATGCAAATACAGAAATATATGGATTTACCTAACTCGCTCAATTTTTAGCATTAGACTTGAAATTTGGCACATATGGCTGCTGTAGTGTGCAGATATGCAAACTATCTTTTGTCATTGTCGGCTAATGTGTTGCCATGATAAAGCATTTTTATGCCTCCGCCACAAAGTGGTGCCGGAGGCATTATGTTTTTGGATTGTCCGTCCGTCTGTCCGTCCTTTCGTCCGTAATCAATTTTGTGGATAGCATAACTAAAAATCCTTTTAAGATATCCTAATGAAACTTGGCATGTATGTGTATGAGGGGGTGAAGTTGTGCCGATCAATTTTTGGGTGCACATGCTTAAAGATAATATAAAGTTTTGGTACCTCAAAAGTTTCCCTGAATTTCCTTGTCTTAGTTTGTGTTTCAGGTTAAAGTATCTTTCATATAACTAACACTGTGAGACTTACTCGCCCCAAAGTGCTCTCATGTCTTAGTAATCATGCAATTAACTGCGACCAGCAGCCCCATACGCATAGCGTTATGGGGCTTCGCATTGTAGCATTCAGGATCATGACAGATTTAGTATCGCGAGTAAATATTTACTTAAAATTCAAAAATTTCTTCAATTTGAAGACTTACCAAATAAGTTGAAGTATTGAAAACAGGCTTCGGGCAACGTTTGGTTCTGCCAATAGTCCCTTTCTGTTCGAATTGATGACTGAATGTGCCGCGGTCGAGAGGACCTTGGGAGAGCTACATACACTGATACTACGGCCAGCGCATGCGCATACATCACATGCGCACAAATTTCAAATCCATGAACGGATAAGACCGCGTAATTTCTACTTTTCCTTGTTAGAGTTGAAAGTGAAGAGTGTGTACAAGGTTTTTAAGAAATGAAGAGGGGGCTCTAAAGACACACCTAATAACACTATTCTACCTAAAAATGTTCAAGATAAACTGCTAAAAAACATACTTTCCTGCCTGTTTTATGATCCCAAATGTTAGCATAATGCAGAAGAAGACTTGCTCTTTCAGAAAAAAGAAAATGTCAAGATGAGATTGGTTGACCCATTTCACCTATTTTCAGTCCTCACACAAAATCAGTGTGTGCGACTTTTTGTTCGTTTTGTGTTGCACGGTCACATATACCTTTGATGTTATCATTATTTTGTACCTTCATTGCAAATACTTCAACAACTAAAAGGAACTGCAATGCAGAAAGAGGACAGCCCTGGCGAACCCCTTTAGTAATTGGAAATGTCCTGGACAACCAACCATTGTTCAAAACCTTACAATCTGCATTTTGGTAAATAGTTCTGATCCACTGAATATACAATTTTCCGAAATTATACCGTTTCAAAACTTCAAACAGAAAATCATGATCGACATTATCAAAAGCTTTCTTAAAATCAAGAAATATAAAGATACTCCGTAAGTTTGACTGAACAAAAGTCTAATAAATCCTGTATAAGTCTTATATTTTCTACTGCTGATCTTTTCTTTATAAAACCCACTTGATCAAAAGAAATTTATTTTGGAATTACATTTTGTAGACATTTTGCTAATGCCCGTGTAGCTATTTTATAATCAATATTTAACAAAGATATTGGGTGCCAATTATCAAGTTTTTGTTTATCATCCTTCTTAAACAGCAATGTTAATATAGAATGTCTTTGGTTATCAGATGATGACCATTTCTATACCCTTTATTCAGACTGTGTAACAATAAATCTTTAATATAATCCCAAAAAAGTCTTATAAAATTCAGCACTTAAGCCATCACTACCGGGGGATTTGTTATTGTCCATCGACATCAAGGCTTCAAAACATTCATTTTCTGTGAGGATTCCCTCACAACTTAAAGGGATCGTACAGTTTTGGTTGAGACCTAATTTCAGGTTTCTAACATTTTTTGGTGAGATAATGAGAAACCTCTTATGAAATATGAAAGAGCATGTAATTCTGTTAGGAATTCAACGTTTATTTGATGAAAATTGGTTATGAAATGACTGAGATATCCCAAAAAGAGCAATTCTAATAAGTGTGGGACCCACACTTTATTACTATCGCTTTGTTTTACCTTGTTTTTGGATGTTTCAGTCATTCCAAACCCGATTTTCATCAAATAAACTTTGAATTCCTCATAAAATGGTATGCTCTGTACTATATCATAAATGTTTTCTTGGTATCTCGCAAAAAGTTAAAAGCCCAGTTCTAATCTCCACCAATACTGTACCATCCCTTTAAACTGTCATTCTCTTCCAAAGTAACAAAATTCAAATTTTGCAGATATTCACAAGAATTATGTAACTTGTCTGAGTGGTATAATTTGCTGTAATATAAATAAATGTCTTTTAAAATACATTTCTCATCGACAATAACTTTGTCATTCTTCAAAACAGCTTTAATCTCCTTTTTGCATTCAGCATTTCTAGCCTCAAAAAATATTTCGTAGATTTTTCTCCTTCAATCCATTTCTTTCTGGATCGAACAAAAATGCCTCTACATTCATTTCTATATATTTTTTCTAATTTCATTTTTATTCATCTTAATTCTTATATATTCATCTCTGTAGGGTCTTCATCAACTTTTTTTTTTTTCAATCATATTCAAATCCTGTTGAAGTTTAACAAATACTGATTTTTTTATTTCTTGCTTATATTTTGCATATTTTTGTGAAAATTCCCTAATCTTAATCTTACACATCTCCCATTTCAATGTGAATCAAATTTTGATATTCAAACCTCATCTTACCAATCACATTTATTATACATTCCCTATACAATTTGTCTAACAATAGGGAATTATTCCATTTCCAATAACCTCTTCCCCGTGTAGTATCACAAATCTTAATTTTCAATGAAATGGCGTTATGATCACAACGAACAGATGGTCTGATATCAGTGTTCTGAACAACACATTGTAAAGATGATGAAGTAAGCCAATAATCTAATCTTGAAAACAGACTGAGTGATAACTAACGCCATGTAAATTGTTTCTTTATTGGATGAACCAATCGCCAAATATCTATCAAATCCAATGTTTTAATAAATTATAAAAAACATTTTTGGGGTTTATACGGATGGGATATACCGTGAGTATCTAACTGTCCATGTTGAACACAATTTCACTCACCACCAAATATTAGTTTATTTTTCGAAATATCTAAATCGTTAACCAAGGAAATTAAACCTTTGTAAAATGTGTCTTTATCAGACATTTTCGTTGGTGAATACACATTGATAATACAATATTCATCTTTCTCCGCAAAATGTTTAAGAGCCAAAGCTCTGCCATCGCCTTTAGCAGCAACTGATATAATATCTACCGAAACTTTGGAATTAATCAAAATTGCCACACCTTTTGAATGGTTTGTACCATTATCAAAGCAACAGGCACCTTTCCATTCTGATTTTATAACATTTTCAATATTTTTTGTCCAAAAAGTCTCTTGCAACAGAATAATGCCAGGTTTTTGATTAATCACCTAAAGAAATATTTCTTTTCTCTTCTATTTCTTAATCCTCTTACATTAAGAGATATAGCATGAATCAGATTCTCACCAGTGAACATTAAACGTTGATATCTCATGTCTTTTGTGTTCCTGTGACAAACTACGCTGACAAGTACGAACTACGTCGTGCATTGAGAACTCACTGCACCGAGAGTGTGATATGCGTTCCATGCATAAAACACGCTGATTTTTAGTTAACATGTGAATGCCAATAGCTGTGAAAAAAAAATCCATACACAAATAGCCAGAGCCTTCACCTACTGCGTGAGGGAATGTGTGTGCACCTGATACATACTGAGTTAAATCGCTTCCTTATGGAATGCGTGTGTAGCTAAGCAACGCTACATAAAAGACATCAACAATATAATGTTCCGTTTTTCTGCAGTAGTCATGTTAATTATAAGTAAGTGGTATGTGGTATCGGTATGTTATGATCAGCACTGGTCATTACTGTAGTAATATTCTCGAGATATACAAAAATGATTCGTTTTCTTCTAGATATAAGTCCGTTAACATATTAACCATGATTTTGTATAGAAAAGTAGACACTTCAAGTTGACATATTGCAAGAAACTGTACTATTTGACCACATTCAATTTTATAGCGACATGTTTGTTCATTCCTTCTCACTTGGGTTATCTTTTCCACTGATTTAGTATTCACTAATTTTTACTTCACCTGTTGACATGACACTCAAATTGTTTTGAGTGTTATGTGGCTAAGTTGTATTGAAACTTAGCACATTTATGTTCTGCCTGACAGTGATTTTCTTATGAATTTTAGGGTCATAGGGTCAAGTGTCAAAGGCCATGAGAAAATGGTAACGATTCACTTTTAAATACAGAAATTGCACTATAAACGTATAAAAGGGTCAAAATCAAGTAAAAGTCCTCAAATCCCCAAATACATGCTCTCCCATTCATCCAATGAAACCTACATTGAAGGTCAAGTAAGGTGAACATTCAATACATTTGTGACAAACATGTCATTTTGATATTTTGCCAGTTAGGTGTAAACTGTCATCACACATTGTCCACATGTACTATAGACCTATTAGGAGAATTATTCATTATGGCGGAGGCATACCAGTCACCATAGGGACATTTCTAGTTCTTTAGTTAAAATCATACAAATACCATTGGATTTAGCTAATGCTCTGTTTTTGAGCACTTCACGTGAGATTTTGCACATGTGACCACGATAATATGTTTTTGTGCAAATTTTGTATTTCATGAATGCCAGTGTTGCCATGGTAATGGCAGATTTTTGATGAAAATCATACAGGTTACCAATGGATTAACCCTAATCAGGCTGGGCTTTTTTGGCTATGCTATATCTGGGGGGGGGGGAGGGGCGGATTCCGCCCCCCCTTCAGATCTTGCCTACGGAACGCGTGATCGCGCCGAAAATCGGCACACGCGACGCCCGCGGCGTATACTATCAAAATGTATGGTTGCTTTCTCCGAAAAATTTTTCTTATATTTTATATAAATTAATGTAATTTATGCATAAAAATCAGTTTTGGGCTCTAAATCACTTATTAATGCTCTAATTAAGCTAATTTCTTTTTAAAAATGTTTCTTGTATCATTCTCCTGAGACATAGGATAAAAAACAATCTGTATCGAAAGTAATTTCTTATGTATTTGATTGCTTTTTTGAATTTCTTATGTATTTCTTTGTTTTTTCGACTTTTTGTTTTTGTTTGTTTTTTGGCCAAAATTTGTCACAGACATTTTTTCGAAGCTTTATTATGCTAAAATGAATTAATTTCATCCATTCTAAGTCAAGATATGAATTTTTATGTGAATTAATTGAAAAAACACAATTTGCATTGGATTTGTACACAAAATCACGTTTTGGAGCAATTTTGGGGTTGACAAATTTTTTTCGAACGGGCATCGCGTCAAAACGGTACGCGCGGGTGCAACAATTTTGGTCTCAAAAGTTGCGCGATACTTGAAAGAAAAAAGTCATGAAACATCGTGGGGGAGCTTATCGCGCTGCGAAGATATTGCGCGAAACGTCGAGGGGGGGCGGATTCCGCCTGATTAGGGTTAAAGGGATAGTACAGTATTGGTGGAGATGAGAATTTGGCTTTTAACTTTTTGTGAGATACCAAGAAAATACTTTAAATATGATGTCGTACAGAACATACCATTTTAAGAGGAGTTCAAAGTTTATTTGATGAAAATCGGGATTGGAATGACTGAAACATCCAAAAACAAAGTAAAACAAAGAGATTGTAATAAAGTGTGGGTCCCACACTTTATTAGAATCGCTCTTTTTTGGATATCTCAGCCATTTCAAAACCAATTTTCATCTAATAAATGTTGAATACCTCATAGAATTACATGCTCTTTCATATTCCATAAGAGGTTTCTCATCTCACCAAAAAATTTTAGAAACCTGAAATCAGGTCTCAACCAAAACTACACAATCCCTTTAAGCTAACTTTTCCTGTTTTTATGCCTCCACCATAACTTTCACTGGAGGGATTATATTTTTGGGTTGTCCTTCCGTCTGTCCTTCTGTCTGTCCTTCCATCCCTAATATGTTTTGTGGACTGCATAACTAAAAAGCAGTTTGAGGTATCCTAATGAAACTTGACATGTAATGTATGAGTGGATGAAGTTGTACCTATCAACTTTTGGTGCAACATGCTCACGATCAAAGATCAAGTTCAAAATGCTCAAAATTTTGTTGTTTCCCCCATATTCAAGCAATGCCTGTAGGTATTTTCTTGAAATGTAGTGTATACATATATTACCCAAGAAAGATTCTCTAGAGGAAGTAGGAGGTCAAAGGTCATGTGAAAATGCTAAAATTTCATGTTCTTTTTTTCCGGTATCTTGGAAATGATTCAAGGTATCTTCATGGAACTAAGTACATATGCATGTACTGCTTGACAGTGATTCTCTTGGGAATTTTGAGATATGGAGGTCATAGGTCAAGGTCAACTTAAAATTTCGCTCTTTTCATCTTACATGTATCTATGCAATGCCTGAAAGTATTTTCTCGAAACTTTATGTATGCATCTATTACCCAATAAAGATTCTCCGGGAATCTTTTAACCTTTTGGTCAAAAGGTTGAAGGTCAAATGAAATGCTTAAATTTCACTTCCGCCATATCTCTGAAGGGACTCCAGGTATCATCACAAAACGTAGTACCAGGTATATATTTATACATGTACTGCCTGACAGTGATTCTCTTGGGAAGTTAAAGGTCTTGGAGTCAAGGGTCAAAGGCCCTGTTTGAAATTACACTTTTATTCCATATTTTGGAAATTACTCAATGCATAAACTTATAATAGGGTCAGTGGTAAAGTAAAAATCCTCAAATCCCCAAATATCTATTCTCTTAAAGGGACATTCCAGACAATTTTGATAATTTCACATCATGTACTACATTAATCAACAGCTCCATGTCAGACTTGTGGAATTTATTAAGGCCCTTGAGCAAAGAAACCAAAACTGACAATCTTAAAGGAGACCTGGATGATTTTCAGATTTTTACATTTGAACAAATATAAATTAGTTATACTGAGGACAGAGTTTCATAATTTATGATAATTGGGATGAAGATAATATTTTCAAAATTTAGAACAAATTACAATGAACAAGGATGATGACATGGCAGAGTCATCATTTATAAGGATGCATGAGTTGGGGCTCAAGGAAGCAGAACAAAGGAAGAAGGCATGCATAGATTAGACACAGGTGAACTCGCAAGCAAGCGGTATTGTACAGTGAAACCCCATTATAACGAGTTCGGTTATAACGAGAAACCGCTCATAATGAGGTGATCGCGTCGGTCCCGTTTTCCTTTGCGTGTAAACCTATGGCAGAACGAATCGGTTATAACGAGATTCCGGTTATGACGAAGGACAATTTCTGTGCATCATGATAAAGAAAAACATAAGCAATTTGATCGGATATAACGAGGTTCCATTTCTTGACTAAATTGCTGCTTTCAAACACGCAACAAACAAAACACTGAAAACCGAATTCACGCTATCCACGTCTTTTTTCCGTTTTGCAGAGAACCGTTTCTTCCATGTTTTCTTCTAAATCACGCGATAAGACACAGGAATGCCTTCCGATGTTACTAATAAATCATTAAACATAATCATTTGATTTTCTTTTTAGCGAGATACTCGTGCGTGATATTAGGGCAGACCACACCGCAACGAGAAAAAAAAAGATAACGCATTCAAAAACTTTCATGTTTGCTTTATATGACAGCACTACATGGGAGCTTTGAAACTTCTACACAGAATTTCAGTTGTGACCTTTGACCTTGACCTTTGACCTATATTGTACATTTTGCTACAAAATGCTACTCCTTCGCCATTTCTAACCCGATTTCGATTCCGTGTGCTTATGTGATGGCACTAGGTGAGGGCTTCAAAACTGCTACACAGAATTTTGACCTTTGACTTCTTTGACCTTTGACCTTGATTTTTTACCTATATTGTACATTTTGCTAGAAAATGCTACTCCTTCGCCATTTCTAACCCGATTTCGATTCTGTTTGCTTTATGTGATGGCACTAGGTGAGGGCTTCAAAACTTCTACACAGAATTTTGACCTTTGACTTCTTTGACCTTTGACCTTGATTTTTGACCTGTGTTGTACATTTTGCTACAAAATGCTTCTTCGCCATTTCTAATCCGATTTTGATTCCGTTTGCTTTATGTGATGGCACTAGGTGAGGGCTTCAAAACTTCTACACAGAATTTTGACCGTTGACTTCTTTGACCTTTGACCTTGATTTTTGACCCATATTGTACACTGGCTACAAAATGCTACTCCTTCGCCATTTCTAACCCGATTTCGATTCCGTTTGCTTTATGTGATGGCACTAGGTGAGGGCTTCAAAACTTCTACACAGAATTTTGACCTTTGACCTTGATTTTTGACCTGTATTGTACATTTTGCTAGAAAATGCTACTCCTTCGCCATTTCTAACCCGATTTCGATTCCGTTTGCTTTATGTGATGGCACTAGGTGAGGGCTTCAAAACTGCTACACAGAATTTTGACCTTTGACTTCTTTGACCTTGATTTTTGACCTATATTGTACATTTTGCTCCAAAATGCTACTTCCGGCGGGGACATATATTACGCACCGCGTAATTTCTACTTTTCCTTGTTTCTAGTCTATCCCCACTTGAAATGGAAATGAAAAACAAAAAATGAAGTTCGACTTTCAGTAGATTTCAATCGTTTTGTATAGTGCCTGATTCATGTAATGGACACAATTCTTTAGCACATAAGCAATCACACAACTTTCGGGAATAAATGTATGTCTTAATGATTGTATCTCATGGGAGAAAACTCATCTCCTTGCCTGAATTTTAGCTTCTTCCTGTTCAAGCTTGCGTGAAAGAAATAGTTGAACATCAATCGCAATCATAAAGAGAGGCACATCCATCCTTAAAAATAAGCACAGGAGTACTGAGACACACTACGAAAAAAAACGGGCCTTTTATCACTATTGACAACGCATGACATTGAAATGCTTTTTTTTCTGGGGGGGTTAATACAATTGATTATTCTGAAGGTTCATTACTCACACAATGAAATATGGTTCGCTATTAGCTTAGGTTCGTTAACAAGAAAATTAAATGCGGTTCCTTTCCGGTGGTTCCTTTACCCGAAAGTAATCAAGCAATCATTTTTTCTAACAAGGTTTGTGAATACAAAACGAAGTGAGGAAGGCCCAAGTATTAATTCCGAATATTTGTCAGTATAATTATCTATACTCCACTTCTCAAATGCAGAAAGATTATAACTGCAAATGTGATGTTAAAAAAAAAACATTAAGCTTATTAGGCCACAAGTTAATGTTTTTTTATGCTATGATATGACAAAAGTGACTGAGAATAAGAATTATATTTATGATACAATCATTGTAAACCCAACGTGAAGCTGTCAAGCCTACATCAACCTTTGCTTCTGATACGTATAATATGTGCAGCTTTTGCAAGCGTGATAAGTGATAATTACTGTACACGCAACGCCTATAAAGGAAATGTGCCTAATATGGCAGGAATTCAGAATGTTACGGCTGTATACAGCTGCAGCAGAACAGATGCGAAAGCAGTCTTTGATACTCTACAACATTACAACCATGTGCATAACTTGAGGGGTTTTAGTACACATAAAGAACACGATCTCAAAAGACGAATATCGTTAGTTAACTTCATTGACTTCTTCTACCGATGATGTCATTTGAACCCACGCCTACAATAGGTTCTCAGGTTCTATTTAGGTATTGGTACTTGCTAAACGCATCCTCTTTAGTTTCCATTGACAACAACATGGGAGGAGAATGGAAGCAATCAACACCCTCGCTAAAAGACGCTTCTCGTATTAAAGACGCATTGCGTGCCTTTTTTTAGCTCACCTGAGCCAAAGGCTCAAGTGAGCTATTGCGATCGCCCTTCGTCCGGCGTCCGTCGTGCGTCGTGCGTCGTGCGTCGTGCGTCGTCCGTCGTCCGTCGTGCGTCGTGCGTAAACTTTTTACATTTTCATCTTCTTCTTGAAAACCCCATGACCGATTTTCATCAAACTTGGCAGGTAGCATCCCTAGGGGGTTAGGAACTCAATTTGTTAAAATGGGCACCATGCCCCACCCAGGGGGCCCCCAGGGGGGCCCAAACCCCCCAAAATTAAGGAATCTGTAAAAATCTTCTTCTCTAGAACCAGAAGTGATAGAGCTAAGTTAATACTATGAGTTAGTACATTGATGACTGTAGTTTCAAGTTTGTTCATGGCAGAATCAGGGGTGCCCCCCTTGGGACCCAGGGGAGGGGGGTGGGGAAGGGTTCTAATGGGGCCTAAATTGTACATTTTCATCTTCTTCTTGAGAACTCCATGACCCATTTTCACCAAACTTGGCAGGTAGCATCCCTAGGGGGTTAGGAACTCCATTTGTTAAAATGGGCACCATGACCCACCCAGGGGGCCCCCAGGGGGCCCAAACCCCCCAAAATTAAGGAATCCGCAAAAATCTTCTTCTCTAGAACCAGAAGTGATAGAGCTAGGTTAATACTATGAGTTAGCACATTGATGACTGTAGTTTCAAGTTTGTTCATGGCAGAATCAGGGGTGCCCCCCTTGGGACCCGGGGGGGGGGGGGGGGTGAGGAGGGGTCCTAATGGGGCCTAAATTGTACATTTTTATCTTCTTCTTGAGAACCCCATGACCCATTTTCACCAAACTTGGCAGGTAGCATCCCTAGGGGGTTAGGATCTCAATTTGTTAAAATGGGCACCATGCCCCGCCCAGGGGGCCCCCAGGGGGCCCAAACCCCCCAAATGAAGGAATCTTTAAAAATCTTCTCTAGAATCAGAAGTTATAGAGCTGAGATAATACTATGAGTGAGTACATTAATGACTGTAGTTTCAAGTTTGTTCATAGGAGATCCAGGGGTGCCCCTCTTGGGGGTAGGGGGGGGGTGGTTGGAAGGGTCCAAATGGGGGCCTGAATAGTACATTTTCATCTTCTTCCTGAAAACCTCATGATGGATTTTTGTCAAACTTGGCAGGTAGCATCCCTAGGTGGTCAGGATCTCAATTTATCAAACTGGGCACCATGCCCCACCCAGAGGGCCCCAGGGGGCCCCCAATTCCCCCAAATTAAGGAATCTTGAAAAAATTGGGCCCTTATTGTACATTTTCATCTTCCACTTGAGAATGCCTCGTCAAATTTTGGTAGAGCTGTGAATAATTTAGATTAGTGACTGCGTGAAAGGTGAACTTGCGATACTCAGGTGAGCGCTAGACCCGCGGGTCTCTTGTTCTTTCTACTGTTTCCTATTGTTTGTGAGTTAAAAACTTGCGGCAAACTACAACGCAGCCGAGACACAACGCGTACCGACTCATTCATGCGGCGGCAGCGGCACGGACACAAACGCGCCAAACTTTATATTCGGGCTGCGGTATTGGTCAGAATCGTTACTGATAGACCTGTCCTGCGATTGGTTGAATATCTTACACACCCAAGCTATCGCCTTATACGGTAGTGCGTGGGATTGAGCGTAAACACCGTCGCTAAGCAGGACTGTTGTATTGTTTCGTTCCGTGAAAGAAACAGGTTGTGAGCTTGAACATAGCCTGAACTTTGAGAGCAATTTTCTCCGTTATTTAGAAAATGGACTGACATCATAAACGTAACTATTTAATATTTGTTTTTATGATCTATAGGGATGTCGAAATGAGTTGTATTACATATCAGTGTAAAGCTTAGAGTCTGTAGAATTCACATATAGGCATAACTACGATTTCATTTTTTGTGACTTTTGACTCATTCCGACGGAGCGCATCACATATATTACGCACTGCGTAATTTCTACTTTTCCTTGTTATTCTGAAGGTCGGGCTGAAGGTATGCTAATCCAAAAATTAAGTAAGATTTGTTAAAAGTTTGTTATTTGGAAGGTTTTTAAATCAGATAACGAAATATGGTTTGTAATTATGAAGGTTGCTTCATTTTAAGCCTATTGAGACTTCAGAATAACAAACCTTTGGAAAAACCCCACAAATATTTGGATTAACAAATTTGTACATCTAGGTGTACGAAATGTATGTGTTCTGAGAAGAAACAAATTTTCAGACTAATGAAAGAACCTTATTTTATTTTTTGTTTAACAGACCTTTGGAATAACAAATGCCACACATAACTAAGGTACCATATGCCTGCCAACAAGGTGAAGAAACAATGGGCGTTCAGAGAGGTGTTCAAAATATGTTCATTAGACAAAATGGTATACATTACTGACGCACTATGCAGAATATGTTTTGTACCAAGTTGTGTAGAAGGCAATTATGATTTACGAAGACCCCATGACAAAAATAAATCTTTGATGACAATTTTGTTTTAAAATTTCCCGTCTTGGCATAAAAAGATCATTCTTTGGACCATGGAGCTCTGACAGCTCCATTTTGCACCATACAGCATGCTGCAACAGGGCCGGCTTGGCCAGGGGCCTTGGGCCTTGGGTCCCCCACTTTTTTTTGCACCTGTACATAGGAATACATTGTACATAGGGTGTCACCACTTTGGCCCCTCCCCCCCCCCCCCCCCACACACTTTTTTTACCGGGAAGTGGCACTAGAAATAGAATTAAACCTGTGAGCGCGGTAAGGCATTTGTTTTTTGCGCTGGTGCTAAAGACTTTTTTATGCCTCCGCCACAAAGTGGTGCCGGAGGCATTATGTTTTTGGGTTGTCTGTACGTACATCAACATTCATTTATGCGATAACTTGAGCGATATTGACTGGAATTTTACCAAACTTGGTCCAAGTATGAAGTATGATAGGGCAATTACTTGATTAGATTTTGGGTAAAATCGGCTAAAGGTCAAGGTCAAACCATGAAATTGTATTTGTTTATGCGATAATTCAAGACTGGATCTAGCAAATTTCACCAAACTTTGTCCAAGGATGATGTATGATGGGACAATTACTTGATTAGTTTTTTAGCGAAATTGGACAGAGGTCAAAGGTCAAAGATCAAGGTCAAATCCTAAAATTTATCTGTTTACATGATAACTCAAAACTGGATGAAGCAACTTTCACCAAACTTGGTCCAAGGATGATGGGGCAATTAGTCGAGTAGATTTTAGTGACATTGGCAAGAGGTCAAAGGTCAAAAGGTCAAGGTCAAATGCTAAAAATGTTGCTATTTCCCCCATATTTATGCAATGCCCAAAGGTATTTTCTTGAAACTTAGTGTAGACATGTACTACTGCATAAAGATTCTCCAGAGAGAATTTTATGTAGTAAGGTCAAAGGTCAAAAGGTCAAAGGTTAGGTGAAAATGTTACAATTTCACTTTTCTCACAAATGGTGCAATGTATTTTCATGGAACTTGGTACATACGCATGTCCTGACTGGCAGGGATTATCTAGGGAACTTGGGGGTCATTGGTCAATAGTCAGGGGGTCAAAAGTCAAGGTCAACTCAAAATTTCACTATTTCCCTCGTATACTAGTACAGTCAACCTCGGATACCTTGAAGTAGTCGGGACTGAAGAAATTGGTTCGAGGTACATGAACTTCGAGGTACGCGTACGTCGAATTTTCTTCGACTCATCCGATGTTTGTCGATGTTCAACATGGTATCTGTTGCAGTGCCTACCGATTGTTTGTATGCTTGTCAATTGGATTTGAATCGACTTTGATATGAGTGAATTGAATGAAAATCGATGTTCTTCTTTCATCATTGTTTTCTGGTGGACAATTAAATCACTTATCACCATAAAAACAAAAAGAAAATACCGGTACGTAATCGAGTGCAAGACAGGGTTGCAGAACATGCGTGCTGAATGTACATTGCGTGTGGATGACCGTGGTGTGTCTACAGAATACTGTGTATGCATTTACGTAATACTCTTACACGTCATATGGAGAAACCCTTCGAAACACAAACTAGATTTACCAAGCACACAGTTACACAAGAATCGCAGTCTTAGCTTTGCAAACTATTAATATCTTGCACAACTATGGGTGTGCATGTAGCTCACCAAGAACATCTAGAGCTACAGGGAGCGATGGTAATGTAGCACCACTATGCACCGGTCTTCCATGTGTCTACCAGCAGCACTCACAGCCAGCAGATTGATACCGTTAATCATTTCCAAATGTAAAAGCAACAATCTGTAATTTATTTTAGCATCATACGGAGCATAATATTACTGTTATTCATCACCAAATTTACAAGCAAATATCCGACATTCATTTTACTGTCATACGGAGCCCAATATTACTGCTGTCCACTTCCAAAAGTGAAATGAATCATCTGACAATTATTTTATCATCGAATGGAGCCGAATGTTACTGTTTTTCATTTTTGAACGTCAAGTCAGACATTTATTTTACCATCAAACGCAGCTGAATGTTAGTGTTATTAATTTCGAAATGTAATAGCAAATATCCGACATTTATTTTAGCATCGTATGGAGCAGAATGTTACTGCTATACACTTCCAAACGTAAAAGCAATCATGTGACATTTATTTTGGCATCTTTTGGAGCCGAATGTTATTGCTATTTACTTTCGAAAGTAAAAGCAAACATCTGACATTTATTTTATCATCATACGGAGTTGAATACTATTGTTATTCATTTCCGAACGTCTAAGGGATCGTTCGACATTTATTTTTGCATCTTTCAGAGCCGAATGTTATCCTTATTCATTTCCAAACACAAAATCAAATATCTGACATTAATTTAAGCACCGTACAGAGCTGAATCTTACCATTATTCATTTCCAAAAGTATAAGCAAACATCCGACATTTATTTTAGTATCATACCTAGTCGAATATCACTGTTATTCATTTCCAAAATTAAAAGCAAACATCTGACATTTATTTTAGCAGCTTGCGGGGCTGATTGTTACCGCTGTTCATCTCCAAAAGTAACGGCAAACATCCAACTTTTTTGGTGGCCCGACGTGCGTTTTGGTGGCCCCGGGCCACTGTAAGTGTCGAGCCCTGAATAAGTGCAGCACAGTACATGAAGGATGGGCTACTTAGTGAGTAATATTGGAAGATCAGATTCCGGCTATGGCTTCTGAGTACAGTGCTTTTAGTATAATCATAAACATTTACCGAAGAGGATTGTTCGCATTAAAAAAAAAAGTGAAACAATCTTAGGGGGCCTTTACGATTGTGCCAGGAAAGAAAAAAAATAATAGATTACCGAAAACTCAAAAAAGATTGAAGTCAAAACAGGGGTAAAGTACATAATGATTTCTTTTTTTGTCTGAAAATCGTACAGCGTATTATTCCGTTACTTCCAAATTTATCAGAATAAACTGTTGTTAAATCTTATCTACACTATTCCTTATTATGCTAGGCCTATACTTCCAGATCATATACCACACTATTTTCATAATCGCATTGCTGGAAAAAAAAATATTCAGAGCTCGCGTTCTAGGGGGAGAATTAATAAAACAAACTTCGTGAAAGGAAAAAAGTTTTTTAAAAACCCACTAGCGGGAGATTGATGTTTTGACTGTGGACCGTGATTAATGCCAAAGATATAACTGTCAACACCTAAGCTGGTGCGCCACGACGGTGAAGAAATCTACGCGCACGGCATGACTATCACGATCGCAAATCAAAGCACAGTGGTCAAAGAAAGATGATTGGCAGAGCGTAGTGCTATCGTAAGCACTCCATTGGCATGGGTACTTTATGCCTACTGTGTACGTGTGTAGGTACAGTAGGTGTTGGGGATTTTTCTTGTCAGCTGTGTACCGGGTATTTCTTTGGGCGCACGATCATTCTGGGCTCAGAATATTTACAATCGAGTGTGAAAAGATTTGTGACATGTCTTCGCTGTCCACGCGTGCTTCATCGGAAATGCTGAGTGATGTTTGCAATTTCAATTCGAGCAACATGCTGGGAAAAATAATAAGTTAATTAAGATCGGGACATGAGATTTCCCTTCGAGGTAACCGAACTTCGAGTAAGTTTTTTCGAGCTACACAAATTTTAACACATGAAAACTCCATAGGAACAATCGGGACTTTCATTTTGCCTCCCGAGGTAAGTGATATTCGGCTTACTGTATACGCCAATATTTTCGCGTACAGATATTTTCGCGAATCGCGGTATCAGTGGCATTTTCGCGTGTTGTTAAATTCACGATTGATACTAGTAACGTTAGTAGTAGTAGGGTCTACTGCCAAGCCCGAGAAACACGTTCAAACACTTGCCAACGTACTCGTAACGTTTTTCCATTTGCTTTGTGACTTCCCAAACATGACAATAGAAAAGACACAGTAGAAGATTTATAAAATGAAACAATTATGGGAACTTGCAGTGAGACACTCACACACGGCATTCATGAGTACCTACCAAATGTTGCAACAAAATGTAGATGACAAATTTTCAGAGCTGCGCTAGCGCTAGCGAAAGTTTTACATGCATCCCTTGGCCTCACCCAACCACGTCGAGCCGGTGTTCGTTCGCGTAGTATGTAGGAAAACGTAGCACGTAACTGCGACCAGCAGCCCCGTATGCATAGCGTATAATGGGGCCGCGGACTGTAGCATACAGGATCATGACAGGGGTATATCGCGGACAAATATCAACTTGAAATCGAAAAATTTTTCAATTTGAAGACTTACTTGTAAAGATGAAGTATTGAAAACAGGGTTCGTGCAGCGTTTGGTCCTGCCTATAGTCCCTTTCTGTTTGAATTGATGACTTAATGTGACTCGGTCCAGAGGAACCTGGGAGAGCTACACTGAATTGACGGCCAGCACGTACTCACACAGAAATCTGTAAATTTGTGCGCATGTGATGTGTGCACATTCGCTGGCCGTCAATTCAGCGTGGCTCTCAAGCTCTCCCAGGTTCCTCTCGACCGAGTCTCATTAAGTCATCAATTCGAACAGAAAGGGAAAATTGGCAGAACCAAACGTTGCACGAACCCTGTTGTCAATACTTTAAATTTACTGGTAAGTCTTCAAATTGAAGAAATATTTTGATATCAAGTTGATATTTGTCCGCGATTCTACCCTGTCGTGATCCTAAATGCTACAGTCCGCAGCCGCGTACTAGTAGGAGTGTGTGTACGTACTGGCCGGTGTAACAGCCGCGTTGGTCTGGCCAGCGTTGGATGCATTTTGTCATCGATTTGTACATAAGGTATGACGGGGTAATATTTTCATGTGTTTTTAATTTCGCGATCAGCCCGAAACTCGCGAAAAGCCTGAAACTCGCGAAATTCGCGAAAATAACCGCGTATACAGTATCTGAGGTAGAGGTATGCGAGGTTGACTGTATATGCAGTGCTTGCATTATTAGTTTTAAAACTTAATATTGATACCTAATGGAGATTCTCTGGGAAATTCCCAGCCAGAAGGTCAAAGGTTAAGGGTCAAATGCCATGTTTAAATGCAAAAAAAAAAAAAATTTGTACTGTAATTACTCTTTCTTCATACCTTGAGAATTACTCAATGCATAAACTTATAAAAGGGTCAGTCAGAAGTCAAGTAAAAATCCTCAATTCCCCAAATATGTGTACCTGCACTCTTAGACAATTATAGCAAACCCAGTTTGAGGAAAGCGAACATTTAAGACATTTCTGACAAACCTGACATATCAATATTTTGTCAGTTATGTGAAACTGTCATCACAAATTGTGAAGACATTGTACTATACAACTATTGGGAGAATCATGCATTATGGCGGAGGCATCAGTCGCCATAGCGACATTTCTAGTGTTGTTTTTTTTTTGTTTTTTGTTGCTTGTCAGCTAAGAAACCAGGAAGTGGCATCCAGAAGTTAGCCCTAATGAAACTTGGCATGTATATGTGTGAGTGGGCGAAGTTGTGCCTATTAACTTTTGGGTGCACATGCTCAAGGTCAAGGTCAAATGCTCAAAATTTCACTATTTCCCCCGTATCTAGGCAATGCCTGAAGATATTTTCGTGAAACTTAGTGTATACATGAGATAATAAAGATTCTCCAGATAGTGTTTTGGGTCATCAGGTCAAAGTTCAAAGATCAAGTGAAAATGTTAAAATTTCATTTTTTTTCTCCATATCTCACAAATGGTCCAAACTATCTTCATGGAACTAATAGTACATATGCATGTCCTGACTGGCAGTGATTATCTAGGGAGTTTTAATAGGGATTGTGGGTCAAAATCAGGGGGTCAAAGGTCAAGGGTCAACTCTTCAATTTTCACTATTTCCCTCTTATCTATGCAATGCCTGCAAGATTTTTCTTTAAACTTAGTGTATGCATTTATTAACAAATTGATATTCTCCTGGAAGTTTCTTGCCAAAAGGTCAAAGGTCAAGCAAAAGTGCTAAATTTCACTTCATTCTGAAACTTATAGAAGGTCAAAAGTCACTTGAAAATCCTCAGATCCCCAAATACCTGCACTCTTAGACAATACAGCCATCCATCCAATTAAGCCTAGTTCAAGAAAAGTGAACATTCAACATATTTGTGACAAGCCTGTCATTTTAATATTTTTGCCAATTATGTGAAACTGTCATCACACGTTGTCAAGACATAGTACTATAGATCTTTTAGGAGAACCATGCATTATGACGGAGGCATACCAGTTGCCATAGTGACATTTCTAGTTGAAAATGTGGCGCTGGCCATGGACTATAACTTTGCGCAATAACTACGAGACACATACATACAAATACTTCAGAGAGAAAGTACTCAAGAGTGTGTATTGTTCATCATTAGGTGTACAAGGTAATTGATGCAGAGCGCAAACCACACTGCAGCAATGCTGCAAATTGGAGTGCGAGAACAAATCTTTTTCAGAGTATGGTGATCTAGTGCAAACACCCCACCAGGAACTGATCTCCCCTGCAGAGAGTGGGTAACCCTAAATCAACTTCGCACGAAAGTCTAATCGCTTCCATTGGGGAAAGTGATCAAGAACAATGCGGGAGGGTGCTGGACTGTCTAAGTTGAAAAATGCCCGGTCTGGAATGGAAGTAGTGTCTGGAGTGAAATATTGTGGATTGAGCCAGCTCCCTTAGATTTTTAACATTTGACTGAAAATTTAGCATACGTAACCACTATGAAATGAAGTTGTGCAAACTTCGTCTTTTATTGTCGTCACACAATATGTTGGCATGGTAACAATATCTTAAAATAAATGTCACAAAGATATTGTGGGTTGCAGTAACTACCCCAGTGTTTGTGTATTTGACATGAGAATCAGCACATATGACCACTGTACATGTAGTTCTAAGATGAGCAAAACACATCTTTTGTCAGTGTTAAACAATGCATTGCCATGGTAACCACATTTTTTTGGTTCAATTAAAAACATTCAAAAATATTGAGGAATGAGTCAACTCCCTCAGGTTTAGGTGTGGTATTTATTACATTCAGTGATACGGTCAACCTCGCCTAAGTCGAATCTATTGGGACCAGTGAATACACTTGGACTTTTATACACAAAATTCAACTTACGCAGAAGTCTTTTTTTTGGGGGGGGGGGGGACTTGCATTTCCTGATGAATTTTGATAATGCAATGTCTTTTATGTTGTTATTGACCATTAAATTACACCATTATTGTACTGCAAAAATTAGAATGCATTGCATGTAATATACATTCTTTAGGTCTTTACGCGAATGGCAAAATCCAACATTCGTATTTTAGTCTGCATAAAAAATTGCCAAACGAATGCGGGGTTCAGAAGCGTCGTCAATTCCTGCTATCGCCAATACGCAAAAAGTACCCAGATGTTGATTTAAGCGTCATTTACGGTGCATTATGGGGTAGTATGGGGAGCCAAGTCACTTCCCTTCATACACACGT
Source organism: Diadema antillarum (assembly GCF_040938485.1). NCBI lineage: Eukaryota > Metazoa > Echinodermata > Echinoidea > Diadematoida > Diadematidae > Diadema > Diadema antillarum. The sequence goes on along the minus strand of NW_027271346.1, from coordinate 182,584 downwards.
GATACGCAAATGCTCTTTTCATACAGCTCACAGCTATACAGCCAGCCAACTGTATTCTGGCATGTACTTTACTGTTTCCTCAACTTGAATTTTAGCATTTATATGATTTGAAATTTCTCCATTCTAGAGAAATTGCTGTAAATACAACTATAGGTTGTTACTGCGAAGCTGCAACTCTACGGCGCTTCTTCCCCGATTCCTCCCTGTCACATGGCTCAATAGGTGAATATTTTCAAGTATTATTTTCAGCGTTGTCGTGGGGTATGCAGAGATGACTGATGTGCAAGTCGATCGCTATGATCAAGCAGTATGTCTAGCTTGTATGCAAGGCCTACTAGGGCAGATACGGGGGCTTGCTATCACAGGTCTGGCTCGGTAACTGGCGCCTATCCATGGCCTTGACGGCGCTAGGCACGCGAGCACGCACGCTAGCGCTGTGCAAAATATGCCCCACACCAGAAGTGCACTAAATCTTGACGAAAAAGCCACATCCGGGTACTGTTTTGCATCTTGGCGATAGCGAAAATTGTTTGCGTTTTCATTCCAGCCAGAGTTTTAACAAATTTCAAATTTTTTGCGAACCTTTTCCTTACACTGGGTGGTGATTCGCTCGTGATTTGTTCTTGAAAATGTCTTTAAAGCCTCACCATATGTGCAAGAGTTTTGCAAGACATGCGCGATGTTCCCCAAATCTTTGTGAAACCCCAAACAGGAACAGACCCCGTAACTATGGAGAATGTCTCGCGTATGTTTTGTGAAATCCTTGAAGTTCTTCCAATCGTTTTATGACATAACCACAATTTAACTGCTCACGTACCTTTTGAGACATTCTCACGAATGTTTGGCGCATGTTTGAGTGCAAATCCACACCCTTAATGTATGACCTCTTTGAAGCTGTATGTTTTCTACAAATCAAAATCACAGCATATGTCCACACATCAATCAACTCAATGTAGTATTCAAGATTTTAAAAACCAGCAAAAAGAACCAAATGTTTTATATTGAAAATCACAGAATACACTTAAAATGGCGTTGAAGTATGCAAAGATTATATTTGAAACTGAAGATATTGTGTTGGCGAACCTGCAAAAAAAAATCAAATGCTTGTCAGAAAAAACTGCCAGCACACATACACAACAGAGAAATGAAAGGGAAAGAAAGGAGAAATAGATGAAAGAGAAAAACTTCAACTCAAGACAGCAATTAACTCTTCTTGGAAATATTTCTCCCGTGATTATTGAAAAATTTGTGTTTGTATTTCTGTCGGGTGTTCCTCGTGTGCCTAACTGGCTGTACTTTAGCAATGGTACACACGACATTCACACACACACAGTTGTACGTCGTGAGAAAATGGTTCCCAGCTTCATTGTCAGAACACTTTCGGTAGGAGAAAAATTTTTCATAATGTTGGATTTTGCCGTTCGCGTCATTTGCAAAAATTGTTCGCATGCATAGTGAAATCAGCCCTTTAAAGAGGTATCTTTAATAATGAGCTGCAATATTTGCGAGTGTAGCCAATTCTAGGGAATTTCAAGGTTCTTCAACAGTTGCAATCAAATTCGCATAACAGTTTTCATTGTCATAAACAGTTTTCATTGTCACATAAGAAATTTTGAGCATGTTCAAAATTTCTTTGCTGCGACAAGAAGAAATTGTTTACAACAATTAAAACTTTTTCTTACTGTTCTGCTCAGGTGGACTTCAAGGATAAAGGGGAAATCACGGTTAACAAGAATTTGACCCTTGGGGAGTACTCTGTTACAAAAGTAGTGTATTTTTTCCATTGTTTATTTATGAAAGAATGAAAGAATGCTTTACTTCCATGTTTGAATTACATACAGGAAAAAAAAATGTTGACTTGCGCGACCAATATAACATGTACTTACACAAATCTGGACTTGAAATTATCTTCGGCATAGCCGAAATAGCATAATTATGAGTATAGTCTGCTGATTCTGCTTGGCTGGTTTGCACTAATATGCTTACAATGAACATTACACACACACTGACTTTAGTCCCAACTCTCCCCCCCCCCCCCCCCACTCCTTCGTAAAAATGTTGGATCTGCTGGAGCTCTACCTGAGATTGCCTTCATCACGAAAGTCAACATATTAGTGACATATTATGTCAAGTTAAATGAATACCATTTATTAAATTGTTCATATTCCTCAACTGGAACTAAAGTTACTTCATACACTCATTATTTAAATCACTTTTAGCATGACATTATGTCAGGAAATCTTTCAACCAAAAATGCTATTTGGCAGCCAAAAGCTTGTCTTTGCCCATCTGGCAACAGAGAAAAGATGTTCAGCATACGGCCTACTGTACTCTCGCTATAAAAAAAAAAATCACTCAAGCTATACCTTCAGCTATTATTGTCCAAGAAAGGATAGAAATATATAAATGCGTGAAATGACAGGAGTAAAGGCAAAGTGAAAATGTTGCCAGATATTGAGCTTGTACATTTTCCCTGCCATAACTTGTCAATCAGGTAGGTCCAATGATATTATTTGGTATACTGGATCTTAAAAAAAAAAAAAAAATGAAACCCTGAATATCAGAATTCAAGCCCAAGAAACTATACAGTGTACATGAAGGTTCATATTCTTGTGCCATATGCAGTAACCACATGAAAATGGCATCCGAACTGACTGTGCTGCAGTTGAATTGCTCTATTTTTCTTGTTTTTTAACTTTGAGGGTGTAAAAAGCCAATGGCTTATGTTTCCAAGACATCACTTTGAATTGTGTGTTCCAATAGCAGGAATGCTTTGTTGCTTACATTTTCCTTTCAACTGTTTTTCCCCTTATGTAGGTATTCTTGACCAGGGTGAGGGTGTGCTGATTGTATTTGAGGAGCCAGTGGTTGACCAAACATATGATATGGCACTAGAGACGATCTCCAACATGGGAAAGGTTGTTGATGCTCTCTATCAGAAGACCAAGAAACTCTATTAGAAGCTGCCTGCCAAGCAAACTTGTGTAGTTTCCAATACCATGCTTGGACATGAATAAGAAAAAATGCTTTTGAGTATGTCAAGAAATAAATGTCGAGTGTGGAATGGCATAAAGGTATTGTTTGGATGGTCAGTGCTGTAATGCATACTCCATAAATATGGAAGTTGTCATGGAACAGACGGACTAGCCAAAGATGAGTATAATTATCTTGCATTAGCAGTGTTTTTAATTTTCATATCCCTTCAGTAACACTCAAGTCTTCTTGTTGGGTATGCCCAGGAATAGAAACAAGAACTTACATTTTGAATTGTTGAAAGTTTGTGTGGGATAGCTGAGATGAGAAAAAAATGAGAGATTTCTTGGCACATGCTCACATGAGCCTTCAACTCTGATGTTAGAGTTTTGTCTGAAAGATATGAATGATGGAAGACATTTCCATTGAGATTCTTCCATCATAAAAGCCCTTGTATTTTTGGATTACACTAGTGAGATTAGGGTATTGGGATATATCTCTCTTCCTATTAATATAACATCTCTTTTTTTTTTCAAATTTTGCAAGATGTATAGCTGCATTCAAAAAGGTACATTCTTCCACATCAAAATGTGCTAGAGACTCGGAGGATTATTTTGTCCAAACTACCAAAACGACTACATGCATAAACAACAAACTTCGTTAATGTATGTCAAACTTCAAAGTGAATATGATGGAGGCATGTGCAAAAATGTAACTCACCTAAGCCAAAGGCTCCAATGAGCAATTGCAATTATTCATCGTGCTGGGGCCTTGTGCAGTGTCCTTCATGTGTAAACATTTTACATTTTCAAGTTTTGTTTTGTTTTGTTTTGATAACTCTGTAAGATTTTCCCCAAACTTGGCAGGTAACATCCCCAGGATGATAGGAATTCAACTGTGGAGAGACTAAATTAGGAGCCAAGTTTCATATTGTCATCTTTGTGAAAATGCATGCATGGTCCAATTTTCCCCAAACATAGCAGGTATTAGCGCTATGCTGGTAGAAGATATATTTGAAGAGTTTCATAGCAAAACATGATATATCTGTTTTAACTGATTTGAGATAAATACAGTGCACTCCCGTTACAACGAACACGGTTATAACGAAGTAAACTTCTGGTCCCAAAATTATCGTCATTAATGTCTATGGTACAAAATTCGCTTATAATGAACACGGTTATAGCGAAATTTACGTTATAACGAATTTTTTTCCGAGCCCCACAGTCAAAGAAAAACAAAAGAAATGTGTTCCGTTATGACAAAATGCGGATCGCTTTCAAAAATACGTAATAGCGGAACAAGCATGGGCGAACGCTTCACATCACGGTGTGTTCGCTCCGTGTGTCACGCACAGTTTCCGAGGGGAACTTGCAATATTGTAATTAAATACAATAAATGTACAATAATCTGAAATTGAATAAGGTTGGTTTTATTGTTCCGAAGGTTCTTTATTACAAAACACACACAGATTCTGATACACCTAAATGTCCGTTAGTTCGGAACTGAAATACTGTTTGTAATTGCTGTAACATTTTGGCGTTATTCCCAAGGTTCGTTGTTAATAAGGTTTGTGAATCCGACAATGAAATATGGTTCTTAAATGATAGGAATTCCAAACGTTCGTTAATCGGAATATTAACTCTTTATGTGCCACGTTCGCACGTCCGACTCAGTCGACGGTGTGCCAACTTTGCATATTCTGCTCAACAAACAAAGCTGCCAAAACTGATCGATAAATCGCTAATCACTGCTAATCCCGCGGCACAATGAAAGCGTTTCTCGTGCTTTTGTTCCTCTTATATACAGCTTGCATTCTATGTGGTGATTGACTATCAAGCAAGTGTTCCCAACTAGATTTACTTGTACATTCTAAGTTTCTGTCACGGTTATATGTGCAAAAGTCATGCCTTTACAGTAATGTAGCAACTGCTCATTCAAAAGAAAAATTGAAAATAGATTTGTCATACAATTTATATCAAAACAAAGCTTGGCAGTCATCTTTAACTTTGCCTGCTATTATGCCCATCTTAACAGAAATTTGTAGAAGTTATGCAAGTTGGAAAAACAGAATTCTTCCTCAAAGCATGACTACCTTCGTGTCTCAGAATAACGTGGCACATAGGGTTTTTCCACCATGGCACATAAAGAGTTTTAAAAAAAGGTTTCGCTCATCCAAGAGTGACAAAGGTGAGTTTACTAATAAAACTGTGGAATTTGCAAACCTTATAATCGTCTGAAGATTTGATTTTTTATTTTGATTTTATTGTTCCACATCTCAAAACATAAATAACATGACACGATCGATTAAACATAAGATTGAACATAGCGTCGTAATTACAAAGAATACAAGAGAAGACAATTTAACAAACATGAAATGTGGGGACCTACTAAAAAGCAAAGCATGTAATGTATAGGTCCCTGTATAGATGAAAGTGTTGGTCTTCTTAAACAACCTAGTAACAAAAACTATGAAACAAAGGAAAGGGACGTAAAAGAAAAGAGAGCAAAAAGAGCAAGAGAAAGTAATAAAATATACGAGAGCATAGCGAAGTACAAAATAGCCACCTGTATTGCGCTTACAAGACTCCTTGTCACCCGAGCAACACAGTTACGTAACTATAACAATGCGCAAAAATGCACATGATACATAGTGATTCATTAATTCAGGAATAGCCTTGACGTAAATGACTCTGTAAAAAGAACGAAAAGCAAACGTGGAATACATATAATAAACAACAAATCTGATAAAGAAGAGGGAGTTCGAATAAAATTGCATGTTGTATTATTAGATATAAGCCTGCACAAGGGATTTTTTTAGTTTACGTTTAAAACAATTCAGTGACAACGATTCAGTGATGTCAGAGTCAAGGCTATTCCAGAATGTCGGACCTGTATGTACTATTGATTTAAGAGCAAATGCAGTTCTCACGGGAGAAAAATGAAATGAATTTTCCTGTCTTGTAGGGTAGGAATGTATAAATTTATTTTTTACAAACATGGGAGTGAAAGCATAAAGGTAATTCGTCTTTAGTTAATTGGTACATAAATATCCCAAGGGAGTAAGAATATATATCAAAAATCTTTAATAGGTTATTAGTTTTGAACAGTGGGCTTGTCGGTGCTAAATAGTTGGTACAATTGATAATCCTTATAGTAATATATATATGGGGAAAAACATGCTTAAGCTTCTGTATAACACCAAAATTTTCTTTACAGTAACTTACATAAGTTAATGATTTGTTTGTTCCTGCCAAGATAATTTACAATCAATTAAAAGGCCAAGAAATTTAACTGAATTTGTCTGTTGTAAGTTTACTCCTTTGATTGAAATTGAGCCAGGTAAACAAGTGATTGTATTACTAACAACCATAAAATTAGTTTTGTTTAGATTTAAGGATAATTTGTTACTTTGAATCCAATCATTAACGTAATTCAACTCAGAGTTAAGCATATCAAGTAACTCAGTAGGATTTTTGTGCGTCAAAAAAAGACTTGAATCATCCGCAAACAAGAGGAAAGAAAGGAGTGCGGACGACCTGGGAATATCATTTATGTACACAATAAAAAGAAGTGGTCCCAAAAGGGAGCCTTGTGGAACACCACATGTTATATTTGCTGTGCTTGAATCAGAATCATTAATGTGTACAAATTGTGATCGATTTGTGAGGTAATCTCTGAACCACTCGAAGGCGCTGCCAGGAATCCCGTAATGAGACAGTTTGTACAGTAATATTTCATGATCAATTGTGTCAAACGCCTTGGAGTGGTCCAGAAAAACTCCAACAGTGTGAGATTTAGCTTCGATAGCTTGAACAACTTTATCTATTAACAACAAGATAACCGAACATTCGAAATAACTTAGAACCTTTCTCATTATTTTGACTAACATACCTTCTTCGGAATAACGAACCTCATTTCAATTTCGGATAAAAAATTTTAAAAAAAACCTTCGGAACAATGAAGCTTCGGAATAGTGAACCTTTTTCATTCTTTTATTTACAAACCCTCGGAATGACGAACCTCATTTCATTTTCCGATCAAAGAACCTCCGGATTGGCAGTTAACACTCGGATGATGATTTGTGTAAATAGGCTCCATACCCCCCCCCCCCCTTTCAGGATCACAGACCACCAATTTTTTATTTTTTATTTATTTTTATTTTTTAATGATACCAGAAATACTTATACTAAGTTTGTATGATATGACAGATTGAGAGGTGGTCCTCTTGGGGCTTGGACCAAAATAGGGGCCAGTTTTCTCACTTTGATCTACTTTTTGAAAACACTTTGTTGAATTTTATATAAACTTGGCCTGTATTATTGCCAGTTTGATGGAATACAAATAGACAACATGCCCCCTGCAGGCTCTCCAGAGCACCACCCTCCCCCAGGTTGATATGTTCTTCCTAGGTAATGGTCTGCAAAAATATGTGAAGGGTGAACATGCATTACTCGGGCGATTGCTATACCCACAGGGTCTTTTGTTGAAGATCTGATACACGTCAGGAATCATTAGTGGAGAGTTTCAGTATATGGAGATTGTTGCGATATAGCTCATATGGTAAATGTGGCTGTTTTGCTGTGGTAACCATAGGTTAAGCCAATAGCATATTTTCTTGCAGAAGTGAACATCATATTTCTTTTACTGACTTCACTTGTAATGATAATTTAAAGAAGATTTGACATAACTATGTCTGATGAGTTACACTAATGTATTATGTTGTTTAAAAATAGGGAAATTAAGAATTTGAGTGGAGCAACAGAATGATGTTATGTTTGACCTTTGCGAGATGAGGTTATTTTATGCTGATTGTCATTGTAAAAACTGAAAATGTCATACTAAATAAAATGTGAAGGACACCAACAGGTCAAGTGAAAATTTCTGCATACACTGAATTGTCAAAGGGAAAATAAAAAACAACCATGTCATAATTACCACAAGAGAGTACTCCATTTACTGATAAGGTAGTGTTGCCCCCCCCCCCCAAAAAAAAAAAGAGTAAGCAATAGGATTCCACAGAAATTACTCAAGTAAATATCTGGAATACTCATTTATGTATGTGTTATTGTACAGCATGAATACTGAATAGGTGACTTCATGTCTCAAGTAACTGCTCTCTGCCAAGGGAACTAAGCTCCAAGTTCTTGGCCATCTGTTGCATATTTTGTAAACAGCTCTCCTTGTCATGACTGCTATGTATTTATCCTTGTATTAAAGATTGTATTTCATTGATGCATGTGACTGTGCATATATAGCATGTCGTTGTAAAGTGTAATAAATCTGCTTGCATTGAACTCAGTTCCCCTGCATTTCATTGAATTAGTATACCTGTTATAAGTTATGTTCACACATAGTTGCCAAACTTGACATTTAGGTCAAAAACTTTAACTGTTGATGATTAGTTTCTCTTGTGAATTCACGACGGGGTTCACTCATGCACCGAAACTTTAAGTTACAACTGACAAGCAAGCCACTCGATGAGTACAACAGAAGTGCAGAGTCTTTGCTACATGACCTTATTCCCATACAAAATAGCACAGTGAACAAGACGTGGGGTTCACACTAACTCACAAACTCGTTGATTATTGTGTCCACACAGAGCGAACTGAGTGGGGATCCCCGTGGCTCGTGGAGAGAGCATAACCCTAAGATGTCTCATGGTTCTAGTCATCGACTAAACTTTAAGATTGCTAACTTTCAAGTGCGGCCATATGGTGCTAAACTACTAGTTAATCATTGAGAGTTAAGTTTTCAACCTAAACTTAAAGTCTAGGAACAGTGTGTGAACCTAACTATTGATGACTTATCGATTAAAGGGCCCCTGAACTCCAAATGCATGTTGATATGTGTTGATTTATGATACCCTCAACATCACTTTTGCGGTGAAACGAATATCGAGAAACATTCATATGTTTTTAACAATTTTTTCTTCTATTTTTCTTCAGATTACTTGGGAACGCCCACGAAAAATCCTTCCAAACCAATATTCCTCAGATGACCTCATCTGTCAATCATTGCTTAAGTACTGAAATGTTTAACAAAAGACATGGGAATGTACCTTCCCCTCGACTCAGCATAACTTGCCTGCGCCATGTCTTTTGTTAGTCACATTAATATAACAGAAACATGCAAGTTATGCTGAGTCGAGGGAAGGTGCATTCCAATATCTTTTGTTCAACATTTCAGTACCTTATTTAGCAATGATTGAGAGATGAGGTCATCTAAGGAATATTTCCGAATTGAGCCCAGGTTACGCAAATGAAATCTTACAGATTGGGATACATATGAAATGTCTTTGAATGTCAGATTTGCATCATAAACAACACCAAGATTACGAACTTTGTTCGAATTCTTGATATTACTATTGCCAATTCTAACAAAACGTATCAGAATTCACTTTAGACAACATCTGTTTGGATCCTATCAGAATAAATTCTGACTTACTGTCATTAAATTTGAGACCATTTCTTTCCATCCATGCCTTAACATCATCAATACATAATTCCAATCGTTTTACAGCTTCAGTGAGTTCAGTCCTGGTTGGTGAAAAGGATACAAATATTTGTATATCATCTGCATAACAGTGATACTGAATGTTGTGTCTTTCAAAAATGTGTCTAATCCTTGAAAGATATAGTGAGAATAGAAGTGGTCCACCTACAGACCCTTGCGGGACTCCGCAAGTAAGTGCAGCCGGATCAGAGTTACTGTCATTGTGAACGGCTGGCAAGGTAATTGGCAAGGTAGTTATTGTGCAAAAATCTGCATTTTTCAAAGAATTTCTCAACTATTAAGCACTGGATCTTGTAGTACAAAGTTTTAACCTGGAATGGATGTTCCTTGGGTCAAGAGTCAATGATTCATCTGAAGAGACAAACTGTCTCTATGCAAACAACCTGTTATTTGCATAATATGCATATCAATACCTACACATCAATAGATAATCAGAACAAACAAAAAGCCTTAATGAAGCTTTAAAGAAACTCCCCTTAAATCTCAATCTAGATAGACTTAACCGGTTAGAAACACTTTATGAAACAAAATGAGAAAAGAAATTTAATTTATTGAATCATCATTACCAGCTAATTTACATAATTACTAAAGAAAGTAAAGTAAAAACATTATTTTTAAAGTTTTCTTACAGTCAAAGAACCGCATTTTATAATCGAAACTACAGAAGAGGTATGCATTTCCTTTAGTCAAAAGGAAATGGTTTGTAATATCAAAAGACTATTTGTCTATGCAAATACCACCTAATTAGCATCTTATGCATATTAATACCCGAATGTACCAGAAGTCAATGATCAAGGTCGACTTAAGAAATTGTATCAGTTTATGCGATAACTCGAGACTAGACTATGCAAATTTTACCAAACCTGATCCAAAGATGACGTATGATGGGGCAAGTGATTAAGCAGTTTTGAGTAAAATCAGCAAGAGATCAAAGGTCAAAAAGTTCAAGGTCAATGTTAAAATTTGATTGTTTTCCCCATATCTATGCAACGTCTGAAGGTACTTTCTTCAAACTTGCTGTCTGCATACAATGTACTACCAAAATAAGATTTTCCAGAGAGTTTCAGGTCAAGAGGTCAAAGGTCAAAGTTCAGGTGAAAGTGTTTAAATTTCACTTTTTGTCCCCGCCGAACGAGTTCAAGCAGGGGACTATGAAACGGGCTCCGTACGTGTGTGTGTCCGTCCGTCCGTCCATCCGTCCGTGTGTCCGTCCGTCCGTGTGTCCGTGTGTGCGTCCGTGTGTGATCAAAATCTTCAATTTGCTACTTCTCTGTCATTTATGAGCCAATTTTGATTCTGTTTGCTTTATATGATAGCACTACATGGGAGCTTTGAAACTTCTACACAGAATTTCAGTCGTGACCTTTGACCTTGACCTTTGACCTATATTGTACATTTTGCTACAAAATGCTACTCCTTCGCCATTTCTAACCCGATTTCGATTCCGTTTGCTTTATATGATGGCACTAGGTGAGGGCTTCAAAACTTCTACACAGAATTTTGACCTTTGACCTTGACCTTTGACCTATATTGTACATTTTGCTACAAAATGCTACTCCTTCGCCATTTCTAACCCGATTTCGATTCCGTTTGCTTTATGTGATGGCACTAGGTGAGGGCTTCAAAACTTCTACACAGAATTTTGACCTTTGACCTTGACCTTTGACCTATATTGTACATTTTGCTACAAAATGCTACTCCTTCGCCATTTCTAACCCGATTTCGATTCCGTTTGCTTTATGTGATGGCACTAGACTAGGTGAGGGCTTCAAAACTTCTACACAGAATTTTGACCTTTGCCTTCTTTGACCTTTGACCTTGATTTTTGACCTATATTGTACATTTTGCTACAAAATGCTACTCCTTCGCCATTTCTAACCCGATTTCGATTCCGTTTGCTTTATGTGATGGGACCAGGTGAGGGCTTCAAAACTTCTACACAGAATTTTGACCTTTGACTTCTTTGACCTTTGACCTTGATTTTTGACCTGTATTGTACATTGGCTACAAAATGCTACTCCTTCGCCATTTCTAACCCGATTTCGATTCCGTTTGCTTTATGTGATGGCACTAGGTGAGGGCTTCAAAACTTTACACAGAATTTTGACCTTTGACTTCTTTGACCTTTGACCTTGATTTTTGACCTGTATTGTACATTGGCTATAAAATGCTACTCCTTCGCCATTTCTAACCCGATTTCGATTCCGTTTGCTTTATGTGATGGCACTAGGTGAGGGCTTCAAAACTTTTACACAGAATTTTGACCTTTGACTTCTTTGACCTTTGACCTTGATTTTTGACCTATATTGCACATTTTGCTACAAAATGCTACTTCCGGCGGGGACATATATTACGCACCGCGTAATTTCTACTTTTCCTTGTTTCTATGTATCTGGCAAATGGTTCAAGGTGTTTTCATGGAATTTGGTACTGGCAGGGATTTTCTAGGGAATTTAGGGATCATTTGTCAAAGGTCAGGGGTCAAAGATCAAGGTCAATTAGGCCCTCAAAATTTCACTATTTCCCTCATGTTTTTGCAATGCTTGTAGGATTTCTCTTGAAACTTGATATATACATGTATTATCTAATGGATATTCTCTGGGAAATTTCCTGCCAAAATGTCAAAGCTGATTCAAAGGTATTTATTAAATAACATCTCTTGCAGCCAGGAGGCTGAATTGCGGACATTTTACAAAGATCATCTTGAATACATTCAAATATACAAACATACATTAGAAATATTAACTATTGCACAATAAAATTGACCTTTGCCATCAACAAACAAAAAATACAATTATTCACATCTCTGTTCTTATTTGCATAAATAATCTGTTTTGTTTGATAAATAACCTTACTAAAAAAAACAACTTTCTTTTCATCTACTCATCTTCTTTTCCTCCATCTTCTCTTTTATCCCTCCTTATAAACTTTACCATCCTCGTCTTCACTTTCACTCCTTCAACCTCTTCTTATTCCCTGAAATTATCTTTATCATAATCACACATTATTATTTTTCATCATTAAAAGTCAAAATACCCTTTAGTCTCTATTTTTTTAAAAAATCAATATACATTCATCAAAAATATACTATTGCAATGTATTATGTAAAACACTGGTTTCATATCAGTAGAATTATTCAAACTATTTTAAAAAATTCTTATTTCACATAACACAGAACAGAGGAACATAATATGGCAATAAAACTGATCTAAAAAATCTGTTTAAGACTCAGTAAAAAATTCTGGCAAGTGAAAAAAATTGAGATGAAATCAGAAATAAATGAATGAATGGAGGGCCCATAATCAAACACATCATTACAAAGAGAGAAAGAAAAAAAAACCCAACCTTACCAATAATGAATCCACATGCGATTTGTAACAGAGTTGAGTGTTATATCAAAAAGAGAAAGTTTCGGCGTGCCTGCAAAAGGCTGAACTTGAATAACAAAACACAGAGTGCATGGGCGATATAACTTTCAGTAAAACATCGATTATATTCTTCTCTGTCAAAAAGATATATACACACACACATATAATCATATTCATATTAAAACACTTGAAAAACTTTCAGATCTTACACATATGAAAATAGAATCAGTTATCTCATTTTCATAAATAATCTCTATTGTTCTGATAAAAGTGCTATATTGTCCCCGCCGAACGAGTTCGAGCAGGGGACTATGAAACGGGCTCCGTACGTGTGTGTGTCCGTGTGTCCGTCCGTGTGTCCGTCCATGTGTGCGTCCGTGTGTGATCAAAATCTTCAATTTGCTACTTCTCTGTCATTTATGAGCCAATTTTGATTCTGTTTGCTTTATATGATAGCACTACATGGGAGCTTTGAAACTTCTACACAGAATTTCAGTCGTGACCTTTGACCTTGACCTTTGACCTATATTGTACATTTTGCTACAAAATGCTACTCCATCGCCATTTCTAACCCGATTTTGATTCCGTTTGCTTTATGTGATGGCACTAGGTGAGGGCTTCAAAACTTCTACACAGAATTTTGACCTTTGACCTTGATTTTTGACCCATATTGTACATTGGCTACAAAATTCTACTCCTTCGCCATTTCTAACCCGATTTCGATTCTGTTTGCTTTATGTGATGGCACTAGGTGAGGGCTTCAAAACTGCTACACAGAATTTTGACCTTTGACTTCTTTGATCTTTGACCTTGATTTTTGACCTGTATTGTACATTTTGCTACAAAATGCTACTCCTTCGCCACTTCTTACCCGATTTCGATTCTGTTTGCTTTATGTGATGGCACTAGGTGAGGGCTTCAAAACTTCTACACAGAATTTTGACCTTTGACTTCTTTGACCTTTGACCTTTGACTTCTTTGACCTTTGACCTTAATTTTTTACCTACATTTTTTGTACATTTTGCTACAAAATGCTACTCCTTTGCCATTTCTAACCCGATTTCGAATCGGTTTGCTTTATGTGATGGCACTAGGTGAGGGCTTCAAAACTTCTACACAGAATTTTGACCTTTGACTTCTTTGACCTTGATTTTTTACCCATATTGTACATTGGCTACAAAATGCTACTCCTTCGCCATTTCTAACCCGATTTCGATTCTGTTTGCTTTATGTGATGGCACTAGGTGAGGGCTTCAAAACTTCTACACAGAATTTTGACCTTTGACTTCTTTGACCTTTGACCTTGATTTTTGACCTGTATTGTACATTTTGCTACAAAATGCTACTCCTTCGCCACTTCTTACCTGATTTCGATTCTGTTTGCTTTATGTGATGGCACTAGGTGAGGGCTTCAAAACCTCTACACAGAATTTTGACCTTTGACCTTAATTTTTTACCTACATTTTTTGTACATTTTGCTACAAAATGCTACTCCTTTGCCATTTCTAACCCGATTTCGATTCCGTTTGCTTTATGTGATGGCACTAGGTGAGCACTTCAAAACTTCTACACAGAATTTTGACCTTTGACTTCTTTGATCTTTGACCTTGATTTTTTACCTAGATTTTTGACCTATACGGGGACATATATTACGCACCGCGTAATTTCTACTTTTCCTTGTTTCACTTTTTTTTTCATGTCTTGAATGTGAATCAAGGTGAGATCATGAAACTTAGTACATATGTGTACATGTTTTACCTGACAGTGATACCTCTGTTTATTATCGGAAAAAACGTTAAGCCCTCCCCTCTCAAGTGTTTTTGTTTCCTCTTGATAAGTAGGAAAGGACAAGAATTCAGTGACATGGTATAGTCATCACCGTCATTACATTTAATATATGGGTCGCATGGAAGTTGATTTTGATGCACACATGTATAACCTCTGACATTCTTTATACCTTTTACATTTTTACCTGTGTATTTCTTTTAATTTAACCTCTGACATCTTTACACTAAACCAGTTAACATAATCATTTTTTTTTGGGGGGGGGGAAGCTTCAAGATCATGTAGGTCATGATCATCTTTACAGGTATCAGCTGATATGTGGTGGAATATAACATTCCTTGGACCGTCAGGGAGTTGCATTTTCCCAAGGGAAAACAATCACAACCAGGGAGAATATGACATTTGCGATTCACGTAAACAGTTGCCTGTGACGATCTGTTGACAAATCACATCCTAGTAATTGTAAAAGCCATAGAATAAACTCTTTTATAGCTATGAACATAGTATTTCTGCTTTGATTTATGGTTGAAATTGACTGATTTCAAATCAGAGACTGAGATCATTTGACTTAAAGTGCATGTATAACATCTCCTTTATTGTTCACATGACAAGTTTAGCATATTATTGCCATATCAAAATGTTATTGTGCATAAATTTCCTAGCATAGTTCCCTTGCAATAATAGCTCATAGTATACTGAGTTAAACATTTTTTTTCCAGAAACAGACTTTGTTTCTAAGTCAAGCTTGTAAGTTCTTAATGTGTGCAGCTACCCTTGCATCCACATAATTTGCACAATCAATTTGATATAAAAAGCCTCTTATTCGCTTGATTGCCTAGAATTACAATGAAACATGTGTAGGCTCTACTGTTAGATTTGCATAATCATATTTAAAGAGTGTCACTATCGATTGTTATTTTTTCCACCCTGCAAAGCATTTATGCAATGAGGGAAAGTTGCTAGCAAAAATCATTTCAAAGATCAATATGTTTTGAAATTTCACGTCTGGTGTACTTATTTACATAATCTATGCTTAAAATGCCTAAGTTAATTTAACAATATGGAAACATTTTAAGCAACTGAAAAGTGTTGTTGTGAGAATATTGTCTTATTCTATTAGCTTTTTGGTTATTAAGTTCAAAGTGATTTAAAATATTGTCACATTAAGGCTTATTGTTTGTTCTGATTATCAGTAGATGTGGAGGTATTGATATGCATATTATGCAAATAACAGGTTGTTTTCATAGAGACAATTTGTCTCTTCAGATGAATCATTTACTTTTGACCCAAGGAACATCCATTCCAGGTTCAAACTTTGTCCAACAAGATCCAGTGCTTAATAGTTTAGAAATTCTCTCAAAAATGCAGATTTTTGCACAATAACTTGCATTATTATGCAAATTTTATGTTAATTTACATAGGTATGAAATCAATTTTTGCAGGAATGTTTCCACTTAATAGAATTTTTTTACCAAATTAGGTATTTCCACTGGATGCACATATATTTTTAAATAATTTTGATATGTATTTTTGCATAAATTATGCAAATCAAAGCTTATTTGCATAGATACAGATTGTCTCTTTAGATGACAAATTTTCAATTGTCCTAGGGAACATCTGTGCCAAGTAGGACATTTGTACTAAAAAATGCAGCGTTTACCCCCTTAGCAAGTCTACTAAGAGTCTGGGTGAGAATGGAATGGTCAACAGTATCAAAAGCTGGCGACATATCAATAAAACAACTGCAGTGATATTCCCAGCATCCATTTGTCTCAAACATTGATCATTTAGGTCAGTAAGTAATGTCTCTACACTATAATCAGGGCGATCATATAATATTATAGTATTAGTATCGTATAATACGTTGCCATGGTGACGACATATTTTCGTAAAAACTTGTGGATCGAACTACTCTCATTTTTTGAGCAATTGACTCCAAATTTGGCATGTGTGACCACTATCAAAGGAAGATGTGCAAGACACCTTTTTCGTTAGTATTGCGTAATGCATTGCCATGGCAACAGCAAATTTTTAACAAATCTTGTAAAATGTGGATTGAATTACTCTCATTTTTTGAGCAATTGACCCCAAATTTGGCATGCATGACTGCTATCAAAGGTAGATGTGCAAGACATCTTTTTTGTTAGTATTGCATAATACGTTGCCATGGTAATGGCGTATTTTTACAAAAACTTGTGGATTGAACTACTCTCATTTTTTGAGCAATTAACCCGAAATTTGGCATGTGTGACCGCTATCAAAGGAAGATGTGCAAGACACCTTTTTCATTAGTATTGCATAATGCATTGCCATGGCAGCAGCAAATCTTTAACAAATCTTGTAAAATGTTGTGGATCGAACTACTCTCATTTTTTGAGCAATTGACCCCAAATTTGGCATGCGTGACTGCTATCAAAGGTAGATGTGCAAGACTCCTTTTTTGTTAGTATTGCATAATCGTTGCCATGGTAATGGCGTATTTTCACAAAAACTTGTGGATTGAACTACTCTCTCATTTTTTGAGCAATTAACACCAAATTTGGCATGTGTGACCACTATCAAAGGAAGATATGTAATACAACCTTTTTCGTTAGTATTACATAATGAGTTGCCATGGCAACAGCAAATTTTTAACAAATCTTGTATAATGTTGTGGATCAAACTACTCTCATTTTTCGAGCAATTAACACTAAATTTGGCATGTGGGACCACTATCAAATAAAGATGTGCATGACACCTTTTTTGTTAGTATTGCATAATGCGTTGCCATGGCAACAGCAAATTTTTAAGAAATCTTACAAAATGTTGCTCTTTGAGCGCTTGGCTTGAAATTTGGTACATATGACCTCTATAGTTCATAAATGTGCAAACTTAATCTTTCGTCATTGTTGAACAATGTTGCCATGGTAACAGCATTTTTTCACTTCGAAGAATACAACAATATTTTGGATTCAGTTAACTCCCTCAGCTTTGAGCATATGGCTTGAAATTTGGCACATGTAATGGCTATGGTACGTAGATGTGCAAACTTAATCTTTCGCCATTGTTGAAAAAAGTGTTGCCATGGTAACAGCATATTTTGATTGAAAATCATACAAAAATACTATGGATTCAGTTAACTCCCTCAGTCTTTGAGCACTTGGCTTGAAATTTGGCACGTGTGACCGTTATAGCACAAAGATGTGCAAACTTCATCTTTCGTCATTGTTGAACAATGTGTTGCCCTGGTAACAGTATATTTTGAATGAAAATCATACAAAAATACTATGGATTCAATTAACTCTGTCAGTCTTTGAGCACCTGGCTTGAAATTTGGCACATGTGACCGTTATAGCACGAAGATGTGCAAACTTCATCTTTTATAATTGTTCAACAATGTGTTGCCATGGTAACAGTATATTTTGAATGAAATTTATACAAAAATTGTGGTTCAGCTAACTCTTCAGTTAACTCCCTCAATCTTTGAGCATTTGGCTTGAAATTTGGCACATGTGAGTGTTTTAGCACAAAGATGTGCAAACTTCATCTTTCATCGTTATTGAAAAATGCATTGCCATGGTAACAGTATATTTTAAATGAAATTCATACAAAAATTGTGGTTCTGCTAAGTCTTTCAGTTTTTGAGCATTTGGCTTCAAATTTGGCATATGAGATCTTGGTATAACCTAGATGTGCAAAATTTATCTTTTGTCATTGTTGAAAAATATGTTGCCATGGTAACTGCATATTTTGAATAAAAATTATGCAATGATATGAATTCAGCTAACTCCCTCAGCTTTTGAGCATTTGACTTGAAATTTGGCACGTGTGACAGCTGTGATATGTAGTTGTGCAAACTTCATTTTGTTATATCAAACATTGTGTTGCCATGGTAACAACATTTTTTATGAAAATCATAGATATTGCCAATTTACTTATCATACTCCACAAGGTTTTGAGCACTTGACTTAAGAATGGCACATGTGACTATCAGTGAGGAAGATAGACATTAATTTGTTCAATGTTGAACAATACATTGCCATGGTTTCTTTTTTTTTCAATAAAAAGCATACAAAGTTACTGCTGGTTGAGCTAACTCCCTTAATGTTAGGTGGGGGTATTAATCACATTGAGTGATAGTTCTAGTTTTAACTGCATTCATTTTCTTCCATCAGTCTTAACTTCAACTTCCGTATCACTATTCTTTGTCCCAGAATAAGTTTGCCATGCTTTATGCATGAGCAAATAACTTCCGACACGCCTTAAATAATTTCTCACTCTTTACTTGATTTTAGCACAAACAAACTGCCGTATGCACACCCCAAATGCATATATATTTATAAACAAGCACCAACAAACACTCAAACAAATCCTCATAATGCATATAAACCACCTCAACACACATTCTTCCATAATATGCAATAACATACATGTTGTAATAGTGGACCAGATTCAATGATGAACAGAGGACATAGTTGTTTAACGATAAAATGAACAACTTTAATCCACTATCACAAACTAGCGTCATGTAATGACAGCTGCTCTGACCGTATCACTCAAATATAGAATACATGGAATATGCGTACACTTGTGATAAGTGTAGTGCGCTCACATAACACAACATCCCCCTCCTTCTGAAAAGATACAATGACGAATAGTTTTAAACTGCACTTGTACATATGGAAACATTCACATCGATCTTCCAAGTATTATAATTGTGAATCTCTGACACAGAATACTGAAAAAATGTAGGAAGTTAGTTTGAGATTTGCATAGATACCGGTACGTTGAATTATAATCAGGCAGGCAAATGAAATCTATTCTACTTGAAACAGTTGGTCTCACAAATGCAATGTATCAGAAACTCTTTTTTATCAGTATAAGTTTTACATAATTTCTCATATATACTTAACAAATCTCGACATATCTGGTATTGAGAGATAAGACGAATAAAACGATAACGTATTCAAACTTTTTGTCACAAAATGCATGTAGTTTAACACCGGCATATTTACAAATAATTTCACGTATATCTTCGTGACATCTTTAATAATATGAGACAGAAGCAATTATATTCATATGGAATGTATACATGAATATGTAATAGAAACATAATGATGTAGCATTTGAGTTTGTACTCAGATTATCATCAACAAGGAAATGATTTATATATGCTTGTATGTTTGTTGGTTTTCAACATTCAGTTGAGATTAACTTTTGTATGTGAAATTAGTGAACAGCTACATCATTGTTTCAATGCATAAATGTGATTAACAGTTATACAGATATATATATATATATAGCATGCAACAAACATTTTGATAAATGTAGCATATGTCGTAGTTGTTATGGTTCCTGACTTGAATTTCAAATATTGTCTTGTGAAATAAAATGATGTGTTTCACTTGGTTACACAAATGCGCTGTAAATAAATCAACACTAAACATAATGAATGAACATATTATTTACACTGACAATGCTGCTAGTTTATCTTCCAGCATTGCATTACTCTTGGTACCGCGATGGGGGTCTGACTTCACGTCCATATCGCGTTATGTACCGGGTAGAGACTGATTTCCTATCAGATTGTCTTTGTCTTCTGTCTGGATGTTGTCTCCTTTCCTCACTCCTGTCGTCGTCTTGGAAGTGAACCCGTTTTGGAACTGTTGGCTTCGCTCCAGTTGGCATCTCTCTCAGGTGAGATCTATTTCTCCTCAAGATGCTACCGTTGGGAGTTGCTACTTCGTAGGATCTTGGTTCCTGACGTACTTTGCTCACTTCGGCAGGAAGCCAAGTGTTGTCTTTGGGATTCAGAACTCTCACTTTCTGTCCAACGTGCAGAGGCGGTAAATCTCTACCTCCATGCAAGTCGTGATTGTGTTTCATGTTCTCCAGTCTCTGAAACAACAAATCAGGCGTAGACGATTGTCTGGTCAGGTGGTGACTTGGAAGTGTTGTCCTGATTGGTCTTCCAAAGAGTAATTCAGCAGGTGATGGTAGGTTGGAGTCGATTGGTGTGGCACGAAAATGTAGTAGTGCTGTTTGGATGTCTTGTCCAGTTCTGATACACTTGGTCATGATTCCTTTCACAGTTTGTACCATGCGTTCAGCGAGTCCGTTGGATCTTGGATATCGTGGAGACGATGTAATGTGATCAATTGACCATTTCTCACACATCTCTTGGAATGGTCTTCCAACGAATTGTGGACCATTGTCTGATATCAGAGTTGCTGGTGGTCCAAAAAGACTGAAGATACCACTCAGTATGTTTGCGACTGCCGCACTGGATGTATCCGTCACCTTGCGAACGATGGGATACTTTGAATGGTAGTCGGTCACCAACGGGTATTCTTCCTTGTTGAAAGTAAACAAGTCAGTTCCAAGCTTCGTCCACGGCGAAGTTGGTATGTCGTGAGGTTGCAAGGGTTCTCTTTGTTGCTTGACCTGATTTTCTTGGCAGGCGTAGCAATTCTTTGAGATTTGCTCAATGTCTTTATTGATGTTCGGCCAATACACGGTTTCCCTTGCTAGTCTGCGGGTACGTTCAATACCTTGATGACCCTGATGAAGTTGATTCAGGATGTCTTGTCTGAGGTCTGTGGGAATGATGACTTGATTGCCTTTGAAAAGTGCACCATCTGATACTTCGATTTCATCGCGGTATGGCCAAAATGTTCTGACCTCTCTAGGTACTTCCTTGATTGTGTCTGGCCAACCATTCGTGACGATTTGCCACAGAGCTCGCAAGGTAGGATCTCTCGACGTCTCTTGTTGCAGCTCATTTCTCTTCTTTTGTCCAAAGAAGATAAGGTCAATCTGTGATATGTCGATTTCCTCACAGATCTCTTCCACATTGACATCAAGGGGAACGTCTTGATTCTTGCTTGGATTAAGCATTCTGCTCAAAGCATCTGATATGATCATCGATTTGCCTGGCTTGTACTTGACATCATAGTCATAGCCTTGAATTTTGATGAGAAGTCTCTGCAAACGTGGTGGCGCACATCTCAGTGGCTTTCTGGTGATCATCTCTAAGGGTTTGTGATCAGTTTGGACAGTGAACTGGTTTCCGAACAGGTATGTGTGGAAACGTTGTATTCCAAACACGAGGGCTAGCGTTTCTCTCTCTATGTTGGAGTAGTTAGCTTGTAAGATGAGAGAGACTTTGAAGCAAATGCGACAGGTTTGCCTTCTTACATCAAACAAGCTCCTAGGTGTTTTGATGATGCGTCGACTTCTAGGATCGTTGTCTTCCTTGGATCATAGTACTGCAAACAAGATTCTGCAGAGATCGCTTTCTTGAGTTCGTTGAAGGCATGTTGATGATCGTCTTGCCATGTGAATGGCACATCTCGCTTCAGTAGTTCACGTAAGGGTGATGCCTTTCAGAGAAGTTGGCGATGTGCGGAGCGAGATAGTTAAGAAGACCAAGGCACTGCTGTAGATCTTCTTTGTCTTGAGGTGTTGGCATGGCATGAATGTCTTCAATCTTCTGTGGATCAGGGCGGATGCCATCTCTGGTATATACAGAGCCAAAGAAGTTGATGCTGTCAGTTTTGATGATACACTTCTTACTGTTGAAGACGAGTCCTTCTCTTTGGGCAACTTCCATCAGTCTGTGGAGGTTTTTGTCATGCTCTGCCTCGGTACGTCCAACAACTGCAATATCATCAGCGATACAGATGCATCCATCTACTTGACCAACAATATGGTCCATGTGTTGCTGGAACAAGTCTTGGCTGACAGAAAGTCCGAAAGGTAGGCGTGTGTAGCAGTATCTGCCAAATGGAGTACGAAAAGTTGTCAGCTCCTGGGATTCTTTGGATAGGTGAACAGACCAATATCCGGATTTCGCGTCGAGCTTAGAGAAATACTTTGCTCCGGAGAAAGCTGGGTTGACCTCTTCAAGAGTTGGAATCTTGTGGGGACATCGTTTGAGATTCTGGTTTAATCTCCTGGGATCTAGGCATACTCTCAAGGATCCATCTTTCTTGAGAACTGTAGTAATCGAACTACACCATTCGGTGTGATGGTCAATTTGTCTGATGATGCCTTGCTTCTCCATTGAGTCAAGCTCAGCCTTGAGTTTGTCTTTGATGTGGACGCTGCACTTTCTTGGAGCATCAATGGTGGGGACAGCTCCTTCTTTGACATGTAGAGTTGCTTCTCCACGAAAGTTACCAATACGATCAAACTGTTGTGGATAGAGCACTTGCAGGTCCTTGACAGATTTCAACGGAGATGGTCTGTTAGTTGGACTACGACTCTGAGGGTGCATCTCATGGATTGTTACCACGTGTAACTCACTGCACATAGGTAGTCCAATTATCACTGGTCCTGAGACATCGACCACGTAGAAAAGTTGATCTCTCCACTCGGAGTCTTTGTACTTGCACGTGATCTGAAGGGTGCCCAAACAATGTATCGGGGAACCGTTGTATGCGGTAAGACGTGCTGAAGTCGGGTGTACAACTGCTTGCCACCTGCTTCCATACATGGCCTTGATTGTCCGTAGAGGGAGTGTATTTCCACTCGCTCCGGTATCGACCTTTGCATGTAAGATGTGTTGTCCACGTTTGCTGGGACAGATAATTCCAATCTTCATGAATGCTTCTTTCTGATGCATAGAATCGATAGATGCGTCTAGCGTCGAGGTCGTTTCCCAGTACGATTGTGTTAAATTCCTCAAAATCTTCCTGGGTTTCTCCTTCTGGCTCTTTGGAGAACTCGGCTACCTTTTGTTTGGTTGGCTGCCTGGTGGGTGTCTTCTGTCTTCGTGGTGAAAAACTGCGGTTACCACCTTGGCGTCCTCTGCTTAGACTTCGTCCTCGAAGCACTTTTCTGTGTTTTGTCTTTCTGCAGCATTTAGCCCAGTGTCCTTTGGAACCACATGCTTTGCAAATGTCTCTGTAGGCTGGACATTTTCGTGGTGGATGATTCAAATCACAGTTACCACACTTCTTGCGTCTATCTTGGTTATGTGATAGAGCATTTACGTTGCTTGCAGAGGAGTCAATCAAACGAAGACACTGTTTGCCTACGGCTATGGCTTCGTATTTCCTGCCTTCATCAAGGAGGTTTGCTATCTTGTAGCCTTTGGGTTGGTCTAGAAGATCTTTCTGGAACGCCTCGGTAGGTGTAGACGCAATGACTAGCTCTGTCATGCGTTCTGAGAGCTCATTTTCGGTAAAGTCACATTCTTTGGCTTTACTCCGGCATCTATTTACAAATTCGTCGATAGTTTCATTTGCGTGTTGACGATATCGCATCAGCTCCAGTCTGTGGATGCGAAAATTCAGCTTGACTTTCAGCTGACCTTCAAGAGTAGACCACAACATTGCAGGTTTTTCTTGATCATCATTGGATAGACCGGATGCGTTAATTCTACGCAAACCTTCATTTCCTACTGCAATTTTGATTTTGATTGCTTGCTTCTTTGGGTCTTGGACATCGTTGTCTTGGAAGCATAACTCCATGCGTTGTTTGAATAACTTGAATTATTATACATCAGCACTATTCCAATTCATTTCTGGATACTTTGCCATCGTGCGTTTTGATTTAGATTGAGTTGGAGATACAAATGATACAATGCTTGATATCAACGTCAAACTGTGCAAACTTACGGCTGAATGGTTACAGATATAGTTTACAAAGTAAACAAATCAATAACAGTTTGCAAACACAGAAATATGTGACACAAAATCACTACTGATATACATGTATCAATAATGTACACTCTCCAAAATACATCGAAACATGTCTAGATGTCAAGATTACCACAGTAATACACAGATGCATATGAATATGTCAAAACATTCTTGTACACAAATAACGAATGTATGTAATTGTCCACACGCAAGTGTTCAAATGTCTGAGATAGTTTAATGAATTGTACTAATTCTCATCTCTTTTATCTGGTTGCTTATGGATTCAATCTCAGTGTGGATCGTGCCGTGTCTTGATTGTCCGTCCTCGCTACGTTGTAGCTTGCAGGGTAGATGAACTGCGATAACGGGAAACTGCGTATGCTCTGTCAGAAATATCCTTCCGCTGAGTGATGGTCCCGGTAGCATGTTTTTTTTAGACGGCGCAGATTGGGGACCCTAAAAATCTATTGGGGACCCTATCCCTAAACCTAACCCTAATCCTAATCCTAACCCTAACCATCAAACCCTAACCCTAACCCTAACCCTAACCCTAACCCTAACCAAAAACCCTAACCCAACGTTTTTCCCATAGGTTTAACACGCGCCATGCCCCAATCTGTGCCGTCTTTTAAAAAAACGCGTCCCGGTAGAAGCAATGATGTCGCAATACATGTTGCCATGCCGATAAGATAAACACATTTCTGGCCAGTCCAGGATAATACGCGTCTATCTGCGTCTTCTATTGTTATGTCAACAATGGATGTCAATGGATACGGTGCGCTCAATCCTGTAAACAACTTCTAGTTCTAGACCGGGGGCCCAGAAGATTTATTCAGCTGAAAAGGGTCACACTTTTTAATGGTCTCATCATATAAGGATGTGTCCAAGGGTCAATAAAATGAATTGCTGGCAAGTCACATCCTGTACCGTAAGCCTAGGGACCACAAAAAGGGACCCCGAAAAATGGATTTATTCAGCCGAAGGGGGTCACGGACAAAAGTTGGTGGATATTGTTCCTTTGGGTGTACTTATCATGAAAACAGCAATGCCAGCTATTTTATCCTGTACGGGGCCCCAGACAGTAGCCCCAAAGGGCCCCACAAATATGGTGTTATTCAGCTGAAAAGGGTCACGGCTAATTTCTTTTGCAATGGAAGTAGTTCCCATCAGAGATATCCAAAACACCAATGCCAGCTATTTTATCCTGTACGGGGCCCCAGACAGTGGCCCCAAAGGGCCCCACCCCCCATAGGCCTACGTACAAACACACACAAACATTGATTTTATTCAGTTGAAAAGAGTCGCGGCTAATTTGTTTTGCAATTGAAGTAGTTCCCATCAGAGATATCCAAAACACCAATACCAGCTACTTTATCCTGTACGGGGCCCCAGACAGTAGCCCCAAAGTGCCCCACCCCCATAGGTCATACGTTCAAACACACACAAACATTGATTTCATTCGTGCAGCTGAGAAGAGTCACGGCTAATTTCATTTGCAATGGAAGGAAGACCCATCAGAGATACCAAGAACACCAAAGCCAGCTATGTTATCCAGTACCCCCCCCCACACACACACACACATTAGTTTCATTCAGCTGAAAAGAGTCACGGCTATTCTTTTGCAATGGAAGTAGTACCCATCAGAGATATCCAAAACACCAAGCCAGCTATTTTATTCTGCACGGGGCCCCAGTCAGTAGCCCCAAATTGCTCCCTCCCCCCCCCCCCACACACACACACCCAAGTTCTGCCAATTGTTCACACACAAGATCATCGAAATGCTAAACTCGGAAGAATCTGATTCATGACATGCTTTACAACAATCCACATTTCTCTGTGACCGCTTAACCAAATCGAATGGGGATTTCTGCAAAATAGAGCTAAAATGTTATATTTCAAGACCTTGAAGTAGCCTTTGAAAAATTTAATCATATTAGGCATTATCAATGCGAAAATCTTATTGTAATTTTTTTGGGGGACATACTGCAGTAAGTCACCCCCAAAATTACAATCAGATTTTCGAATTGATAACACCTATTATGATCAACCTGTGTACGTGCTACTTCAGAGTCTTAAGGTATAACATCTTAGCTCTATTTTGCAGAAAACCCCATTCAATTTGGTTAAGCGGTCACAGAGAAATGTGGATTGTTGTAAAGCATGTCATGAATCGGATTCTTCCGAGTTTAGCATTTCGATGATCGTGTGTGTGAACAATAGACAGAACTTGGACAGAAGAGATTCCCGATACCCTCTACAAAATTCCGTATTTCTCTTTGACCACTGAAGCAAATCGAATGGGGTTTTCTATAAGATGTGGGCAATGAGTTATAGTCTCATACCCTGAATTTTTATTAAGATTCATTCACTATTTTTAAAGATATCATTGCGGAAGGCCGCGTTGTAATTTTTTTGGGGACATACTGTATAGCCCCAAACACGGGTAATTTCTTTTGCACTGGAAGAAGTACATGTACCTATCAGAGATATTCAACACACCAAGGCTAGTTATTTTATCCTGCACAGAGCCCCAGACAGTAGCTCCACAGTGTCCCATCCATTATACATGTACTGTGAATCAGCTGAAAATGGTCTTACAAATTCTTTTGTAGCGTTAATATCAGGGCCTACTGAACAGAGATATCACAAACACTAAAGCAAGTCATCTTATCCTGTATACGGGGTCCCATAGGTTACAGTAGCAAAACACTCAAGAAATTTGCAAAGGAAGCATACTTCTGTATAGTGCACAACCAAGGTGACCATATTACGAAAACCAGTCATTTCATCTTGTACTGGGCCCAGGTTACAGTAGCCATACAGTGCCCCTCCCCCACATAATTATTATGACATCATTTCGCTGAAAAGAGTCATAGTTGTTTTTCTTTTACAATCGAAGTAGGCCTTAGTTTACATCATAGATACCCAAAACATCAAAGCCAGTTAGGTTTTCCCAGCCAATTTCGCACTTTTGTTGGTTCATTTGATAGAAAGTTCGAATTCGTAAAATGGGTATTCAAATTGGCTGGTACCCTATATACGTTCATTCAAATTCGCCTTGACTTGCCGAAAAGGGTATTTCAGCTATTAAATTTCGCGAAAGACAGTCAAATTCCAAACGTGTTCATTCAAATTCAAATCATGCTATTTCTTTGTTTCAGATCATTTTAATATGTCTTTCTATGTGTGTTTTCGTTTCATCTATGAATTACTGTTATAAAGCAGTAAAAGTATCACATTTCTTATCTAGTATAACTGGATTTGGTTGTTCTGTAACCAGACTGGTAACGCTCCTTCTCATAGGCCTATACGTGTACCAGTAATGCAGATTAACTTCATTTTTTATAGTCATGACAGCACAATAGATACAGACGTATATCTCTAAAAGACATAGAAAGAATTATTTGTAAAAAAAAAAAAAACATTTGAGGATCATAACCTTGACTTCTTGGAACTGGCCGACCGCTAGTAATAAAGCGCTCGTAACGGCCAGATAATTTGTGGCTCCTTACTTCTTTGGATTCAAAAAGCACGTTAAAAAATGGTGTCAAAGTCTCTTAAACGAATACGAAAACATGAAATGCTGTGATGCTTACAAAACAATAACTACGATGAAAGAAAATAAGGAAAGAGACCAAGCATGAACATATCTGTTTAATTGACTGCAGAACATGTTAAATTAGATGGCCAGAAATCAATTTGAATGAACGAGCGTAGCATGTAATCACGTGACTATATCATTATGAATTTATGAATGAACGGATAGTGGAATGGTACTTGTCTTATATAATAGATTTCAGTTGAAAAAGTGTTATTTAGAATAAGGTTAGAGGTAATGTGAATGTTTCAAAATAAATTTGAATGAAGAGATTAATATGACATTGAACTACCATGTCATCTAGGCGAAATTTTTGCTAAATTTAATTCAACATTAAAGAATTCGATTAAAAGAGGTGCGATATTGGCCCGGATGCAGGGCCCTTGACAGGTATAGCCCCAAGGTATTCCCACCCCATATGAATTAAGTGTTTTTAGGTGAAAAGAGCCATGTATGCCTATTTTCCTTGGTAGCTAGTGGAATTAACAGCTGAGATACGTGAAACACAAACCCATCCAGTTAAGGGGCCCCCAGCCAGTAGCTGGAAAGTGCTCCCGTATTATTTTATTCTAAGTGAAAAGAATCACTGCTATAATTTCTTTTGCAATGGAAGTAGTACTCAACGAGGTATCAAAAACACCGAAACCAGTTATATAGCTGTACGGGGCCCCACGGAGTGTTCCTAAAGTGTCCCCACATGTAATTCCACTATCAAGATCTGCATCCCGATCTATTCAATCTGTCAGATCGGGAGAGAGCGGCAAAAGTGTACGGGGACCGGGAGCATCGTAGCAGCAGCGTTTGGATGATGGGGTTAGATCTGGCAATTTTACAGATCGAGAAGAAATTTTGAACTGGTTCAAAATTTCTTCCTCATCTCCCCATCAAGATTGACCTATTTTGAATCGTAGCTCAAACGGGGAGAGAGCAGTGACAGTGTAAATACCGCGGGATGAGCGTAACAATTCCAGGTTTTTCTGACCGTAGTAACAGCGGCATAAGAACGGGAAATGTAGTTTAAACTAGACACCGACGACATGGTCCCGCTGCTGCGCCGCTTTCTTGATCAAAGCACGACCTTCCCGCTTTAACGACGCTCTCACTAAAGCGGGGTTCCCACTATCACGATTGGCGCCGCGATTGAAATCGTGGTCTTAATCGTGAAGCAATCGTGATGATTTTATTAGATCGTATCAGATTGTATCAGATCTTGAGGTCAATCATGGCAATCGCGTTAATCGTAGAAAATTTTTGGACGGTTCAAAAATTTTCTACGATTAACACGATCAATTTTTGTTCGTGATCATCGCATCAGATTGTCTTGGATCGTATCAAAACGCAGCAAATCTAATCTATTCGTGCTCCTTCATCGTGTTGATCGGGATCGACTTTTTTCACTTTCATTCTGCTTATTCTTTTTTTCCCCCACATTTGCCCTTATTTTACTCGCAAATCGTACATTATTTTGTATTCCGCGAGGTTGAAAAAGGGAGGGGTGGCACAATGAAATATAAGATAACAACACCACTGAAACATCCACCAGAAGCAGAATGTTTCACATACCCCACAAATTAACTTTTGTGACTTTTCAAAAGTGACCCGATTGCCGTGGATGTAAAGTCACTCGTGCATGACTATAAACATCACTGTCATTATTTTTCACATAGAAGTTTGTCAAGAGGTGTAGCAATTCCCCTGCGAAATAATTTTGCTTAAGACTTTTTTTTTCTTAAAGAGTGACATTATTTTGTTTGTTTGTTTGTTTGGTTTATTTCTGCATTTTCTTTCTCCGAATACAATTGCAAATGAAAACAAAATGATACAGATACATACAAATCAATACAAAGAAAAATTATTTGCGTAACAACATTCAGTCTGAAGTGGCATAATTATGAATCAAAATAACTTATTAAGGCATACTGTATCTATTTACAAAGGAGAAATCAGTACAGGGGACCGTCATCGTAAGCAGAGCTTGACGTGGATGAGGCCCTATCTGAATATGTGACACCAATGTAATACAACACAATTATATATGTACTCATAAAACTCTTAATCTTAATACACAAAACACATTTTGCTACAGAAAAAAACAGAAAAGAAAAATAGTGACTTGGCGCTTTAAAACAAGAAAAAAAAACAGCACGCAGCACCATTGACTACTGCATGGTATAGTAGACAATAAAAAACGCTTTGCATGGATCAGGGCTTACTGAGACTTCAGAAAAAAAAAGAAAACGTACATTGATCAAAGACTACTAACTGGAAACATATTTCAATAATAAATACTTTTTTAAATGAGCTTTAAAGGAAAAAAGTGAAGTACACTGCTTTAATTGATCAGGTAGGTTATTCCAGACATCGGGACCGTAATGTCTTATTGATTTCTGAGCTAAAACAGTTTTGGGGTTTACAAGGTGAAAATCTGTCGAACGGCGGGTTGGATATGTGTGTATATTCGAATTTAAGTGAAAAATATTATGAAATAAAGAGGGAAGTTGATTTGTTGCATACTTGTACATAAATATACCAATTTGTAAAATGTGGATGTCCTGAAGCTTCAAAGTATGCAAACGATGAAATAAAGGATCTGTATGAGATAAATATGTGGAATTAGTAATAATACGAATAGCACGCTTTTGGAGTAAATACAATGAATTCAGTTTAGTAATACTACAATTTCCCCATACAATATTTGAATACAATATATGAGGTAAAATTAAAGAATTATATAAAATAATCAGGGATCGTTCTGATATGAGATATTTCAACTTCCAGAGTACACCAATATTTCTTGATAGGGTCCTTTGTAAACAGGATAGTAATTATTATGTTCGTTCCATGTCAAATGAGAATCGATTGTAATGCCTAAAAATCTAATAACCTGTTTCTCGCAAAGAGAAAACCCATTAATTGATATGTTGACATTAAGATCCTGTGAGTAGGGTTTTCTAAAATGAACAAAATTTGTCTTATTAACATTCAAAGATAACTTGTTTAATTTAAACCAATTCAATATATTCAATAATTCAGTGTTCAAACGATTAACAAGGGTCCCTATATCATAATCTGATGTAATAATGGATGTATCATCAGCAAAAAGTATAAAATTCAAAGATGGAGAAGAGCCTATAATATCATTTATATAAATGTTAAACAACAGAGGCCCTAAAATGGAGCCTTGAGGTACCCCACATTTAATATCAAGTTTGTGTGATTCATAAGACTGAAAACTAACATGCTATTGACGGTTTTGCAAATAATTTATAAACCAGAGCAGAGCGTGACCTCGTACTCCATACGAATTAAGTTTATGTATCAATACTTCATGGTCGATGGTGTCGAATGCTTTCGACAAATCCATGTATATACCTATAACATGCTTCTTATCAGCAAAAGATTCATTTATTTTATCACACATGTGAGCGATTGCATAGTCAGTAGAATATCCACTTCTAAATCCAAATTGATTGGGTATCAATAAATTATTGGTTTGTAAAAACTGATATAACCTTTTCTACACAATTTTTTCAAGAACTTTGGATATACTTGGTAAGAATGAAATTGGTCTATAATTACTCATTAATTTAAAGTCATCTTTTTTATGAATGGGAATAACTTTTGCAAGTTTGAATGAGTTCGGAAAAATGCCTGTTGAAAGAGACATATTAAATACGTGAGTTAGAGGGCTTGCAATGTAAAAAATTATTTGTTTCAATAAATGAACACTAAGACCATCATGCCCACTCGATTTAGTTGTTTTAAGATTCTGAACAACATTGATTATTTCATGATCATTGGTAGGCGTGAGAAATAATGAATTTTCACAAGGATTGGGTAAATAATCAGTAAAATTTGTATTACATGAATTCATATTAGATGCTAAACTAGGACCAATATTTATAAAATAATCATTAAATGAATTGGCAATTGTGGTAAAATCAGTAATTTCCTCATTGTCAATGATAGAGTTGGTAGTTTCTTTTACCGTCTTTCCCATAAGAGCATTGACAGTTTTCCACAATGAAAAAAGATTATCCTTATTTTTTTCTTTATTAGTTGAATAATACAATTTTCGGGACAATCTTATTACTGATGTTAATTGATTTCTATATTTCCGGTATTTCATAAATGAGTTATTACTTTGATATTTTAAAAAAGTTACCTTTCTGTTTTGTGGGTATGTCGGTTTTGTTAAAAACTGTAAAATAAAACAATGAATCAAGCCAAACCAACCAAACTTTCAATACCCCATGAGATAACGACATTTTGAAATAAAAATGCATATGATACATACATACTATGCGAATATGAAATCAAACACACAAGCAATGCTATCAGTTCGGCCAACTTTCTGATATTGAGCGTATATTATAACACATTATGTTAGCATTCAAAAAGATCCCATCCTCTTTTTTAACTTCAATTTCATATTTTCTTCATGTATTTCAAAGGAAGGTGAAAACATTTATTTTGTCTTGATTTTTTTTTTTTTTTTTTTTGGGGGGGGGGGAAGATGGGCAATGATCTGATCTTGTGTATTCGGATTTTTTTTTTTTTTGGGGGGGGGGGAGGGTGAGCACGTCGATTCAATAATCTATTAATTTCTTTAGGTTAAATTAGAGGAGGGACTATCTGAGGTAGTGGCTGGCCTAAGTGATGCTTTCTCTCTAATGATAAAGACCCGGTCACACTGCCCAAAAGTCGCGTAAACGCATGAATCACGTAAGAAATTCGAGCCTTACGCGATACATGCGCGATTTGCGCATTTCATGAGTTTGTCTGACGTGGAACCTTCGTAGTTATCCGCCGATGTGCGCCGGATCGACGCTTTACACGATTCCAGGTTTTGAGCAGCTCAATACTCGGCTTCGCGTAATTACGCAGTATTGCGCTGTTTTACGTAATTTTTGCGTAGTTTGCGTAGTTCTTACGCGAACAATGCGCGAAATATATGTGGAATATCAGAGATTGTTCGCGAAAATGTTGCCGCTATCGCGTTCATGGGCGAATCATGCGCGATTCATACGCAGTTCATTAGTGATAATGTGCAGATTATGCGTGATTTTCCGTGGACCTCAGTCATCGCGCACAACCACGAATTTGCCCTATTTGGGGCCTTTGCGTGTCTACACTGCAAAAAGTCCGGTGTTAGATAGTGAACACCGAGCTGGTGTTAAATTTTCGGTGCTCATTTATGGTGTTAAATTAACACCTCCGGGTGTCATTTCCAAATATAAAACTGTTTTTTGAAGAATTTCTTAGTAACTGCACTTCTTGTTGATTTTTAATTTATACAAGACGATCAAGAATTTTACATTAAAATACTAGATTTTTGAAAAAATGTGAAAATAAATTTACACCACAGTAACACCAGCTGGTGTGGTCTCTTATTGAAGCTGGACGGGTGTTAAACCATTTGATATTAACACCAACAAATATCAAATCAACACCATGTGGTGTCATTTTTGAATTAACACCAGTACAGTGTCAAAATAACACCAGGTACAGTGTCAAATTAACACCACGAAGTGTCAGGCGAACACTTTTCAACACCATCTCAGTGCATTTTCTACACCTGTGGGTGTGGTCCTCTATTGAAGTTTGATTGGTGTTAGATTTAACACCCATGGTGTTAAATCTAACACCGATGTTTTTACAGTGTATGCGCTGAAAGTGCGTGGTTTGTCAGTGATTTTTGCGTGATCTTTCCGTAGTTCTTGCGCAATTCATCGGTGATTTCATCGTGTTAATTAGTGAAAATTCTCGACGGGCAAGCAAGCACAATCAAATTTCCTGCGTGATTTTATGCGTTTACGCGACCTTTGGGCAATGTGACCGGGCCTTAACGTAATCGTCATTCGCATTACTGCAAAGGTCACGTCGTCATCATCCTCAACCTGTCAACCCTTGCCATCATCAATGGTTGTGGATAGTATCCTAATCACTCTGCAGAAGTTTTAGGAAACAATAAAATCCATTGTCAGCCGGACTATAATATTCTCATGCGGGTCCAATCGCACTTTATTAAATGGGGGGGGGGGGGGCGCTTTTGATCCCGATCGTGAAAGATATCGCATCTTAACAGCCCGCATTGGTTCGCGGTATTCGTATTATAACGTATCAGAACGTAGCTACACCCACCGAATCGGGGATCCCGATCGTAATGATCGTGGTAGATCGGAATTAATCATGGACTCAATCGGGACAATCCTATCGGATTCTATTTGAACGGGAGACCAGATCGTGACAGATCGTATTGCTTGAAATAGACCAATCGTGACCATATCGCATCCAAGCGAACCAACACGTATTGACTCGCATAACCTCGTATCCAAACGTGAAATTTCAGACGAGTTCAACGAAACTTCCACGATCAGTTACGAATGCCCAATCGTGGCGTTCGTAATATATCGTACGAAAGTGGGAACCCCGCTT
This sequence comes from Diadema antillarum, assembly GCF_040938485.1. Lineage (NCBI taxonomy): Eukaryota > Metazoa > Echinodermata > Echinoidea > Diadematoida > Diadematidae > Diadema > Diadema antillarum. Next base: position 148,283 of record NW_027271346.1, on the reverse strand, counting down.
AAGTCCCCGTCACACTAGAGCGGATCGAGCCAACGAATGCCCAGCGGATCCGAAAATTTGGACATACGCTCACATCCGTTGCTCGTCGTTCGTGACCCGCTTGACGTTCGTTGTATCCGCTAGCTGTTCGCAGAGATTCGCAGAGATCCGCCGGAGCAAAATTTTGATTTTGGACATGTCCAAAATCTTGAGCGGGTGACGAACGGAATGACAATCCGCTCTGTGTTCGCTTAGCATCCGCTGATTGAAAGTTTTGGTCGCTCTGCATTCGTTTCTCATTCGTCCGCCGTTCGTCCAAATTCGCCCAGCAAATGTGCACAGCAACACACGTTAATCAAACGTAGATAAAAAATAGATATTCATATATAGCACATATAATAATAATAATAATGATACTTATAATAATAAAAAAGGGTCTTATTTGCCCAGGGTAGCCTCTTCAGTGTTGTCACTGCTCTACCAGAGGGCCCTGCCATTATTATTACCCCAGCGTTGCCAGGTACCCATTTATACACCTGGGTCGAGAAGGACATCGTGGGTAAACAAATCTTGTCCAAGGATGTAAGTACTGGGCGGGATTCGAACCCGGGTCCTCGGTTCGGGAGTCGGATCCACTATGCCACAGCCCCCTACATGATATTTCATTATACGTATTCTGACATTAAATAATAAGAGAACATTATTCTAAACCACTGCTATAAAAGTCAACCTGTAGTAAATGGGAATCTCTGAATGGAAATTGGGAATTGTGAAAGTTCGACTCCAGTTGGAGGCACCAGACGCAATGGAGGATGTTGGACTACCAACATCATCGTCACGTGATCATCAGAAGGAAGTACACTTTTAGGGGAATCTTGAACGAGTGACATCAGGAGTACTTGGTGGTTACTTCGGCTTCCTTCTTTTGGGGGCCATTTTCACAGTCACAACTATCTAAAAAAAGAAGATCACTCCAAAATCTTCGAGTGATCCCTGAGGTCACTCCAAAATTAGTGAAAATGAACATTTTCACTCCAAAGTCACTCCAATTTCACTCGAAACTCACTCTTTTTTGTTATTTACTCCTTCATGAGTGAACAATTTCACTCTTCTTTTTTTAGAGACAACATTACTTGACACTGTCACTGCTCAAAATGATTTGGTAAAGTGTGCGTCATCCGAGATCCGTCACGTAATTGCCGCAGTATCGCTCTGCATATGTTGGGCATTCGCTGCTCATTCGCTTTGTCCGCTCAGCATCCGTTGGGTGGACTGTACGCATTCGCTTTCATTTGTTACTTTATCCGCTCGTTACACGGTCAGCATATGCTCATCACTCGTCAGGCGAACGTTCGAAAACCACAGTTTGCTTGCGAATTCGAGCGGATACGAGCGTATGCTTTGCCAAATTTTGTCCATCCGCTAGGCATTCGCTGATTTATACGCTGTAGTGTGACGGGGCCTTCTCTACTCTCGTATAAAATCAAGGCCTGTTCCTACGACGCTTCATTCCTGCTTCGATAACGCTATTGGCCACTTTAGCTACGTTGTTCCTACGCTTTCCCAGACTCAATTATGCATGCAATTATGCGATACGCTGGAAAATGTTTGCCAGAACAGCAAAACTGATGATGATCAGGAGGACGCGTTGTCGTTGTCGCGAAAATGAAGACGAAGGAGCGCATTTAAGAAGAAGAAGAAGAGATGGAAACAATAAAGAGAATAAAGCAAAACACTTTGGAGCTACTGTCTGGGGCCCCGTGCAGGATAAAATATCTGACTTTGGTATTTTGATATCCGATGGATACTACTTCCATTGCAAAAGAAATTAGCCGTGACCCTTTTCGGCTGAATGAAACCAATATATGTGTGTGTGTGTGTGTGTGTGTGTGTGTGTGTAGGGGGGGCACTTTGGGGCTACTGTCTGGGGCCCCGTACAGGATAAAATAACTGGCTTTAGTGCTTTAGATATCTCTGATGAGTACTACTTCCGATTGCAAAAGAAAGTAGCTGTGACCCTTTTCAGCTGAATAAAATCAATGTGTGTGGGGGGGGGGGAGGGGGAGGGGTAAGGGGGAAATTTGGGGCAACTGTCTGGGGCTACTGTCTGGGGCCCCATGCAGGATAAAATAACTGGCTTTGGTATTTTGGATTTCTCTGATGGGTACTAATTCCTTTGCAAAAGAAATTAGCCGTGACCCTTTTCAGCTGAATGAAACTATTGTGTGAGTATGTGTGTTGGGGGGGGGGGGGAGGCACTTTGGGGCTACTGTCTGGGGCCCCGTACAGGACAAAATAACTGGCTTTGGTGTTTTGTATGTCTCTGATGGGTACTACTTCCATTGCAAATGAAATTAGCCGTTACTCTTATCAGCTGAATAAAGTCAATGTGTGTGTGTGCGTGTTTGTACGTAGGGCTTATAGGGGGTGGGGCACTTTGGGGCTACTGTCTGGGGCCCCGTGCAGGATAAAAAAGCTGGCTTTGGTGTTTTGGATATCTCTGATTGGTACTCCTTACATTGCAAAAGAAATTAGCCGTGACTCTTTTCAACTGAATAAAATCAATGTTTGTGTGTGTTTGTACGTAGGCCTATGGGGGGTGGGGCCCTTTGGGGCTACTGTCTGGGGCCCCGTACGGGATAAAATAGCTGGCTTTGGTGTTTTGGTTATCTCTGATGGGAACTACTTCCATTGCAAAAGAAATTAGCGGTGACCCTTTTCAGCTGAGTAACACCATATTTGTGGGGCCCTTTGGGGCTACTGTCAGGATAAAATAGCTGGCATTGCTGTTTTCATGATAAGTACACCCAAAGGAACAATATCCACCAACTTTTGTCCGTGACCCCCTTCGGCTGAATAAATCCATTTTTCGGGGTCCCTTTTTGTGGTCCCTAGGCTTACGGTACAGGATGTGACTTGCCAGCAATTCATTTTATTGACCCTTGGCCACATCCTTACATGATGAGACCATCAAAAAGTGTGACCCTTTTCAGCTGAATAAATGCTCTGGGCCCCCGGTCTATTCGGGCTGCCGGCCGGCCGGCCTTTCTTCCCTTGTGCATGCATAACATGTGTGGCATACGTATACTCGTACTCTTATACGTACACTTTGTACAGGACAGTAGACCAAGCGTTGTGGGTCTGGACGCGTACATGGAGTCACTTTGAAGGGCAAATCCAACGATTTAGCAGGTTAATTCTCACGCCGTTTTTAGAGTATGTTGTCTAGTAGGCCTATATGAGGAGTCTATATCGAGTCTTTAAGGTAAAGGGTGCACATTCTATGTAAAATAAGTAAGTTTTCATGCGGGAACTTAAGTGTCCGGAAACCCAACCCCCCCCCCCCCCCCCCATCATACTTATACTGTATGTGCGGGATTTCCGAGTGCGACGTGCGTAAATGTTTGGGACGAACATATTCGGACGTCTTGACCCACAAAGGTACGTGAAAAACGCTGAAAAAATGCTGTTAGTTTTCGAATTTTCGACCCATTTTATAAAACAAATGATGCACAGGATTATTTCGTGTGCATGTTTCACAATTGTAAATACCCTCGAGTGCACTATACGCCTTCACTAACGCACTCTATCCTGTGCATCATTTGTATACTACAGAACTGCAACTGTCCAATGTGGCGAATGTCAGTGATTCGTGCGACGAGCTACACAGCTATATCTTACGATGTAGAAACGAATATAGAATGCTCTGCAAAGCGTTCATTAATCCGATGATATGTATTCATATCGTTATTCGTTGATGAGCAAGCATGGATGATAAAATAATCGGTTTATTCACGCACGGTGTTACTCACAAGACTGTAGTCCATGCACGTATCTGCAGTAGACGTAGACGTGTTGTGCGCAGTGTCCTCTCGGGCGGTTTCAGCACAAGTCACTCATGATGAATTTCCCTAAGAAAACTTTAGTTCCGTGCTGATTTGGCATAAATCCGTGTCGGCACCACTGCCACCATGTTGTAATAGTGGACCAGATTCAATGATGAACAGAGGACATAGTTGTTTAACGATAAAATGAACAACTTTAATCCACTATCACAAACTAGCGTCATGTAATGACTGCTGCTCTGACCGTATCACTCAAATATAGAATACATGGAATATGCGTACACTTGTGATAAATGTAGTTCGCTCACATAACACAACAATACATACATACACATGCACACACACACGAACAGACACTGAATTATCATGTGGGTGCGCACATGTAACTTCCTTGAAACGTCACCGTGACTTTTTACATGGCTTGTTTGCATGGATGTAGCCATGTAAAATATGTGTTGGTATTTCAATGACAATGTCAAGAATGATATTACTCCCCTAAATGTGCTTCGAGGGCGGGCGACAATTTTGTGCAGGGGTGACAATTTGTGCTGTCAGCTCCATGCACGATGTGTCGCCTGTTTCAGGGGGCGACAATTTGTGCCGGGGCGACAAATTGTGTCGCAACACCCCCTCCCATTTTATGGATCTTGAGCAAACATTGACTACGGAGCGTCAATCCTACAGGGACAAAGGGGCAGTTGCCCCCCACTCCCCTATGAAATTGTTGAGGGCAAACACATAATTTTGCCCCCTCCCCCAATAATTCCCAAGATGTAAAAAAAATAAAAACTTTTTTGGATGGAAAATCGTCAACTATTCAACCAGATGTATATGCCCAGTATCGTTGGATTGCAGTCATTAAAAATGACAAACCTCCATCACCGGGCCCCTTTCTTCTCATAGACTTTGTACACTTTTGAGATTGACAAATTTCAGAATATGTCATCAAAGAGTGTGCACCAGATCCTTCACTTACAAAATGCACAAGTTACCTCATATTGGAGGCTGATATCCGCGCCCTAGCCCTTCCGCCACTCAGTTCCCCTGCATAAATTTGGTACCCATTTCATTAACAGTATCCCAAATATTCAATCAATATAATTATTTTCATTTGTATTTTGAATTGAATTGAATTGAAAGGGTGTTTTACTGATCAATATTCATTGCAGCCTGCAGGCTGAATTGCAGACATTGTTAACAAAGGACTATGAATACATTAAAAATACACACAATATACAACATAGTAATAAAAAAACAAGCAAAATATACATAGAACAACAAAAAATGAGGCTTTTTAATCTTAACTATTGCACAATGAGATCAACCAAAAATACAAAACAAACGCAAATATTGCAATTGCAATGTCTTAAATTGGTCATTTATCATTCACCTGAATTCATAACATACTCTTTCTTAAAAACCAATTATTTCGATTACCCTAAGCGAAATTTTGATGGTTTTACATTTGAAACGGTTTCAAACCCGTTTTCAGATGTAATGTGCGATTTCTCCAATAACGGATTTCTTTGTACTTGTTGAACCTTCTCTGGGTTTCTAGCGAGTAACAAAGTACAAGAAATTGACAGAACGAATGAAAATAATTTTCTCTCCCTAAGGAACACAAATGAAAGTTTTGTTTCTTTTGAACAAAATAACTTTGTAATCAGATTGACAAAATTTACGGGTTTGTTACAAATCATTTTCAATACATTGCGTCATAAGTAGTAATGACACAAAGATAAGAACCCATACCACACGCGATTAAAAATCAAGAAGAAAAAAGACATTTTATTCACTCTGCTACTTTCAATACTTTGGTACTTGTTTCAAACTGCAAATAATTAGACTATCAAGCATCTTAAATTGGTCATTTATCAGTCACTTGGTTTCATAACACTGTTTCTTTAATATCGATGATTTCGTTTACCTTGCACGAAAATATGACGGTTTTACGTTGTAAACGAATTCAAATAGTCTGGGTGCCAGAGGCTGAACCTTGTTTTACCGTCCACCCAATGTTTTTTGATGGTTTTACCCTATTTCTGGGGTGCTGAATCCGAATCTGGATGATGCAACTCTTGCATCCATGAGGATTTTGAGATATTCAAGATGGCCGCCAAAATGGCCGCCCAAACTTGAAATTCCCACATATTTCCTTCTAAATGGTGAGATATTGAAAACAATTCATGGTTTTACCCTATTTCGAGGGTGCTGAATCCGAATCTGGATGATGCAACTCTTGCATCCTTGAGGGTTTTGAGATATTCAAGATGGCCGCCAAAATGGCCGCCAAAACCGAAAATTCCCACATATTTTCTTCTAAATGGTGTGAAATTGAAAACAATTGATAATTCTATCCTATTTGGAAGGTGTTGAATCCGAATATGGATGATGCAACTCATGCATCCATGAAGTTTTTGAGATATTCAAGATGGCCGCCAAAATGGCCGCCAATTAAAACCGGAAATTCCCACGTATTTCCTTCTAAATGGTGAGATATGGAAAACAATTGATGGTTTTGCCCTATTTCGAAGGTGCTGAATCCGAATCTGGATGATGCAACTCTTGCATCCATGAAGTTTTTGAGATATTCAAGATGGCCGCCAAAATGGCCGCCAATCAAAACCGGAATTTCCCACGTATTTCCTTCTAAATGGTGAGATATGGAAAACAATTGATGGTTTTACCCTATTTCGAGGGTGCTGAATCCGAATCTGGATGATGCAACTCTTGCTTCCTTGAGGATTTTGAGATATTCAATATGGCCGCCAAAATGGCCGCCAAAACCGAAAATTCCTTCGTATTTCCTTCTAAATGGTGAGAAATTGAAAACAATTGATGGTTTTGCCCTATTTCGAGGGTGCTGAATGAGAATCTGGATGATGCAACTCCTGCATTGTTGAAGATTTTGAGATATTCAATATGTCCGCCAGAATGGCCACCCAAAACGGAAGTTCCCATATATTGAAAGTCATTGGTGGTTTTTATCTGATTTTGAGTGTGCTGAATCCGAAGCTCAGGATACAACTCTTGCATCCTTAAGGGTTTTGAGATGATAAAGATGGTCGCCAAAAATGACCGCCAAAAACGGAAATTCATATGTAGACCCCCTATTTCCTTCTAAATGGTGTAAAATGTAAAACAGTTGGTGGTTTTACACTATTTTGGGTTTGCTGAATTTGAAGCTCCAGGATACAGCTCTTGCTTCCTTGAGGGTTTTGAGATAATAAAGATGGCCGCCAGAATGGCCCCTAAATGGCCATTAAAAACGAAATTTTCCATGTAAGCCCTCTGTTACCTTCTAAATGGTGTAAAATTGAAAACAATTGGCGGTTTTACTCTATTTCGAGGGTGCTGAATCCGAACCTGGTTGATGCAACTTTCGTATTCTTTTTAAGGGTTTTTGAGATGTCCAAGATGACCGCCAAAATAACTGTCAAAAATTGGAAAATTTTAGACCCTATTCAGCACCCTCGAAACTTTGTTGTTGAAATTCATCCATTCTTTAGGGTTTTTAGACGACCAAGATGACAGCCAAAGTAAGAGGCAGAATGCCAATGTTAATATATTTTTTCTTAATGGTAAAAATTTTAAAATAAATTGATGGTCTTACCCTATTTCGAGGGTGCTGAAGGTCTTTGAAGGTTTTGGGACATCTATAAATGTCCCGTATGAACGGAAACTCCTTAACATTTTCTTATACTTAAATGGTGAAGTATTGTGCTCTAACGCGAAGCGGGGGATTAAACCCATGCAGGGTGAAAAGCAATGATTCGTATTCTTAAATTCAACTCAGTTGAGCGAATTTGTCAAATCAGCCAAAAGTTATTGACATCCAAAGTGACTGTCACAATGGTATATTGTAATATGCTGAGATATTCCGATATGTCTCAAACGGAACTTTAACAAGTACTGGAAAAAAAAAATAAAGTGATATTGACATCATACTTAAACGTACAACCACAAAGATACGCCTGAAATTATTTTATGCATAATTGTTATAAAATAATGATTGTGGTCCCCAATAATATGGCTCCACAGATGTGAAGTTAATCCTTTTCGGCTATCACTAGAGTAAAATTGAATTATGGCATGGTTTTTTTTTTTGTTTTTGTTTTGTTTTTTTGTTTTTTGTTTTTTTTAATTATGGCATGTTGGTATTTGGTGTTGAAACTTGTCTTGTATTCTGACGAGTCTCGCCTCGTATTCTTATGAAACTTGTCCCATATTCTGATTACGTCATTGGAAATGGTTGCATCCATGACCACTATAGTAGATATCAATAAGGGTAATTTCAAAAGCACTCTGCGCGATTATGATATTCGTAAGTACTGGATTATCAGTTATTACCTTCCATGTTGTCGTTTGTTTTTTTATTCAATTTTTTTCGCATTACCTGTGATATGACCGTCCCCTCGTGTGTGTTTGTAATATATTATATATACGTATACATATTATACATATCATACATATACACATATATAATGTTACATCATAATTGAAAACAACTGAAGCATAACTATAAAAATGTCCCACTCGTGTCTTCAACAATGTCATCAAGATCATCAATATAATCCAAATAACCAATTTGAGTGTTCATGGATGAAGAGATTGAAACTACTCATGGATTAAGACCGGTAATATTGGGTAATTTCAGTACACTTCTCTACATCACTATCACAATATGATATGTTTTCCATATCTCACCATTAAGAAGGAAATACGTGGGAAATTCCGCTTTTATTTGGCGGCCATTTTGGCGGCCATCTTGAATATCTCAAAAACTTCATGGATGCAAGAGTTGCATCATCCAGTTTCGGATTCAGCACCCTCGAAATAGGGTAAAACCATCAATTATTTTCAATTTCTCACCATTTAGAAGGAAATACGTGGGAATTTCCGGTTTTAATTGGCGGCCATTTACAATTGTGAGACATGCCATACATCTTAATTTGATCATTTATCATTCACTTGAATTCATAACATACTGTTTCTTGAAAACCAATGATTTCGTTTACCTTGCACGAAAATTTGACGGTTGTACGTTTGGAAACGGTTTCAAACCCGTTTGCAATGTAATGTACGATTTCCCCAATAACGGATTCTTTTTTTTTTTTTTGTCGAACCTTCACCGGATTTCTAGCGAGTAACAAACCCAGCCATTGCAGAAAGGAAAGTGAGTCGCTGTCGTCCACGTGATCTCTTCCCGTTCACAAACAAATAACGAACAAAATAGCTTTGTAATCAGATTGACAAAATTGACGGGTTTGTCACAAATCATTTTCAATACATTGCGTCATTAGTAGTAATGACGCAAAGTTCAGAAACCATAGGACACGCGATTAAAGATCAAGAAAAAAAAAGACATTTCATTCCTTCTGCTACTTTCAAATACTTTGGTACTTGTTTCAAACTGCAAATAATTAGACTATCAAGCATCTTAAATTGGTCATTTGTCAGTCACTTGATTTCACAACATACTCTTTCTTGGAATTCCTGAAGTTTCTTAAGGTTTCTTTTAAACTTCTGATTTCCGCCATAATAAGAAATAAAAGTTTTGTTTCTTTTGAACAAAATAGCCTTGTAATCAGATTGACAAAATTGATGGGTTTGTTACAAATCATCTTCAATACATTGCGTCATTAGTAGTAATGACGCAAAAATAAGAACCCATAGGACACGCAATTCTCGCTATCGCCAATGACGTAAAAAGTACCCGGATGTGGCTTTTTCGTCAAAATTTAGTGCACTTGGTAGCAAGGGCACTTCCGGCGCGGGGCATAATTTGCACAACGCTAGCTACCTATAGCGCCGCGCCGACCACGGATACTAGTACAGTAGGCGGCTGTACCGCCCGAGCCAGCGAGTGGCCAGGCAAATGTTTGGGACGAACATTTTCGGACGTCTTGACCCACAAAGGTACGTGAAAAACGCTGAAAATGCTGTTAGTTTTCGAATTTTCGACCCATTTTATAAAACAAATGATGCACAGGATTATTTTGTGGCGTTAGTGGAGGCGTATAGCGCACTCGAGGGTATTTACAATTGTGAGACATGCTATACAAATGATGCACAGGATAGAGTGTGTTAGTGAAGGTGCGGCGCGCTCGAGAGTATTGACAATGGTGCGACATGCACGAGGCGCAGCCGAGTGCATGTTTGCAACCGTTGTCAATACTCGAGAGTGAGCCGCACCTTCACTAACGCCACGAAATAATCCTGTGCATCATTTGTTTTATAAAATGGGTCGAAAACTAACAGCATTATTCACGTACCTTTGTGGGTCAATACCAGTCAGCTACATGTAGCACTCGCTCAAAAGTCAAGATGTCCGAAGATGTTCGTCCCAAACATTTACGCACGTCGCACTCGGAAATCCCGCACATAAGTACTGTACGTACGTATAAGAGTATACGTACGCCACGTGTTATGCACAAGAAAGGCCGCCGGCTGTTGTGGCAGCCCGAACTAGAAGTTGTTTACAGGATTGACAGCGCGTATAGTAGCGCATGACGCACTTGTAACAACTGATTGAGTGCGCACTGCTAGTGTAAACATTGTGACGTACGTCAGGCCCCGGCCGTGCATTTACTAAGAAATTAATGCACGCACACGTGACTCATTTCAGCGCTTCCAATTGGCTACATTCTTGAACCCATTTGGAAAATATTCACCCACCTGGATATCGTCATGGAATGCCCATCTTTTTTTTTTAATTTGTTCTCTGTCGAAATGTCGCGAACACAATCGGGAACGAACAGTGATCTCGAACTTATCCTGTCTCCGAAGCAACTTCTTCCAAGTAAGTACAGAATGTACGTACAATGTACGTAGGCACTAGGGCCTACTACCACTACTAGTAAGTCGCGCGTGCACGTACTGCGCTGTGGAGTCACCCGCAAACTTCACCCACGCGGCCACGTCACGTCTCGCATGCCAGTAAGGGTCCTATTTCTGCAGATTTTTTTTTCATTTATTGTCGTGCGAACAACACATGGCAGCTTCGCAGCTACCAATAGTTGTATTAACAGCAATTTCTTAAGAATGGAGAAATTTCAAATCATATTAAATCTGTAATTCAAGTCGAGAAAACCGGAAGTACACGTAGAATACGGTCGGTTGTGTGTGCAAATAGCATTAGTCACGTATCATGCGCGTACGAACGGAAGTGACTGTGTGTGCAAATAGCATTAGTGACGTATCACGCGCGTACGAACGGAAGTGACTTTGCTACCGGACTATCCAATAATGCACCGTAAATGACGCTTAAATCAACATCCGGGTACTTTTTACGTCTTTGGCGATAGCGAGAATTAAAGAGCAAGAAGAAAAAAAGGCATTTCATTCGTTCTATTACTTTTAAGTACTTTGGTACTTGTGGCAAACTGCGAGTAATTAGACTATCAAGCATCTTAATTTGGTCATTTATCATTCACTTGAATTCATAACATACTGTTTCTTGAAAACCAATGATTTCGTTTACCTTGCACGAAAATTTGACGGTTGTACGTTTGGAAACGGTTTCAAACCCGTTTGCAATGTAATGTACGATTTCCCCAATAACGGATTTTTTTGTTTTTTTTTTTTGTCGAACCTTCACCGGATTTCTAGCGAGTAACAAAATCGACGAAATCGACAGAACAAATACAAGGAATTTTCTCTCCTTGTAGAACACATCGAATATACTGCCCGATATTTCTTTACTTTGCGTCGTTACTGCCAAATACCCAATTTACTGGGAATTCAATGAAACTTTCATTATGGACTAATTTGATTTCATCACCGTTATAATGCCGAGACTACTGTAAAACATATATTCGCGGCATGAAATTTTCGCGAATTGGAGCCGACAGCCTTTTTCATGGCATGAAATTTTCGCGAATTGCTACTGACATTCAATGCATGTAGTGTAGACAAAAGCTTTCACGTGCATTTTAATTTCGTGAATTTTGGCGCACGCGAAATTCGCGAAATTAAAATGCCTGCGAAAATTCCTCGTTTTACAGTAATTACACAGACTAATTTCGTTTGAAAACGTGATTGTGAACCAACTTGGCCACTTTGAACTTAATTTTGAAAGTCATGCTATATAATCACTATTTTCTTGTACTCACGCAATTTCTTTAAAACTTGTGTATTGCGCCATAATAGGAAATGAAAAACAAAATTCACAATTTAATGATTTTTTCCTTTTAACAAAGAAGAAAGAGCTTTGTACCCCATTCACAAAATTCGCGGTATGTTTTCGCACATTGTTACATATGTAATCTACTATACGCCTACTTTGCGTCATTAGTAGAAATGACGCAGAGATAAGAACCCATGGCACACGCGATTAAAGATCAAAAAGAAAAAAGACATTTTATTCATTCTGCTACTTTCAAATAGTTTGGTACATGTTTCAAACTGCAAGTGATTAGACTCTCAAGCATCTTAAATTGGTCATTTATCAGTCACATGATTTCATAATCATACTCTTTCTTGAAGTTCCTGAAACAAAGATAAGAAACCATAGCACACGCGATTAAAGATTAAGAAGATAAAAGACATTTCATTCCTTCTCCTACTTTCAAATACTTTGGTACTTGTTTAAAACTGCAAATCATTAGACTATCAAGCATCTTAAATTGGTAATTTATTAGTCACCTGGTTTCATAACATACTGTTTCTTGAAAACCAATGATTTCGTTTGCACGAAAATTTGACGGTTTTACGTTGTAAACGGTTTCAAACCTGTTTGCAATGTAATGTACGATTTTCCCAATAACAAACAAAATAGTTTTGCAGTCAGATTTACAAAATTGACGGGTTTGTTACAAATTATTTTCAATACATTGCGTCATTAGTAGCAATGACGCAAAGATAAGAAACCATAGCACACGCGATTAAAGATCAAGAAGAAAAAAGAAATTTTATTCATTCTGCTACTCTCAAATACTTTGGTACTTGTTTCAAACTGCAATTAATCAGACTATCAAGCATATTAAAATTAGTAATTTATCATTCACTTCAATTCATAACGTACTCTTTCTTGAAAACCAATGATTTCGTTTACCTTGCACGAAAACTTGACGGTTTTACGTTGGAAACGGTTTCAAACCCGTTTGCAATGTAATGTACGATATCCCCAATAACGGATTCTTTATTTTCTCGACAGACACAGACTAATTTCGTTTGAAAACATGATCGTGAACCAACTTGGCCACTTTGATCTTAATTTTTAAAGTCATGCTATATAATCACTATTTTCTTGTACTCACGCCGTTTCTTTAAAACTTGTGAATTGCGCCATAACAAATGAAAAACAAAATTCACGATTTAATTAATTTTTTCCCTTCAACAAAGAAGAAAAAGCTTTGTACCCGATTCACAAAATTCGCGGTATCTTTTCACACATTGTTACATATTTAATCTACTATAGGCCTACTTTGCGTCATTAGTAGTAATGACGCAAAGATAAGAACCCATACCACACGCAATTAAAGATGAAAAAGAAAAAAGACATTTTATTCATTCCGCTACCTTCAAATACTTTGGTACTTGTTTCAAACTGCAAGTAATAAGACTATCAAGCATCTTAAATTGGTCATTTATCAGTCACTTGATTTCATAACATATTCTTTCATGAAGTTCCTGAAGTTTCTTAACGTTTCTGTTAAACTTCTGAATTCCGGCATAATAAGAAATGAAAGTTTTATTTCTTTTGAACAAAATAGCTTTGGAATCAGAGTGATAAAATCGACGGGATTGTTACAAATCATTTTCAATACATTGCGTCATACATTAGTCGCAAAGATCAGAAACCATAGCACACGCGATTAAAGCTTAAGTAGAAAAAAAAAAACATTTCATTCCTTCTGCTACTTTCAAATACTTTTTTACTTGTTTCAAATTGCAAATGATTAGACTATCAAGCATCCTAAATTGGTCATTTATCACTCACTTGGTTTCATAACATACTGTTTCTTGAAAACCAATGATTTCGGTTGCCTTGCACGAAAATTTGACGCTTTTACGTTGTAAACGAATTCAAACCCGATTGCAATGTAATGTACGATTTCCCCAATAACGAAGAAAATAGTTTTGTTATCAGATTTACAAAATTGACGGGTTCGTTACGAATAATTTTCAATACATTGCGTCATTTGTAGTAATGACGCAAAGATAAGAAACCATAGCACACGCGATTAAAGATCAAGAACAAGAAAGACATTTTATTCATTCTGCTGTTTTCAAATACTTTGGTACTTGTTTCAAATTGGAAGTAATTGGACTGTCAAGTATCTTAAATTGCGCATTTGTCAGTCACTTGATTTCATAATATACTCTTTTTTGAAATTCAAGTTTGTCTTAAACTTCTGAATTCCGTCATAATAAGAAATGAAAGTTTTGTTTCTTTTGAAAAAAAAAATCACTTTGCAATCAGATTGACAAAATTGACTGGTGTGTGACAAATCATTTTCAATACATTGCGTCATTCGTAGTAATGCCGCAAAGATAAGACACCATAGCACACGCTGTTGCGACACGGATTGTCGCCCCTACACGGATTGTCGCCTCCTGCTCGGGGCGACAATCCGTGACGGGCGCAGGCGGCACGGATTGTCGCCCCCTACACGGATTGTCGCCTGGCGACAATCCGTGACGCTTGTGCAGTTCCCAGTTTTTGACCTCGAAGGCGACAATCCGTGTTGGCAAAAAAAATTGTTGCGACACGGATTGTCGCCCCGGGCTCGGGGTGGTTCCTCCGGTGTTAAGCTTTGGTGGGATGGGTATGACTGGTAAGTTATGCGTATGTGTGTGCGTGTGTGTGTGTGTGTGTGTGTGTATGGGTGGGTGTGTGTGCGTGTGTGCGTGTGTCGGTGTGTATTGTGAGCTGCATGATATGTGATGTGTATGATTTGTTGTGTGTGTGTGTGTCTGTGTGTGTGTGTCTGTAATGTGTGTATGTGTGTGTGTTTGGAGTATAATAATACAATAATTATGTAGAAACTGTGCATGTGTGGTGGTCATAGTGGTAGTGGTTTGTTTGTGTGTATACGTGTGCCTGTATGCTTACGTGTGTATGTGGAATATGGCGGCGCTACTGTGGCAATACAAACGCCTTCAGAGTGTATGAGCACGTGTTTAAAAAATTCACACCAGCGTTGATCTAAAAATAGTATGGGTGTGTGAACCAATATCGGCGGTGAGGCAGGCTAGGCGAGAGAGAGACCGAGAGAAAATACATACGAGGGAGGTACCCTCCCCAAATGTTATTTGTCTTTGTTCATTTTTCACTGCAGTCATTTTCCTCCATCAGTCTTATAAACTAGAACGTCCATACCACTATTCTTTGTCCCAGAATAGGTTTGGCATGCTTTATGCATGAGCGAATTATTTCCACACGCCGTAAAAAAATTGTCAATCGTTACTTGATTTTAGCACAAACGAACTGCCATTACACACCGCTAATACATACGTAATACAAACAAACACCAACAAACACACACAAAAAAATCCTCATAATGCAAATAAACCAACTCAACACTTTTTTCCTTGGTATTTATTGATTTCATTCAAATCATTCATAAATCGACTCATTCTGGGTGTAATATGAAAAAAAGTTACAAATGGCAATTCGAAACAGAAACAAATCAATTTGTCAATTTATACCACAAATAATCTCACTTCAACATAGATAACTCGATTATAGACCAACCCTACTAACAATTTCTTCACGAGAAATTTTTGACATGTAGGGCCCTACCAAACCTATATTCCTTCAATATATTGGTTTGGATCATGTAACACCTTCTTACTTACAAGGGCATAATATACATTAAGAAAAACACAAATTATACATTACACGAATCTAGAATGAAATCAGTCATAAAAAACCCGACCACCCCCTCCCCTCCCCATCCGAAACAAATCTAGGGCCTATATCTATCCTAAATATTAAATCCTACCAACATCTGTCATACCATTTATAACTATCCTTCTTCAAATCCAATCCCCAACCCACCAACCCCTGATTAAACAAATCCTAAATCATCCCACATTCACATTCACCAACCCAAATACATACACACACACACACACACACACACACACACACACACACACGCACACACACACACACACACACACACACACACACGAAGGTTCCGTTATTCCGAAGTTTCGTTTTTTCCGAGGCTTCATTTTAATATCCGAAACACACAATTCCCTATACCTAGAGGTTCGTTGATCCAAAAATGAAATTCGGAATAACGAACCTTCGGAATAATGAGCCTTCGGACAAATGAGCCTTCGGACGAATGAGCCTTCAGAGTAACAAACTTTTGCAATAACGAAATGTAACCCCCTTCCCACATACCGACGCACACCCGAACCGATACCACGTTCCTTCCTGATGAAACGATTTCCCAATGTTGATAAATAAGACATAATGAACCGTATGCAGAAAAGCAGCATCTGCCCGCACGGAAGCTCCACTCCGAATTCATAATTATACAAATCTGCCAAACAAACTCATCAAATTCAAAGCTGCTGATAAAATCAATATCAGCGTTTATGCCAGCAACAGCTTACTAGGTATCCCTCCCCACGCGCAGATAAAAAACACATACGCAAAAAACTGACATAATAAACACATTCTTCCATCACAAACACACACACACACACACACACACACGCACAAACGGACACTAAATTATCATGTGCACGCGCACATACACACTTCCTTGAAACCTCACCATGACTTTTTACATGGCATGTTTGCATGGATGTAGCCATGTAAGTTATGTGTTAGTATTTCAATGATTATGTCCAGAACGATATTACCCAGCAAAATGTGCTTCGAGGGCGGGCGACAATCCGTGTAGGGGGCGACAATCCGTGCCGCCAACGCCCGTCACGGATTGTCGCCCCGAGCAGGAGGCGACAATCCGTGTCGCAACACACGCGATTAAAGATCAACAAGAAAAAAGACATTGTATTAATTCTGCTACTCTCAAGTAGTTTGGTACTCGTTTCAAACTGCAATTGATTAGACTATCAAGCATCTTAAATTGGTCATTTATCAGTCACTTGATTTCATAACATACTCTTTCTTGAAGTTCCTAAAGTTTCTTAATTTTTTTTTGTAAATTTCTGATTTCCACCAATAAGAAGAAATGAAAGTTTTTGTTTCTTTTAAACAAAATAGCTTTGTAATCAGATTGACAAAATTGACGGGTTTGTTACAAATCATTTTCAATACATTGCGTCATTAGTAGTAATGATGCAAAGACAAGCGATTAAAGATTAAGAAGAAAAAGACATTTCATTCCTTCTGCTACTTTCAAATACTTTGGTACTTGTTTTAAACTGCAAATGATTAGACTATCAAGCATCCTAAATTGGTCAGTTTTCAGTGACTTGGTCTCATTACATACTGTTTCTTGAAAACCAATGATTTCATTTACCTTGCACGAAAATTTGTCGGTTTTACGTTGTAAACGAACTCCCACCCGTTCATTTGTAGTAATGACGCAAAGATAAGAAACCATAGCACACGAGATTAAAGATCAAGAAGAAAAAAGACATTTCATTCCTTCTGCTGCTTTCAAATACTTTGGTACTTGTTTCAAATTGGAAGTAATTGGACTGTCAAGTATCTTAAATTGCGCATTTGTCAGTCACTTGATTTCATAATATACTCTTTTTTGAAATTCAAGTTTGTCTTAAACTTCTGAATTCCGTCATAATAAGAAATGAAAGTTTTGTTTCTTTTGAAAAAAAAAATCACTTTGCAATCAGATTGACAAAATTGACTGGTGTGTGACAAATCATTTTCAATACATTGCGTCATTCGTAGTAATGCCGCAAAGATAAGACACCATAGCACACGCTGTTGCGACACGGATTGTCGCCCCTACACGGATTGTCGCCTCCTGCTCGGGGCGACAATCCGTGACGGGCGCAGGCGGCACGGATTGTCGCCCCCTACACGGATTGTCGCCTGGCGACAATCCGTGACGCTTGTGCAGTTCCCAGTTTTTGACCTCGAAGGCGACAATCCGTGTTGGCAAAAAAAATTGTTGCGACACGGATTGTCGCCCCGGGCTCGGGGTGGTTCCTCCGGTGTTAAGCTTTGGTGGGATGGGTATGACTGGTAAGTTATGCGTATGTGTGTGCGTGTGTGTGTGTGTGTGTGTGTGTATGGGTGGGTGTGTGTGCGTGTGTGCGTGTGTCGGTGTGTATTGTGAGCTGCATGATATGTGATGTGTATGATTTGTTGTGTGTGTGTCTGTGTGTGTAAATGTGTGTATGTGTGTGTGTTTGGAGTATAATAATACAATAATTATGTAGAAACTGTGCATGTGTGGTGGTCATAGTGGTAGTGGTTTGTTTGTGTGTATACGTGTGCCTGTATGCTTACGTGTGTATGTGGAATATGGCGGCGCTACTGTGGCAATACAAACGCCTTCAGAGTGTATGAGCACGTGTTTAAAAAATTCACACCAGCGTTGATCTAAAAATAGTATGGGTGTGTGAACCAATATCGGCGGTGAGGCAGGCTAGGCGAGAGAGAGACCGAGAGAAAATACATACGAGGGAGGTACCCTCCCCAAATGTTATTTGTCTTTGTTCATTTTTCACTGCAGTCATTTTCCTCCATCAGTCTTATAAACTAGAACGTCCATACCACTATTCTTTGTCCCAGAATAGGTTTGGCATGCTTTATGCATGAGCGAATTATTTCCACACGCCGTAAAAAAATTGTCAATCGTTACTTGATTTTAGCACAAACGAACTGCCATTACACACCGCTAATACATACGTAATACAAACAAACACCAACAAACACACACAAAAAAATCCTCATAATGCAAATAAACCAACTCAACACTTTTTTCCTTGGTATTTATTGATTTCATTCAAATCATTCATAAATCGACTCATTCTGGGTGTAATATGAAAAAAAGTTACAAATGGCAATTCGAAACAGAAACAAATCAATTTGTCAATTTATACCACAAATAATCTCACTTCAACATAGATAACTCGATTATAGACCAACCCTACTAACAATTTCTTCACGAGAAATTTTTGACATGTAGGGCCCTACCAAACCTATATTCCTTCAATATATTGGTTTGGATCATGTAACACCTTCTTACTTACAAGGGCATAATATACATTAAGAAAAACACAAATTATACATTACACGAATCTAGAATGAAATCAGTCATAAAAAACCCGACCACCCCCTCCCCTCCCCATCCGAAACAAATCTAGGGCCTATATCTATCCTAAATATTAAATCCTACCAACATCTGTCATACCATTTATAACTATCCTTCTTCAAATCCAATCCCCAACCCACCAACCCCTGATTAAACAAATCCTAAATCATCCCACATTCACATTCACCAACCCAAATACATACACACACACACACACACACACACACACACACACACACGCACACACACACACACACACACACACACACACACGAAGGTTCCGTTATTCCGAAGTTTCGTTTTTTCCGAGGCTTCATTTTAATATCCGAAACACACAATTCCCTATACCTAGAGGTTCGTTGATCCAAAAATGAAATTCGGAATAACGAACCTTCGGAATAATGAGCCTTCGGACAAATGAGCCTTCGGACGAATGAGCCTTCAGAGTAACAAACTTTTGCAATAACGAAATGTAACCCCCTTCCCACATACCGACGCACACCCGAACCGATACCACGTTCCTTCCTGATGAAACGATTTCCCAATGTTGATAAATAAGACATAATGAACCGTATGCAGAAAAGCAGCATCTGCCCGCACGGAAGCTCCACTCCGAATTCATAATTATACAAATCTGCCAAACAAACTCATCAAATTCAAAGCTGCTGATAAAATCAATATCAGCGTTTATGCCAGCAACAGCTTACTAGGTATCCCTCCCCACGCGCAGATAAAAAACACATACGCAAAAAACTGACATAATAAACACATTCTTCCATCACAAACACACACACACACACACACACACACGCACAAACGGACACTAAATTATCATGTGCACGCGCACATACACACTTCCTTGAAACCTCACCATGACTTTTTACATGGCATGTTTGCATGGATGTAGCCATGTAAGTTATGTGTTAGTATTTCAATGATTATGTCCAGAACGATATTACCCAGCAAAATGTGCTTCGAGGGCGGGCGACAATCCGTGTAGGGGGCGACAATCCGTGCCGCCAACGCCCGTCACGGATTGTCGCCCCGAGCAGGAGGCGACAATCCGTGTCGCAACACACGCGATTAAAGATCAACAAGAAAAAAGACATTGTATTAATTCTGCTACTCTCAAGTAGTTTGGTACTCGTTTCAAACTGCAATTGATTAGACTATCAAGCATCTTAAATTGGTCATTTATCAGTCACTTGATTTCATAACATACTCTTTCTTGAAGTTCCTAAAGTTTCTTAATTTTTTTTTGTAAATTTCTGATTTCCACCAATAAGAAGAAATGAAAGTTTTTGTTTCTTTTAAACAAAATAGCTTTGTAATCAGATTGACAAAATTGACGGGTTTGTTACAAATCATTTTCAATACATTGCGTCATTAGTAGTAATGATGCAAAGACAAGCGATTAAAGATTAAGAAGAAAAAGACATTTCATTCCTTCTGCTACTTTCAAATACTTTGGTACTTGTTTTAAACTGCAAATGATTAGACTATCAAGCATCCTAAATTGGTCAGTTTTCAGTGACTTGGTCTCATTACATACTGTTTCTTGAAAACCAATGATTTCATTTACCTTGCACGAAAATTTGTCGGTTTTACGTTGTAAACGAACTCCCACCCGTTCATTTGTAGTAATGACGCAAAGATAAGAAACCATAGCACACGAGATTAAAGATCAAGAAGAAAAAAGACATTTCATTCCTTCTGCTGCTTTCAAATACTTTGGTACTTGTTTTAAACTGCCAGTAATTACACTATCAAGCATCTTAAAACGGTCATTTATCAGTCACTTAATTCCATAACATACTTCTTTCTTGAAGTTCCTGAAGTTTCTTTTAAACTCCGTCATAATAAGAAATGAAAGTTTTGTTTCTTTTGAACAAGATAGCTTTGTAATCAGATTGAAAAAAATTGACGGGTTTGTTACAAATAATTTTCAATACATTGCGTCATTAGTAGTAATGACGCAAAAATAAGAAACCATAGGACGCGCAATTAGACAGCAAGAAGGAAAAAGGCATTTCATTCGTTCTATTACTTTTAATTACTTCGGTAGTTGTGGCAAGCTGCGAGTAACTAGACTATCAAGCAGCTTAAATTGCTCATTTATCATTCACTTGAATTCATAACATCCTGTTTGTTTTTGTTTTCGTTTCCCTTGCACGAAAATTTGACGGTTTTACGTTGGAAACTCTTTCAATCTCGTTGGCAATGTAATGTACGATTTCCCCCAATAACAAATTCTTTATTTTGTCGAACCTTCCCCGGATTTCTAGCGAGTAACAAAAATCGACGAAATCGACATAACAAATACAAGGAATTTTCTCTCCTTGTACAACACATCGAATATACTGCCCGATGTTTGTCTACTTTGCGTTGTTACTGCCAAATACCCAATTTACTGGGAATTCAATGGAACTTTCAGAATTGGCTAATTTGATTTCATCACCGTTATAATGCCGAGACTCATTACACACACTAATTTCTCAACTGGTTTGAACTAGTCTCAACTGGTTTCAACTGGTTTCATCTGGTTTCAACTGAATTGAACTGATCTCAACTGGTTTCAAGTGGTTTCATCTAGTTTAAACTGGTTTTAACTGGGTTCAACTGGTGTCAACTAGTTTCAACTGATCTCAAGTATTCAAAAAGTTCAACCCACAAAAACAAAAGGTTTACAAAATAGAGCGTTCAATAAAAGACAATGGAAGGGAAGAAGAGAAACTTGTATCATAAAGGGAAGCAAGGGAGAGATGGATAAGTTTGAAAAGAAATGATGAAAGCAATTACTATAAAGAAATGCAAATTGAAAACAACAAAAAAGATTAATCAAACCTGGATGAATGCAAAGATGAATATCAAGGAAAGAAGTTGAAACCAGTTAAAACCAGTTGAGACCAGTTTAAACCAGTTCAAACCAGATGAAACAGTTGAGACCAGTTGCGACCAGTTGAAACTAGTTGAAACCAGCTAAAATCAGTTGAGACTACTTGAAACTAGTTAAAACCAGTTAAAACTAGTTGAAACTGGTCAAAATCAGTTGAGATCAGTTGAAACCCCTTGAAAACAGGCGAGAACAGTTGAAATCAGTCGAGAACAGTTGAAATCAGTTGAAACCAGTTGAGATCAGTTGAAAAGCGTTGAAAACAGTCGAGAACAGGTGAAATCAGTCTAGAACAGTTGAAACCAGTTGAAACAAATCGAGAACAGTTGAAACCAGATGAGACCAGTGGAAACTAGTTAAAATCAGTTGAAACCAGTCAAAATCAGTTGAAACCAGTTTATTAGATCAGTCAAAACCTGTT
Organism: Diadema antillarum; assembly: GCF_040938485.1. Lineage (NCBI taxonomy): Eukaryota > Metazoa > Echinodermata > Echinoidea > Diadematoida > Diadematidae > Diadema > Diadema antillarum. Next base: position 125,930 of record NW_027271346.1, on the reverse strand, counting down.
AAACTACTTGAAACTACTTAAAAACCAGTTGAAAGCACTTGAAAAAAAATTAAAACTACTTGAAACCAGTTGAAAATAGTTAGAAACAGACACCAGTTGAAAACCAGTGAAAACCTGTTAAAACCAGTTGAGACATTTCAAACAAGTTGAAACCAGTTAAAACCAGTTGAAACGAAATGAAACCACTTGAGATCAGTTGAAACTACGTACTTGAAACCAGTGAAAATCAGTTGAGACTAGTTGAACCCAGTTGAGAACCATTGAACCAGTTAAAACCAGTTGAGACCAGTTCAAAGCAGTTGAAACCAGCTAAAACCAGTTGAGACCAGTTGAAACCAGATAAAACTAGTTGAGAACAGATCAAGCCAGTTGAAACCAGTTGAGACCAGTTGAAATAACTTCAGATCTGTTGAAATAACTTCAGATCAGTTGAAACTAGTTGAAACCAGTCTATACCAGTTGAGACCAGTTCTAACCAGTTGAAACCAGTTGAAACTAGTCACGAACAGTTAAAACCAGTTGAGACCATTTGAAACTAGTTATAACCACTTGAAACCAGTTGAGATCAGTTGAAACATGTTGAAACTACTTGAAACTAGTTAAAACTAATTGAAACCAGTTGAAATCAGTTACAAACAGAGACCAGCTGAAACCAGTTGAAATTGCTTACCCCACCCCCACTTTAAATGTCAGGCCCTAAGGCCTGGGCCACTATGTGAGTGGTCAGATGAGGTTGCTAACCTTCTAAGCTACACATTTATACCGACCCCAGTGTGGCCCAGGCCGTTTCAATGTCTCAAAATAACGAAAATACAAGGATATGTAGCATTTTATATATAACGTTTGTAAATGGCAGGAAACACCTATATTGTCACTTTAACTGTCAGGCCCTTTTACAGCCTGGGCCACTATGTGAGTGGTCAGATCAGGTTGCTAACATCCTACGCTACACATTTACAGCGACCCCAATGTGGCCCAGGCCGTTTCAGTGTTTGTTTGAAATAAAGGCAGTATAAGGTTATGTATATATCATTTTATATGCGATCTTTGTAAAAGCTAAACAGTTATACCGACGGAAATGTGGCTAGGCCGTTTTCGTATTTCTTTTTTTAAATAAAGGCATTAAAAAGTTATGTAACATTTTATATATGCGACCTTTGTAAATGACAAGAAGCACCTACATTGCCACTTTAACTGTCAGGCCCCTACAGACTGGGCCACTCGTCTGATAAAGGATTTTTTTTTTCAAAATACAATATAAAGTATATGCACGAATGATATCATAACAAGAAACAATAGACTTTGCCATGGCAACAAAAATAGTAAATAATCACAATGATGGAAAACAGTGTTCCACTAAGAAAGCCAAGCTTGTAAGACGTGGAACACTGGGACAAAACAACAACAGCACCAATTTACTATACCAATAAAGCATATTCATTTTAAATTCTTCTATATACTATTGTACATTTACTCATTGATATGTGATGCTGATTCTATGAACAATACCTACTAAGAATATTAGAATGCAAACATATAAACTATATAAGATATCACATTTGTGGCACTGACACTATGGGGCCAGGCATGCCAGGAAAATTGAACGGAAAGGAGAAGAAAAAGACATTTCATTCCTTCTGCTACTTTCAAATACTTTGGTACTTGTTTCAAAATTCAAATGATTAGACTATCAAGCATCCTAAATTGGTCATTTATCAGTGACTTGGTCTCATTACATACTGTTTCTTGAAAACCAATGATTTCGTTTACCTTGCACGAAAATTTGACGGTTTTACGTTGTAAACGAACTCCCACCCGTTTGCAATGTAATGGTACGATTTAACCAATAACGAACAAAATAGCTTTGGAATCAGATTGACGGGTTTGTTACAAATCATTTTCAATACATTGCGTCATTTGTAGTAATGACGCAAAGATAAGAAACCATAGCACACGAGATTAAAGATCAAGAAGAAAAAAGACATTTCATTCCTTCTGCTTCTTTCAAATACTTTGGTACTTGTTTAAACTGCCAGTAATTAGACTATCAAGCAAAAACGGTCATTTATCAGTCACTTAATTCCATAACATACTCTTTCTTGAAGTTCCTGAAGTTTCTTAAAGTTTCTTTTAAACTTCTCAATTCCGCCGTAATAAGAAATGAAAGTTTTGTTTCTTTTGAAAAAGATAGCTTTGTAATGAGATTGACAAAATTGACGGGTTTGTTACCAATAATTTTCAATACATTGCGTCATTAGTAGTAATGACGCAAAAATAAGAAACCATAGGACGCGCAATTAAAGAGCAAGAAGGAAAAAGGCATTTCATTCGTTCTATTCCTTTTAAATACTTTGGTACTTGTGGCACGATGTTTCTTTACTTTGCGTTGTTACTGCCAAATACCCAATGTACTGGGAATTCAATGAAACTTTCAGTATGGACTAATTTGATTTCATCACCGTTATAATGCCGAGACTCATTACACACACTAATTTTTCAACTGGTTTGAACTAGTCTCAACTGGTTTTAACTGGTTTCATCTGGTTTCAACTGAATTGAACTGATCTCAACTGGTTTTAACTGGTTTCATCTGGTTTCAACTGAATTGAACTGATCTCAACTGGTTTCAACTGGTGTCAACTAGTTTCAACTGATCTCAAGTATTCAAAAAGTTCAACCCACAAAAACAAAAGGTTTACAAAATAGAGCGTTCAATAAAAGACAATGGAAGAGAAACTTGTATTATAAAGGAAAGCAAGGGAGAGATGGATAAGTTTGAAAAGAAATGATGAAAGCAATTACTATAAAGAAATACAAATTGAAAACAACAAAAAAGATGAATCAAACCTCGATGAATGCAAAGATGAATATCAAGGAAAGAAGTTGAAACCATTTAAAAGCAGTTGAGACCAGTTTAAACCAGTTCAAACCAGATGAAACAGTTGAGACCAAGTGCGACCAGTTGAAACTAGTTAAAACCAGCTAAAATCAGTTGAAAACAGTTGAAACTAGTTGAAACCAGTTGAGACTACTTGAAACTAGTTAAAACCAGTTAAAACCAGTTGAAACCGGTCAAAATCAGTTGAGATCAGTTGAAACCCCTTGAAAACAGTCGAGAACAGTTGAAATCAGTTGAAACCAGTTGAGATCAGTTGAAACCCGTTGAAAACAGTCGAGAACAGTTGAAACCAGATGAGACAAGTGGAAACTAGTTAAAATCAGTTAAAACCAGTTGAAACCAGTCAAAATCAGTTGAATCCAGTTTATTAGATCAGTCAAAACCTGTTAAAACTACTTCAAACTAGTAAAAAACCAGTTGAAAAAAGTTAAAACTACTTGAAACCAGTTGAAAATAGAAACAGAGACCACTTGAAAACCAGCGAAAACCTGTTAAAACCAGTTGAGACATTTCAAACAAGTTGAAACCAGTTAAAACCAAATGAAAAAACTTGAGATCAGTTGAAACTACGTACTTGAAACCAGTGAAAACCAGTTGAGACTAGTTGAACCCAGTTGAGAACCATTGAACCAGTTAAAACCAGTTGAGACCAGTTCAAAGCAGTTGAAACCAGCTAAAACCAGCTGAGACCAGTTGAAACCAGTCAAAACCAGTTGAGAACAGATCAAACCAGTTGAAACCAGTTGAGACCAGTTGAAATAACTTGAGATCAGTTGAAACTAGTTGAAACCAGTCCATACCAGTTTAGACCAGTTCTAACCAGTTGAGACCAGTTAAAAAAAAAATTGAAACCAGTTGAAACCAGATAAAACCAGTTGAAACTAGTCAAGAACAGTTGAAACCAGTTGAGACCATTTGAAACTAGTTAAAACCAGTTGAAAAAAGTTGAGATCAGTTGAAACATGTTGAAACTACTTGAAACTAGTTAAAACCAGTTGAAAACAGTTGAAACAAGTTAAAACTACTCTAAACCAGTTGAAATCAGTTACAAACAGAGACCAGTTGAAACCAGTTGAAATTGCTTACCCCACCCCCACTTTAAATGTCAGGCCCTAAGGCCTGGGCCACTATGTGAGTGGTCACGGCCCTGTTTTATCAAGATAAAGTTAGCGTTGATTGTGAAATCAACGCTAACTTTATTCAACTTGAAGTCTGCTATAACTTTAAATCAACTGCAAGTTTCCGTTTTACGAAGAGACTTAATAGTCGATTATAGTTATAGCTCATCACCATGAATTAATTATTGATTTAATCAAAACTAAAAACACGGGACGAGGCTGGTTTCCGGTACTGTCTGCTTAAAAACAAAACAATACATTAAGCAAAACAAACAACAAAAACATGATTGTTTGCCATGGCCACGGATTCGTAGTCTGCTAGTGCGACGCAGTATCATTAGCGCTATACAGCCGCTGAATTAGAAGTATTAAATATGCAACAAAACCGCAAAATACGCCGTTTTGCGTTGTATTGAAAAAAGTAGGTTGATAGATCTAGCACATCCCGAGCTCAACGAAAATCTGCGTACGCGTGTACCGTAAAGATTCCGCACATACGTAGGATACTTCAAGTCTTAATTCAATGGGCTTAAGTCCTGTGTGTTTACCTGTACGATTATGGAAACTTGTGAGAGTGTGGTTATTACAGTAGCTTGTTTTTACCTCTACGGCGCAGATCGGCTTTGTAAAGAATAGATCGCAAGTCTACATCATCAACATGTCGAAATTCTAGAATGACTTAGACGCTCTAATCAGCAGTACGCCACTACGTGTTACGGTAAGTGCAAACGACTCGCTGAACGTTTTAACCAGTTGTTCCTAACGAAAGCTGGATCTCAAGTTACTGTCGTACTCGGTGCTATATAGAATTAAACTCTTTATTTTCTGTATATGCCTACTAAACTCTTAATTAGTATCTATTGCCGAACTAGCTCTACGTAGGCTTACGCACGTCAGAAATAACTGGTTTCCTCGTATATGGGTTTTTTACTCTGGCAAGATATGCATTACACACAGACGCGGTTCCAGTTCCAGTACTGTACTCGGTTACTTGCTTGCTGGCGATAGCTTGATTGGCGGGCGGACGGCGTGCCGAGGCGCCGGGCGCGCAGGCTGGGATTGCGACTGCTGTCGAGGGTGTTTGCGTGCAGCAGTCGCGTAAGCAATGCGTGCCGATCGTGAATTTCATGCAAGGAAAAGACCATAATTACATGAAAGAAACGCAACAAAATGTTAGAGAAAGGTTAGCATTTAACAGACAAACATTTGTGACAAGACCCCAGCTAGACTAGGAAAGTGTGACAGTCATCTTTCTTCTGTAAATTGCCTTACAATTGAGTCTACCTAGACTGTTTCTACTTAAAGTTGATATTTATCACCTGTTAAGTTAATCATAGATTTGGAGCGGTTGAGAAAACTTATGTGTTGATTTTTTAGGAAGTTGGAGTTGATGTCAACTCTGGGTGTCTTGATAAGACGGACTTCATGTGGTCTTGGAAGTTAATCATAAATTAAGTGGACTTAGAGTTGATTTGAGAGGTTAATCATAGATTATTTTGACTTAACGTTAAATTTATCTTTTGATAAAACAGGGCCCTGATGAGGTTGCTAACCTCCTAAGCTAAACATTTATACCGACCCCTGTGTGGCCAAGGCCGTTTCAATGTCTCAAAATAACGAAAATACAAGGATATGTAGCATTTTATATATAACGTTTGTAAATAGCAGGAAACACCTATATTGTCACTTTAACTGTCAGGCCCTTTTACACCCTGGGCCACTATGTGAGTGGTCACATGAGGTTGCTAACATCCTACGCTACACATTTACAGCGACCCCAATGTGGCCCAGGCCGTTTCAGTGTTTGTTTGAAATAAAGGCAGTATAAGGTTATGTATATATCATTTTATATGCGATCTTTGTAAAAGCTACACAGTTATACCGACGGAAATGTGGCTAGGCCGTTTTCGTATTTCTTTTTTTAAATAAAGGCATTAAAAAGTTATGTAACATTTTATATATGCGACCTTTGTAAATGACAAGAAGCACCTACATTGCCACTTTAACTGTCAGGCCCCTACAGACTGGGCCACTCGTCTGATAAAGGATTTTCTTTTTTTCAAATACAATTATAAAGTATATGCACGAATGATATCATAAAAAGAAACAATGGACTTTGCCATGGCAACAAAAATAGTAAATAATCACAATGATGGAAAACAGTGTTCCACTAAGTAAACCAAGCTTGTAAGACGTGGAACACTGGGACAAAACAACAACAGCACCAATTTACTATACCAATAAAGCATATTCATTTTAAATTCTTCTATATACTATTGTACATTTACTCATTGATATGTGATGCTGATTCTATGAACAATACCTACTAAGAATATTAGAATGGAAACATATAAACTATATAACATATCACATTTGTGGCACAGACACTATGGGGACATTTATGCCAGGAAAATTGAACGGAAAGGAGAAGAAAAAGACATTTCATTCCTTCTGCTACTTTCAAATACTTTGGTACTTGTTTCAAACTTCAAATGATTAGACTATCAAGCATCCTAAATTGGTCATTTATCAGTGACTTGGTCTCATTACATACTGTTTCTTACAAACCAATGATTTAGTTTACCTTGCACGAAAATTTGACGGTTTTACGTTGTAAACGAACTCCCACCCGTTTCCAATGTAATGGTACGATTTACCCAATAACGAACAAAATAGCTTTGGAATCAGATTGACAAAATTGACGGGTTTGTTACAAATCATTTTCAATACATTGCGTCATTTGTAGTAATGACGCAAAGATAAGAAACCATAGCACACGATATTAAAGATCAAGAAGAAAAAAGACATTTCATTCCTTCTGCTGCTTTCAAATACTTTGGTACTTGTTTTAAACTGCCAGTAATTAGACTATCAAGCATCTTAAAACGGTCATTTATCAGTCACTTAATTCCATAACATACTCTTTCTTCAAGTTCCTGAGGTTTCTTAAAGTTTCTTTTAAACTTCTCAATTCCACCGTAATAAGAAATGAAAGTTTTGTTTCTTTTGAACAAGATAGCTTTGTAATCAGATTGACAAAATTGACGGGTTTGTTACAAATAATTTTCAATACATTGCGTCATTAGTAGTAATGACGCAAAAATAAGAAACCATAGGACGCGCAATTAAAGAGCAAGAAGGAAAAAGGCATTTCATTCGTTCTATTACTTTTGAATACTTTGGTACTTGTGGCACGATGTTTCTTTACTTTGCGTTGTTACTGCCAAATACCTAATTTACTGGGAATTCAATGAAACTTTCAGTATGGACTAATTTGATTTCATCACCGTTATAATGCCCAGACTCATTACACACACTAATTTCTCAACTGGTTTGAACTAGTCTCAACTGGTTTTAACTGGTTTCATCTGGTTTCAATTGAATTGAACTGATCTCAACTGGTTTTAACTGGTTTCATCTAGTTTAAACTGGTTTTAACTGGTGTCAACTAGTTTCAACTGATCTCAAGTATTCAAAAAGTTCAACCCACAAAAACAAAAGGTTTACAAAATAGAGCGTTCAATAAAAGACAATGGAAGGGAAGAAGAGAAACTTGTATTATAAAGGAAAGCAAGGGAGAGATGGATAAGTTTGAAAAGAAATGATGAAAGCAATTACTATAAAGAAATGCAAATTGAAAAGAACAAAAAAGATGAATCAAACCTGGATGAATGCAAAGATGAATATCAAGGAAAGCAGTTGAAACCAGTTGAGACCTGTTTAAACCAGTTGAGACCAGTTGCGACCAGTTGAAGCTAGTTAAAACCAGCTAAAATCAGTTGAAAACAGTTGAAACTAGTTGAAACCAGTTGAGACCACTTGAAACTAGTTAAAACCAGTTGAAACCCCTCAAAATCAATTGAGATCAGTTTATTAGATCAGTCAAAACCTGTTAAAACTACTTGAAACTATTTAAAAACCAGTTGAAACCAGCTGAAAAAAGTTAAAACTACTTGAAACCAGTTGAAATTAGTTAGAAACAGAGACCAGTTGAAAACCAGTGAAAACCTGTTAAAACCAGTTGAGACATTTCAAACAAGTTGAAACCAGTTAAAACCAGTTGAAACCAAATGAAACCACCTGAGATCAGTTGAAACTACGTACTTGAAACCAGTGAAAACCAGTTGAGACTAGTTGAACCCAGTTGAGAACCATTGAACCAGTTAAAACCAGTTGAGACCAGTTCAAAGCAGTTGAAACCAGCTAAAACCAGTTGAGACCAGTTGCAACCAGTTAAAACCAGTTGAGACCAGTTCAAAGCAGTTGAAACCAGCTAAAACCAGTTGAGAACAGTTAAAACCAGTTGAGAACAGATCAAACCAATTGAAACCAGTTGAGACCAGTTGCAATAACTTGAGATCAGTTGAAACTAGTTGAAACCAGTCGATACCAGTTGAGACCAGTTCAACAAAAGTTGAAACCAGTTGAAACCAGTTAAAACCAGTTGAAACTAGTCAAGAACAGTTGAAACCAGTTGAGACCATTTGAAACTAGTTGAAACCAGTTGAGATCAGTTGAAACATGTTGAAACTACTTGAAACTAGTTAGTTAAAACCAGTTGAAACCAGTTGAAACAAGTTAAAACTACTTGAAACTAGTTGAAATCAGTTACAAACAGAGACCAGTTGAAACCAGTTGAAATTGCGTACCCCACCCCCACTTTAAATGTCACGCCCCTAATTCCTGGGCCACTATGTGAGTAGTCAGATGAGGTTGCTAAACTCCTAAGCTACACATTTATACCGACCCCGGTGTGGCCCAGGCCGTTTCAATGTCTCAAAATAACGAAAATACAAGGATATGTAGCATTTTATATATAACGTTTGTAAATGGCAGGAAATAGCCTGGGCCACTATGTGAGTGGTCAGATGAGGTTGCTAACATCCTACGCTACACATTTACAGCGACCCCAATGTGGCCCAGGCCGTTTCAGTGTTTGTTTGAAATAAAGGCAATATAAGGTTATGTATATATCATTTTATATGCGATCTTTGTAAAAGCTACACAGTTATACCGACGCAAATGTGGCTAGGCCGTTTTCGTATTTCTTTTTTTAAATAAAGGCATTAAAAAGTTATGTAACATTTTATATTATGCGACCTTTGTAAATGACAAGAAGCACCTACATTGCCACTTTAATTGTCAGGCCCCTACAGACTGGGCCACTATGTGAGTGGTCAGATGAGGTTGGTATCATTTTAAGCTACACATTTATACCCACCTCAATATGGCCCAGGCCGTTTCAATGTCTCAAAATAACGAAAATACAAGGATATGTAGCATTTGATAGATAACGTTTGTAAAGTGCAAGAAAACCTATATTGTCACTTTAACTGTCAGGCCCTTACGGCCTGGGCCACTATGTGAGTTAAATAAAGGCAATACAAGGTTATGTAGCAATTTGTATGCGACCATTGTTATACCTATACATAAGAAAGGGGAGAAGAATGATGTCAATAATTACAGACCAATATCGTTATTAACTTCAATATCTAAAATTTTGGAAAAATAGTATATATCCGAACCGTAATTTTCTTTTAATATAAGTTATATATTTACGAATTTTCAATTTTTATTCAGAGAATATCATAACACCACCCACGCTTTACTTGCCTTTGTGGAAAAGATTACACATGCACTTGATACATTTTCACATATAATAGGCATCTTCCTGTATTTTTCCAAAGCCTTTGATAACGATTAATCACAGTATACTTCTCTCTAAGTTATCTCATTATGGTATTCGCGGAAAAGCCTTGCAATGGTTCACGAGCTATTTATCTGACAGATTTCAATATGTACATGTGAACAGTTTTGATTCCTCTATGAAGAAAATCGAATGTGGCGTTCCTCAAGGAAGTTTGTGAGGCCCACTGTTATTTATAGTTTACATTAATGATTTTTATAGATTTTCAGATAAACTCTCTTTGATATTATTTGCGGATGATTCCAATCTTTTTTGCTCCCATCCTGATCCTAATACTTTAATTAGTACAGTGAATTATGAATTGAAAAATGTTTCACAATGGACATATTGCTAATAAATTGTCACTGAATATTGAGAAGACTAAGTATATGTTTTTCAGTAATTCCTTAGATATATTACCAGGTAATGTTATATTTGACACTCTACTCCCTTAGAAGAGATTTCGTTTATTAAATTCTTAGGTGTTTGTGTTGATAATAAGTTATCATGAAGTGTCATGTAAACAATATTTGTAATCTAATTGCACGTAACATAGGCAAAATCAATAGATTGAAATATTATCTTCCTTCTTCGGCTTTGATTACGCTTTATTCAAGTTTGGTATTGCCGTACTTGAATTATGGAATTATGGAATTCCCCCAATTGCTTGGGGGAATACATATTCGACATTGTTGGATAAACGTTTTCTTCTGCAAAAGATGCCGCTCAGAATTGTTTTTAACCTTCATATCCGAGCACATACTGACAAGCTGTTCCTTGAACCCAAAATTTTGAAGATAAAAGAGTTGCATTTGTTTCAACTTGGGCAATTCATGTTTAATTATAACTGCAACCATTTACCCAAAATATTTTATTCTTTATTTCACCGTAACAGCTACGTACATAATTATCCCACGAGACAATCTAAAGAATTTCATCTTCCCTTAGTGAGAACTGTACACACTCAAAATACATTTGTTTATACCGGACCCAGATTTGGGATTAGCTTGGATAATGATTTAAAAGAATCTGTGAAGTTAATTACATTTGAGTATAAATATACCTGTTTCTTTGTTTAATGAAAAAACCCGTCATGTTTCACTTGTCCTTGAGATTTTGTAGTGTGTCCACAGACCTTTTCCATCCCTCTCCTTTTCCCTCTCCCTTTCCTTCTCTATTCTTCCCTGCTCCCCTTTCCTCTTTCTTCGTTGTCCAGTATCTGTCTGAGTGCATTTCCTCAAGTTCTGTTATTTCTGTGTTTTGTGTTGTTAATGTTGTCATTTTTTTTTGTGGCCGATTGCATATCTGCCTTTCCGTTCAATTTTCCTGGCATACCTGGCCCCATAGTGTCTGTGCCACAAATGTGATATGTTATATAGTTTATATGTTTGCATTCTAATATTCTTAGTAGGTATTATTCATAGAATCAGCATCACATATCAATGAGTAAATGTACAATAGTATATAGAAGAATCTAAAATGAATATGCTTTATTGGTATAGCAAATTGGTGCTGTTGTTGTTTTGTCCCAGTGTTCCACGTCTTACAAGCTTGACTTTCTTAGTGGAACAATGTTTTCCATCATTGTGATTATTTACTATTTTTGTTGCCATGGCAAAGTCCATTGTTTCTTTTTATGATATCATTCCTGCATATACTTTAATTTTCTTTAAAAAAAAAAGTTTCTCAAGTTTTTTTTTAAATTTCTGATTTCCACCAATAAGAAGAAATTAAAGTTTTTGTTTCTTTTGAACAAAATAGCTTTGTAATCAGATTGACAAAATTGACGGGTTTGTTACAAATCATTTTCAATACATTGCGTCATTAGTAGTAATGACGCAAAGACAAGCGATTAAAGATTAAGAAGAAAAAGACATTTCATTCCTTCTGCTACTTTCAAATACTTTGGTACTTGTTTCAAACTTCAAATGATTAGACTATCAAGCATCCTAAATTGGTCATTTATCAGTGACGGTCTCATTACATACTGTTTCTTGAAAACCAATGATTTCGTTTACCTTGCACGAAAATTTGACGGTTTTAATTTGTAAACGAACTCCCACCCGTTTGCAATGTAATGGTACGATTTAACCAATAACGAACAAAATAGCTTTGGAATCAGATTGACAAAATTGACTGGTTTGTTACAAATTATTTTCAATACATTTGTAGTAATGACGCAAAGATAAGAAACCATAGCACACGAGATTAGATATCAAGAAGAAAAAAGACATTTCATTCCTTCTGCTGCTTTCAAATACTTTGGTAATTAGACGATCAAGCATCTTAAAACGGTCATTTATCAGTCACGTAATTACATAACATACTCTTTCTTGAAGTTCCTGAAGTTTCTTAAAGTTCTTTCAAACTTCTCAATTCCGCCATAATAAGAAATGAAAGTTTTGTTTCTTTTGAACAAGATAGCTTTGTAATCAGATTGACAAAATTGACGGGTTTGTTACAAATAATTTTCAATACATTGCGTCATTAGTAGTAATGACGCAAAAATAAGAAACCATAGGACGCGCAATTAAAGAGCAAGAAGGAAAAAGGCATTTCATTCGTTCTATTACTTTTAAATACTTTGGTACTTGTGGCACGATGATTCTTTACTTTGCGTTGTTACTGCCAAATACCCAATTTACTGGGAATTCAATGAAACTCTCAGTATGGACTAATTTGATTTCATCACCGTTATAATGCTGAGACTCATTACACACACTAATTTCTCAACTGGTTTGAACTAGTCTCAACTTGTTTTTTACTGGTTTCATCTGGTTTCAATTGAATTGAACTGATCTCAACTGGTTTTAACTGGTTTCATCTAGTTTAAACTGGTTTTAACTGGTTTCATCTAGTTTAAACCGGTTTAACTGGGTTCAGCTGGTGTCAACTAGTTTCAACTGATCTCAAGTATTCAAACAGTTCAACCTACAAAAATAAAAGGTTTACAAAATGGAGCGTTTAATAAAAGACAATGGAAGGGAAGAAGAGAAACTTGTATTATAAAGCAAAGCAAGGGAGAGATGGATGTTTGAAAAGAAATGATGAAAGCAATTACTATAAAGAAATGCAAATTGAAAACAACAAAAAAGATGAATCAAACCTGGATGAATGCAAAGATGAATATCAAGGAAAGAAGTTGAAACCAGTTAAAACCAGTTGAGACCAGTTTAAACCAGTTCAAACCAGATGAAACAGTCGAGACTAGTTGCGACCAGTTGAAACTAGTTAAAACCAGCTAAAATCAGTTGAAAATAGTTGAAACTAGTTGAAAGCAGTTGAGACCACTTGAAACTAGTTAAAACCAGTTAAAACCGGTCAAAATCAGTTGAGATCAGTTGAAACCCCTTGAAAACAGTCGAGAACAGTTGAAACCAGTTGAAAAAAAATCGAGAACAGTTGAAACCAGTGAGACCAGTGGAAACTAGTTAAAATCAGTTAAAACCAGTTGAAACCAGTCAAAATCAGTTGAAATCAGTTTATTAGATCAGTCAAAACCTGTTAAAACTACTTGAAACTAGTTAAAAACCTGTGCGCGATTCCTATCAAACAACAACAACAACAACAAACAAACAAACATAACATAACAACAACAATGAATGATATCATCAGGTTCTAGAGCACCAAGATGCGAGGTTCCCAGACAGAATTAAGTAGAATACTAAGTGTATCAATATCTTTTCCGTCTCATTTTCAGCGACGTGTAATAAACACGACCGTTTGTTGGTGTGATGGCGACATAAAGGTCGCGTGTAGAGGGTATAATGACATCACATGTCAAGATTGAGTATGACAGTCATGATAGCTATAGATACGGTAACTGATGAATCTGTGGAGGGAGTTACAAAGAAAAGATAGTAACTATGATTGAACCATTATTGCATGCCACTATAGTGGTAGCACTTATATCGTAGTTTCATATTCGTTTTGTGTCGTCCACCAAGTTGATTATATTCTGTTCTTTTTTATAATTATTTCGAACACAAAGAATAATTGCTGGCGGTAACTATACTTGGAATTCATTTTGCCAATTCTATAGGCTATAACCTTGTGAAGGGTGCTAATTACATGGAAGTAGGCTTAGAGATTTTTGAAATCATTATAACCTCCATCAAATCAAAATGCAGGTGGTGTGATACTGTCTTACGTGACTTCCATTACATTCCATGGGTCGACTTGGCTTGTCATTTTTTCCTTATTACATAAGATGATGTATCATGATGGCAGAGTAAACATGAATCGTTTACCGAAGCAGTCACTCTCATGTAGCTGGCTTAATTGACTACTTCTTGAACGAATGATATGGGGGTGGGGGGGGGGGGATAAGTTTGGAAAAAGCGTGCATTTGTTTTCTTTCCAGTGACCGTATAATGAAAGTGAAACGGTAACTGCCCTGGACATGGTTTTCAAAACTGTTGTTTCGTTTCAGCCTGTGTAACCCTCAGCCTCTTAAAGCTTCATCCAATGGATGATGGCAATGTATTGAAAAAACAAAAGCAAAAAAAAAAGATATAATACTGGGTAGTTTGTAAAGTTTTGAGACACTGCTATACCTTTTGTATGTTATGATAAATTCAAATTTACCACCGAGTTCTCATTGTATTAGGAGCTGTCCATGCTTTTGTTGTACATGCTGCCATTATAATCTACCCATGCCATATTGCTTTGATGGTTATATAATTATTATTTTGTATAAACAAAGGAAAAAAAACATGTATGCATTTCTCTGTTGGCTGTGTCTTGAATTCATTTTTATCATCGTCTGCATATGCTTTGTTAAAAATTATGCAATATTAGTACAATGTATGTGTTATCTAAATTTTGTATTTTTTGCAAACATTGTTTTTGTTCTTTCAAAGAGAGGCGAAAGAGTTTTATATAAATTAATCATAGATCTTCTATATACATGTTAATTGGAAAAAAATTGGTCATTTATCAGTCAGTTGATTTCATAGCATACTCTTTCTTGAAGTTCCTGAAGTTTCTTGAAGTTTCTTTTAAACTTCTGATTTCCGCCGTAATCAGAAATGAGTTTTATTTCTTTTGAACAAAATACCTTTGTAATCAGATTGTCAAAATTGACGTGTTTGTTACAAATCATTTTCAGTACGTCATTGCGTCATTAACAGTAATGACGCAAATACAAGAACCCATAGCACACGCGATTAAAGATCAAGAAGAAAAAAGACATTTTATTCATTTTGCTACTTTCAAATACTTTGGTAGTTGTATCAAACTGCAAGTGATAAGACTCCCGAATTCCGTCATTATAAGAAATGACAATTTTGTTTCTTTTGAACAAAATAGCTTTCTAATCAGTTTGACAAAATTGACGGGTTTGTTACAAATCGTTTTCAATACTTGCGTCATTAGTTGTACGGACGCAAAGATAAGCAACCATAGCACACGATCTTAAAGATCAAGAAGAAAAAAGACATTTCATTCCTTCTGCTGCTTTCAAATACGTTGGTACTTGTTTCAAACTGCCAGTAACTAGACTATCAAGCATCTTCAAACGGTCATTTATCAGTCAATTAATTCCATAACATACTCTTTCTTGAAGTTCCTGAAGTTTCTTAAAGTTCTTTCAAACTTCTCAATTCCGCCATAATAAGAAATGAAAGTTTTGTTTCTTTTGAACAAAATAGCTTTGTAAACAGATTGTCAAAATTGACAAGTTTATTACAAATAATTTTCAATACAGTAAAAGATAAGAAACCATAGCACACGCGATTAAAGAATAAGAAGAAAAAAGACATTTAATTCCTTCTGCTACTTTCAACTACATTTTTACTTGTTTCAAACTGCAAGTGATTAGATTATCAAGCATCTTAAATTGGTCATTTATCATTCACTTCAATTCATAACATACTCTTTCTTGAAAACCAATGATTTCGTTTACCTTGCACGAAAATTTGACGGTTTTACGTTGGAAACGGTTTCAAACCCGTTTCCAATGTAATGTACGATTTCCCCAATAACGGATTCTTTATTTTGTTGAAGCCTCCAGGGATTTCTAGCGAGTAACAAAATTGACGAAATCGATAGAACAAATACAAGGAATTTTCTCTCCTTGTAGAACACGTCGAATATCCTGCCCGATGTTTCTTTACTTTGCGTCGTTACTGCCAAATACCCAATTTACTGGGAATTCGCAATGAAACTTTCATTGACTAATTTTATTTCATCAGCGTTGTAATGACGAGACTCATTACACGGACTAATTTCGTTTGAAAACATGATCGTGAACCAACTTGGCCACTTTGATCTGAATTTTTAAAGTCATGCTATATAATCACTGTTTTCTTGTACTCACGCCGTTTCTTTAAAACTTGTGAATTGCGCCATAATAAGAAATGAAAAACAAAATTCACGATTTAATCATTTTTTTCCTTTCAACAAAGAAAAAAGAGCTTTGTACTCAATTCACAAAATTCGCGGTATGTTTCACACATTGTTACATATTTAATCTACTATAGGCCTACTTTGCGTCAAGAACCCATACCACACGCGATTAAAGATGAAGAAGAAAAAAGACATTTTTATTCATTCTGCTACCTTCAAATACTTTGGTACTTGTTTCAAACTGCAAGTAATAAGTCTATCAAGCATCTTAAATTGGTCATTTATCAGTAACTTGATTTCATAACCTATTCTTTCATGAAGTTCCTGAAGTTTCTTAACGTTTCTGTTAAACTTCTGAATTCCGGCATAATAAGAAATGAAAGTTTTATTTCTTTTGAACAAAATAGCTTTGTAATCAGAGTGACAAAATTGACGAGATTGTTACAAATCATTTTCAATACATTGCGTCATACATTAGTCGCAAAGATCAGAAACCATAGCACACGCGATGAAAGCTTAAGAAAAAAAAATTTTCATTCCTTCTGCTACTTTCAAATACTTTTTTACTTCTTTCAAACTGCAAATGATTAGACTATCAAGCATCCTAAATTGGTCATTTATCAGTCACTTGGTTTCATAACATACTGTTTCTTGAAAACTAATGATTTCGGTTGCCTTCCACGAAAATTTGACGCTTTTACGTTGTAAACGAATTCAAACGCGATTGCAATATAATGTACGATTTCCCCAATAACGAAGAAAATAGCTTTGTAATCAGATTTAATAAATTGACGGGTTCGTTACAAATAATTTTCAATACATTCCGTCATTTGTAGTAATGACGCAAAAATAAGAAACCATAGCACACGCGATTAAAGATCAAGAAGAAAAAAGACATTTGATTCATTCTGCTGTTTTCAAATACTTTGGTACTTGTTTCAAATTGGAAGTAATTGGACTGTCAAGCATCTTAAATTCCGGATTTGTTAGTCACTTGATTTCAAAATATACTCTTTTTATGAAATTCAAGTTTGTTTTAAACTTCTGAATTCCGTCATAATAAGAAATGAAAGTTTTGTTTCTTTTGAAAAAAAAATCACTTTGCAATCAGATTGACAAAATTGACTGGTGTGTTACAAATCATTTTCAATACATTGCGTCATTCGTAGTAATGACTCAAAGATAAGACACCATAGCACACGCGATTAAAGATCAAGAAGAAAAAAGACATTGTATTCATTCTGCTACTCTCAAGTAGTTTGGTACTTCGTTTCAAACTGCAATTGATTAGAATATCAAGCATCTTATATTGGTCATTTATCAGTCACTTGATTTCATAACATACTCTTTCTTGAAGTTCCTGAAGTTTCTTAGTTTTTTTTTGTAAATTTCTGATTTCCACCAATAAGAAGAAATGAAAGTTTTTGTTTCTTTTAAAGAAAATACCTTTGTAATCAGATTGACAAAATTGACGGGTTTGTTACAAATCATTTTCAATACATTGCGTCATTTGTAGTAATGACGCAAAGATAAGAAACCATAGCACACGAGATTAGAGATCAAGAAGAAAAAAGACATTTCAATCCTTCTGCTGCTTTCAAATACTTTGGTACTTGTTTTAAACTGCCAGTAATTAGACGATCAAGCATCTTAAAACGGTCATTTATCAGTCACTTAATTTCATAACATACTCTTTCTTTAAGTTCCTGAAGTTTCTTAAAGTTTCTTTTAAACTTGTCAATTCCGTCATAATAAGAAATGAAAGTTTTGTTTCTTTTGAACAAGATAGCTTTGTAATCAGATTGACAAAATTAACGGGTTTGTTACAAATAATTTTCAATACATTGCGTCACTAGTAGTAATGACGCAAAGATAAGAAACCATAGCACACGCGATTAAAGATCAAGAAGAAAAAAGACATTTGATTCATTCTGTTGTTTTCAAATACTTTGGTACTTGTTTCAAATTGGAAGTAATTGGACTGTCAAGCATCTTAAATTCCGCATTTGTTAGTCACTTGATTTCAAAATATACTCTTTTTTGAAATTCAAGTTTGTTTTAAATTTCTGAATTCCGTCATAAGAAATGAAAGTTTTGTTTCTTTCGAAAAAAAAAAAAAGCTTTGCAATCAGATTGACAAAATTGACTAGTGTGTTACCAATCATTTTCAATACATTGCGTCATTCGTAGTAATGACGCAAAGATAAGACACCATAGCACACGCGATTAAAGATCAACAAGAAAAAAGACATTGTATTCATTCTGCTACTCTCAAGTAGTTTGGTACTCGTTTCAAACTGCAATTGATTAGAATATCAAGCATCTTAAATTGGTCATTTATCAGTCACTTGATTTCATAACATACTCTTTCTTGAAGTTCCTGAAGTTTCTTTTTTTTTTTAAATTTCTGATTTCCACCAATAAGAAGAAATGAAAGTTTTTGTTTCTTTTGAACAAAATAGCTTTGCAATCAGATTGACAAAATTGACGGGTTTGTTACAAATCATTTTCAATACATTGCGTCATTAGTAGTAATGACGCAAGACAAGCGATTAAAGATTAAGAAGAAAAAGATTTCATTTCTTCTGCTACTTTCAAATACTTTGGTACTTGTTTTAAACTGCAAATGATTAGACTATCAAGCATCCTAAATTGGTCATTTATCAGTGACTTGGTCTCATTACATACTGTTTCTTGAAAACCAATGATTTCGTTTACCTTGCACGAAAATTTGACGGTTTTACGTTGGAAACGGTTTCAAACCCGTTTCCAATGTAATGTACGATTTCCCCAATAACGGATTCTTTATTTTGTTGAAGCCTCCAGGGATTTCTAGCGAGTAACAAAATTGACGAAATCGATAGATCAAATACAAGGAATTTTCTCTCCTTGTAGAACACGTCGAATATCCTGCCCGATGTTTCTTTACTTTGCGTCGTTACTGCCAAATACCCAATTTACTGGGAATTCGCAATGAAACTTTCATTGACTAATTTTATTTCATCAGCGTTGTAATGACGAGACTCATTACACGGACTAATTTCGTTTGAAAACATGATCGTGAACCAACTTGGCCACTTTGATCTTAATTTTTAAAGTCATGCTATATAATCACTGTTTTCTTGTACTCACGCCGTTTCTTTAAAACTTGTGAATTGCGCCATAATAAGAAATGAAAAACAAAATTCACGATTTAATCATTTTTTTCCTTTCAACAAAGAAAAAAGAGCTTTGTACTCAATTCACAAAATTCGCGGTATGTTTCACACATTGTTACATATTTAATCTACTATAGGCCTACTTTGCGTCAAGAACCCATACCACACGCGATTAAAGATGAAGAAGAAAAAAGACATTTTTATTCATTCTGCTACCTTCAAATACTTTGGTACTTGTTTCAAACTGCAAGTAATAAGTCTATCAAGCATCTTAAATTGGTCATTTATCAGTAACTTGATTTCATAACCTATTCTTTCATGAAGTTCCTGAAGTTTCTTAACGTTTCTGTTAAACTTCTGAATTCCGGCATAATAAGAAATGAAAGTTTTATTTCTTTTGAACAAAATAGCTTTGTAATCAGAGTGACAAAATTGACGGGATTGTTACAAATCATTTTCAATACATTGCGTCATACATTAGTCGCAAAGATCAGAAACCATAGCACACGCGATGAAAGCTTAAGAAAAAAAAAATTTCATTCCTTCTGCTACTTTCAAATACTTTTTTACTTCTTTCAAACTGCAAATGATTAGACTATCAAGCATCCTAAATTGGTCATTTATCAGTCACTTGGTTTCATAACATACTGTTTCTTGAAAACTAATGATTTCGGTTGCCTTCCACGAAAATTTGACGCTTTTACGTTGTAAACGAATTCAAACGCGATTGCAATATAATGTACGATTTCCCCAATAACGAAGAAAATAGCTTTGTAATCAGATTTACAAAATTGACGGGTTCGTTACAAATAATTTTCAATACATTGCGTCATTTGTAGTAATGACGCAAAAATAAGAAACCATAGCACACGCGATTAAAGATCAAGAAGAAAAAAGACATTTGATTCATTCTGCTGTTTTCAAATACTTTGGTACTTGTTTCAAATTGGAAGTAATTGGACTGTCAAGCATCTTAAATTCCGCATTTGTTAGTCACTTGATTTCAAAATATACTCTTTTTATGAAATTCAAGTTTGTTTTAAACTTCTGAATTCCGTCATAATAAGAAATGAAAGTTTTGTTTCTTTTGAAAAAAAAATCACTTTGCAATCAGATTGACAAAATTGACTGGTGTGTTACAAATCATTTTCAATACATTGCGTCATTCGTAGTAATGACTCAAAGATAAGACACCATAGCACACGCGATTAAAGATCAACAAGAAAAAAGACATTGTATTCATTCTGCTACTCTCAAGTAGTTTGGTACTCGTTTCAAACTGCAATTGATTAGAATATCAAGCATCTTATATTGGTCATTTATCAGTCACTTGATTTCATAACATACTCTTTCTTGAAGTTCCTGAAGTTTCTTAGTTTTTTTTTTTGTAAATTTCTGATTTCCACCAATAAGAAGAAATGAAAGTTTTTGTTTCTTTTAAAGAAAATACCTTTGTAATCAGATTGACAAAATTGACGGGTTTGTTACAAATCATTTTCAATACATTGCGTCATTTGTAGTAATGACGCAAAGATAAGAAACCATAGCACACGAGATTAGAGATCAAGAAGAAAAAAGACATTTCAATCCTTCTGCTGCTTTCAAATACTTTGGTACTTGTTTTAAACTGCCAGTAATTAGACGATCAAGCATCTTAAAACGGTCATTTATCAGTCACTTAATTTCATAACATACTCTTTCTTTAAGTTCCTGAAGTTTCTTAAAGTTTCTTTTAAACTTGTCAATTCCGTCATAATAAGAAATGAAAGTTTTGTTTCTTTTGAACAAGATAGCTTTGTAATCAGATTGACAAAATTAACGGGTTTGTTACAAATAATTTTCAATACATTGCGTCACTAGTAGTAATGACGCAAAGATAAGAAACCATAGCACACGCGATTAAAGATCAAGAAGAAAAAAGACATTTGATTCATTCTGTTGTTTTCAAATACTTTGGTACTTGTTTCAAATTGGAAGTAATTGGACTGTCAAGCATCTTAAATTCCGCATTTGTTAGTCACTTGATTTCAAAATATACTCTTTTTTGAAATTCAAGTTTGTTTTAAATTTCTGAAGTCCGTCATAAGAAATGAAAGTTTTGTTTCTTTTGAAAAAAAAAAACTTTGCAATCAGATTGACAAAATTGACTGGTGTGTTACCAATCATTTTCAATACATTGCGTCATTCGTAGTAATGACTCAAAGATAAGACACCATAGCACACGCGATTAAAGATCAACAAGAAAAAAGACATTGTATTCATTCTGCTACTCTCAAGTAGTTTGGTACTCGTTTCAAACTGCAATTGATTAGAATATCAAGCATCTTATATTGGTCATTTATCAGTCACTTGATTTCATAACATACTCTTTCTTGAAGTTCTTGAAGTTTCTTAGTTTTTTTTTGTAAATTTCTGATTTCCACCAATAAGAAGAAATGAAAGTTTTTGTTTCTTTTAAAGAAAATACCTTTGTAATCAGATTGACAAAATTGACGGGTTTGTTACAAATCATTTTCAATACATTGCGTCATTTGTAGTAATGACGCAAAGATAAGAAACCATAGCACACGAGATTAGAGATCAAGAAGAAAAAAGACATTTCAATCCTTCTGCTGCTTTCAAAAGATAAGACAACATAGCACACGCGATTAAAGATCAACAAGAAAAAAGACATTGTATTCATTCTGCTACTCTCAAGTAGTTTGGTACTCGTTTCAAACTGCAATTGATTAGAATATCAAGCATCTTAAATTGGTCATTTATCAGTCACTTGATTTCATAACATACTCTTTCTTGAAGTTCCTGAAGTTTCTTTTTTTTTTTTAATTTCTGATTTCCACCAATAAGAAGAAATGAAAGTTTTTGTTTCTTTTGAACAAAATAGCTTTGTAATCAGATTGACAAAATTGACGGGTTTGTTACAAATCATTTTCAATACATTGCGTCATTAGTAGTAATGACGCAAGACAAGCGATTAAAGATTAAGAAGAAAAAGATATTTCATTTCTTCTGCTACTTTCAAATACTTTGGTACTTGTTTTAAACTGCAAATGATTAGACTATCAAGCATCCTAAATTGGTCATTTATCAGTGACTTGGTCTCATTACATACTGTTTCTTGAAAACCAATGATTTCGTTTACCTTGCACGAAAATTTGACGGTTTTACGTTGGAAACGGTTTCAAACCCGTTTCCAATGTAATGTACGATTTCCCCAATAACGGATTCTTTATTTTGTTGAAGCCTCCAGGGATTTCTAGCGAGTAACAAAATTGACGAAATCGATAGAACAAATACAAGGAATTTTCTCTCCTTGTAGAACACGTCGAATATCCTGCCCGATGTTTCTTTACTTTGCGTCGTTACTGCCAAATACCCAATTTACTGGGAATTCGCAATGAAACTTTCATTGACTAATTTTATTTCATCAGCGTTGTAATGACGAGACTCATTACACGGACTAATTTCGTTTGAAAACATGATCGTGAACCAACTTGGCCATTTTGATCTTAATTTTTAAAGTCATGCTATATAATCACTGTTTTCTTGTACTCACGCCGTTTCTTTAAAACTTGTGAATTGCGCCATAATAAGAAATGAAAAACAAAATTCACGATTTAATCATTTTTTTCCTTTCAACAAAGAAAAAAGAGCTTTGTACTCAATTCACAAAATTCGCGGTATGTTTCACACATTGTTACATATTTAATCTACTATAGGCCTACTTTGCGTCAAGAACCCATACCACACGCGATTAAAGATGAAGAAGAAAAAAGACATTTTTATTCATTCTGCTACCTTCAAATACTTTGGTACTTGTTTCAAACTGCAAGTAATAAGTCTATCAAGCATCTTAAATTGGTCATTTATCAGTAACTTGATTTCATAACCTATTCTTTCATGAAGTTCCTGAAGTTTCTTAACGTTTCTGTTAAACTTCTGAATTCCGGCATAATAAGAAATGAAAGTTTTATTTCTTTTGAACAAAATAGCTTTGTAATCAGAGTGACAAAATTGACGAGATTGTTACAAATCATTTTCAATACATTGCGTCATACATTAGTCGCAAAGATCAGAAACCATAGCACACGCGATGAAAGCTTAAGAAAAAAAAAATTTCATTCCTTCTGCTACTTTCAAATACTTTTTTACTTCTTTCAAACTGCAAATGATTAGACTATCAAGCATCCTAAATTGGTCATTTATCAGTCACTTGGTTTCATAACATACTGTTTCTTGAAAACCAATGATTTCGGTTGCCTTCCACGAAAATTTGACGCTTTTACGTTGTAAACGAATTCAAACGCGATTGCAATATAATGTACGATTTCCCCAATAACGAAGAAAATAGCTTTGTAATCAGATTTACAAAATTGACGGGTTCGTTACAAATAATTTTCAATACATTGCGTCATTTGTAGTAATGACGCAAAAATAAGAAACCATAGCACACGCGATTAAAGATCAAGAAGAAAAAAGACATTTGATTCATTCTGCTGTTTTCAAATACTTTGGTACTTGTTTCAAATTGGAAGTAATGGACTGTCAAGCATCTTAAATTCCGCATTTGTTAGTCACTTGATTTCAAAATATACTCTTTTTGTGAAATTCAAGTTTGTTTTAAACTTCTGAAATCCGTCATGATAAGAAATGAAAGTTTTGTTTCTTTTGAAAAAAAAAATCACTTTGCAATCAGATTGACAAAATTGACTGGTGTGTTACAAATCATTTTCAATACATTGCGTCATTCGTAGTAATGACTCAAAGATAAGACACCATAGCACACGCGATTAAAGATCAAGAAGAAAAAAGACATTGTATTCATTCTGCTACTCTCAAGTAGTTTGGTACTCGTTTCAAACTGCAATTGATTAGAATATCAAGCATCTTATATTGGTCATTTATCAGTCACTTGATTTCATAACATACTCTTTCTTGAAGTTCCTGAAGTTTCTTAGTTTTTTTTGTAAATTTCTGATTTCCACCAATAAGAAGAAATGAAAGTTTTTGTTTCTTTTAAAGAAAATAGCTTTGTAATCAGATTGACAAAATTAACGGGTTTGTTACAAATCATTTTCAATACATTGCGTCATTTATAGTAATGACGCAAAGATAAGAAACCATAGCACACGAGATTAGAGATCAAGAAGAAAAAAGACATTTCAATCCTTCTGCTGCTTTCAAATACTTTGGTACTTGTTTTAAACTGCCAGTAATTAGACGATCAAGCATCTTAAAACGGTCATTTATCAGTCACTTAATTTCTTAACATACTCTTTCTTTAAGTTCCTGAAGTTTCTTTTAAACTTCTCAATTCCGTCATAATAAGAAATGAAAGTTTTGTTTCTTTTGGACAAGATAGCTTTGTAATCAGATTGACAAAATTAACGGGTTTGTTACAAATAATTTTCAATACATTGCGTCACTAGTAGTAATGACGTAAAAATAAGAAACCATAGGACGCGCAATTAGACAGCAAGAAGGAAAAAGGCATTTCATTCGTTCTATTACTTTTAAATACTTTGGTAGTTGTGGCAAGCTGCGAGTAGCTAGACTATCAAGCATCTTAAATTGGTCATTTATCATTCACTTGAATTCATAACATCCTGTTTGTTTTTTTAAACCAATGATTTCGTTTCCCTTGCACGAAAATTTGACGGTTTTACGAGATACACGAGTTACACGAGATTAGAGATCAAGAAGAAAAAAGACATTTCAATCCTTCTGCTGCTTTCAAATACTTTGGTACTTGTTTTAAACTGCCAGTAATTAGACGATCAAGCATCTTAAAACGGTCATTTATCAGTCACTTAATTTCTTAACATACTCTTTCTTTAAGTTCCTGAAGTTTCTTTTAAACTTCTCAATTCCGTCATAATAAGAAATGAAAGTTTTGTTTCTTTTGGACAAGATAGCTTTGTAATCAGATTGACAAAATTAACGGGTTTGTTACAAATAATTTTCAATACATTGCGTCACTAGTAGTAATGACGTAAAAATAAGAAACCATAGGACGCGCAATTAGACAGCAAGAAGGAAAAAGGCATTTCATTCGTTCTATTACTTTTAAATACTTTGGTAGTTGTGGCAAGCTGCGAGTAGCTAGACTATCAAGCATCTTAAATTGGTCATTTATCATTCACTTGAATTCATAACATCCTGTTTGTTTTTTTAAACCAATGATTTCGTTTCCCTTGCACGAAAATTTGACGGTTTTACGTTGGAAACTGTTTCAATCCCGTTGGCAATGTAATGTACGATTTCCCTAATAACAGATTCTTTATTTTGTCAAACCTTCCCCGAATTTCTAGCGAGTAACAAAAATCGACGAAATCGACATAACAAATACAAGGAATTTTCTCTCCTTGTACAACACATCGAATATACTGCCCGATGTTTCTTTATTCTGCGTTGTTACTGCCAAATACCAAATTTACTGGGAATTCAATGGAACTTTCAATATGGACTAATTTGATTTCATCACCATTTTAATGCCGAGACTCATTACACACACTAATTTCTCAACTGGCTTGAACTAGTCTCAACTGGTTTTAACTGGTTTTATCTGGTTTCAACTGAATTGAACTGATCTCAACTGGTTTTAACTGGTTTCATCTAGTTTAAACTGGTTTTAACTGGGTTCAACTGGTGTCAACTAGTTTCAACTGATCTCAAGTATTCAAAAAGTTCAACCCACAAAAACAAAAGGTTTACAAAATAGAGCGTTCAATAAAAGACAATGGAAGAGAAACTTGTATTATAAAGGAAAGCAAGGGAGAGATGGATAAGTTTGAAAAGAAATTACTATAAAGAAAAACAAATTGAAAACAGCAAAAAGGATGAATCAAACCAGGATCAATGCAAAGATGAATATCAAGGAAAGAAGTGAAACCATTTAAAAGCAGTTGAGACCAGTTTAAACCAGTTCAAACCAGATGAAACAGTTGAGACCAGTTGCGACCAGTTGAAGCTAGTTAAAACCAGCTAAAATTAGTTGAAAACAGTTGAAACTAGTTGAAACCAGTTGAGACTACTTGAAACTAGTTAAAACCAGTTAAAACCAGGTGAAACCGGTCAAAATCAGTTGAGATCAGTTGAAACCCCTTGAAAACAGTCGAGAACAGTTGAAATCAGTTGAAACCACTTGAGATCAGTTGAAACCCGTTGAAAACAGTCGAGAACAGTTGAAACCAGATGAGACCAGTGGAAACTAGTTAAAATCAGTTAAAACCAGTCAAATCAGTTGAAACCAGTTTATTAGATCAGTCAAAACCTGTTAAAACTACTTGAAACTAGTTAAAAACCAGTGCGCGATTCCTATCAAACAACAACAACAACAAACAAACAAACATAACATAACAACAACAATGAATGATATCATCAGGTTCTAGAGCACCAAGACAGAAGGAAGTAGAATACTAAGTGTATCAATATCTTTTCCGTTTCATTTTCAGCGACGACCGTCTGTTGGAGGTGTGATGACGTCATAAAGGTCGCGTGTAGAGGGTATAATGACATCACAAGTCAAGATTGAGTGTGACAGTCATGATAGCAATATACGGTATCTATATACGGTAACTGATGAATCTGTGGAGGGAGTTACAAAGAAAAGTTAGTAACTATGATTGAACCATTATTGCATGCCACTATAGTGGTAGCACTTATATCGTAGTTTCATATTCGTTTTGTGTCGTCCACCAAGTTGATTATATTCTGTTCTTTTTTATAATTATTTCGAACACAAAGTGTAATTGCAGGTGGTAACTATACTTGGAATTCATTTTGCCAATTCTATAGGCTATAACCTTGTGAAGGCTGCTAATTACATGGAAGTAGGCTTAAAGATTTTTGAAATCATTATAATCTCCATCAAATCAAAATGCAGGTAGTGTGATACTGTCTTACGTGACTTCCATTACATTCCATGGGTCTACTTGGCTTGTCATTTTTTCCTTATTACATAAGATGATATATCATGATGGCAGAGTAAACATGAATCGTTTACCGAAGCAGTCACTCTCATGTAGCTGGCTTAATTGACTACTTCTTGAACGAATGATATGGGGGTGGGGATAAGTTTGGATAAAGCGTGCATTTGTTTTCTTTCATAATGAAAGTGAAACGGTAACTGCCCTGGACATGGTTTTCAAAACTGTTGTTTCGTTTCAGCCTGTTTAACCCTCAGCCTCTCAAAGCTTCATCCAATGGATGATGGCAATGTGTTGAAAAAACAAAAGCAAAAAAAAAGATATAATACTGGGTAGTTTGTAAAGTTTTGAGACACTGCTATACCTTTTGTATGTTATGATAAATTCAAATTTACCACCGAGTTCTCATTGTATTAGGAGCTGTCAATGCTTTTGTTGTACATGCTGCCATTATAATCTACCCATGCCATATTGCATTGATGGTTATATAATTATTATTTTGTATAAACAAAGGAAAAAACATGTATGCATTTCTCTGTTGGCTGTGTCTTGAATTCATTTTTATCTTATCGTCTGGAATATGCTTTGTTATACATTATGCAATATTAGTACAATGTATGTGTTATCTAAATTTTTTATTTTTTGCAAACATTTTTTTTTGTTCTTTCAAAGAGAGGCGAAAGAGTTTTATATAAATTAATCATAGATCTTCTATATACATGTTAATTGGAAAAAAAAATTGGTTCATTTATCAGTCCTTTGATTTCATAACATACTCTTTCTTGAAGTTCCTGAAGTTTCTTTTAAACTTCTGATTTCCGCCGTAATCAGAAATGAGTTTTATTCTTTTGAACAAAATACCTTTGTAATCAGATTGTCAAAATTGACGGGTTTGTTACAAATCATTTTCAATAAGTTGCGTCATTAACAGTAATGACGCAAATACAAGAACCCATAGCACACGCGATTAAAGATCAAGAAGAAAAAAGACATTTTATTCATTTTGCTACTTTCAAATACTTTGGTAGTTGTATCAAACTGCAAGTGATAAGACTCCCGAAT
Organism: Diadema antillarum; assembly: GCF_040938485.1. Classification (NCBI taxonomy): domain Eukaryota; kingdom Metazoa; phylum Echinodermata; class Echinoidea; order Diadematoida; family Diadematidae; genus Diadema; species Diadema antillarum. Next base: position 97,731 of record NW_027271346.1, on the reverse strand, counting down.
TCCGTCATTATAAGAAATGACAATTTTGTTTCATTTGAACAAAATAGCTTTCTAATCAGTTTGACAAAATTGACGGGTTTGTTTCAAATTGGAAGTAATTGGACTGTCAAGCATCTTAAATTGCGCATTTGTCAGTCACATGATTTCATAATATACTCTTTTTTGGAATTCAAGTTTGTCTTAAACTTCTGAATTCCGTCATAATAAGAAATGAAAGTTTTGTTTCTTTTGAAAAAAAAAAATCACTTTGCAATCAGATTGACAAAATTGACTGGTGTGTTACAAATCATTTTCAATACATTGCGTCATTCGTAGTAATGACTCAAAGATAAGACACCATAGCACACGCGATTAAAGATCAAGAAGAAAAAAGACATTGTATTCATTCTGCTACTCTCAAGTAGTTTGGTACTCGTTTCAAACTGCAATTGATTAGAATATCAAGCATCTTAAATTGGTCATTTATCAGTCACTTGATTTCATAACATACTCTTTCTTGAAGTTCCTGAAGTTTCTTAGTTTTTTTTGTAAATTTCTGATTTCCACCAACAAGAAGAAATGAAAGTTTTTGTTTCTTTAAGCAAAATAGCTTTGTAATCAGATTGACAAAATTGACTGGTGTGTTACAAATCATTTTCAATACATTGCGTCATTCGTAGTAATGATTCAAAGATAAGACACCATAGCACACGCGATTAAAGATCAACAAGAAAAAAGACATTGTATTCATTCGTCTACTCTCAAGTAGTTTGGTACTCGTTTCAACTGCAATTGATTAGAATATCAAGCATCTTAAATTGGTCATTTATCAGTCACTTGATTTCATAACATACTCTTTCTTGAAGTTCCTGAAGTACTTGAAACCATTTGAAAATAGTTCGATGTTTCTAACGAGACCAGTTGAAACCAGTGAAAAACCTGTTAAAACCAGTTGAGACATTTCAAACAAGTTGAAACCAGTTAAAACCAGTTGAAACCGGTTGAAACCAAATGAAACCACTTGAGATCAGTTGAAACTACGTACAACCAGTGAAAACCAGTTGAGACTAGTTGAACCCAGTTGAGAACCATTGAACCAGTTAAAACCATTTGAGACCAGTTCAAAGCAGTTGAAACCAGCTAAAACCAGTTGAGACCAGTTGAAACCAGTTAAAACCAGTTGAGAACAGATCAAACAAGTTGAAACCAGTTGAGACCAGTAGAAATAACTTGAGATCAGTTGAAACTAGTTGAAACCAGTCCATACCAGTTGAGACCAGTTCAAAAAAAAAGTTGAAACCAGTTGAAACCAATTAAAACCAATTGAGACCATTTGAAACTAGTTAAAACCAGTTCAAACCAGTTGAGATCAGTTGAAACATGTTGAAACTACTTGAAACTAGTTAAAACCAGTTGAAACCAGTTGAAACAAGTTAAAACTACTTGAAACCAGTTGAAATCAGTTACAAACAGAGACCAGTTGAAACCAGTTGAAATTGCTTACCCCACCCCCACTTTAAATGTCAGGCCCTAAGGCCTGGGCCACTATGTGAGTGGTGAGATGAGGTTGCTAACCTCCTAAGCTACACATTTATACCGACCCCAGTGTGACCCAGGCCGTTTCAATGTCTCAAAATAACGAAAATACAAGGATATGTAGCATTTTATATATAAAGTTTGTAAATGGCAGGAAATGCCTATATTGTCACTTTAACTGTCAGGCCCTTTTACAGCCTGGGCCACTATGTGAGTGGTCAGATGAGGTTGCTAACATCCTACGCTACACATTTACAGCGACCCCAATGTGGCCCAGGCCGTTTCAGTGTTTGTTTGAAATAAAGGCAGTATAAGGTTATGTATATATCATTTTATATGCGATCTTTGTAAAAGCTACACAGTTATACCGACGCAAATGAGGCTAGGCCGTTTTCGTATTTCTTTTTTAAATAAAGGCATTAAAAAGTTATGTAACATTTTATATATGCGACCTTTGTAAATGACACGAAGCACCTACATTGCCACTTTAACTGTCAGGCCCGTACAGACTGGGCCACTCGTCTAATAAAGGATTTTTTTTTTCAAATACAATATAAAGTATATGCACGAATGATATCATAAAAAGAAACAATGGACTTTGCCATGGCAACAAAAATAGGAAGTAATCACAATGATGGAAAACAGTGTTCCACTAAGAAAGCCAAGCTTGTAAGACGTGGAACACTGGGACAAAACAACAGCACCAAATTGCTGTACCAATAAAGCATATTCATTTTAAATTCTATATACTATTGTACATTTACTCATTGATATGTGATGCTGATTCTATGAACAATACCTACTAAGAATATTAGAATGCAAACATATAAACTATATAACATATCACATTTGTGGCACAGACACTATGGGGCCAGGTATGCCAGGAAAATTGAACGGAAAGGAGAAGAAAAAGACATTTCATTATTTCTGCTACTTTCAAATACTGTGGTACTTGTTTCAAACTTCAAATGATTAGACTATCAAGCATCCTAAATTGGTCATTTATCAGTGACTTGGTCTCATTACATACTGTTTCTTGAAAACCAATGATTTCGCTTACCTTGCACGAAAATTTGACGGTTTTACGTTGTAAACGAACTCCCACAGGTTTGCAATGTAATGGTACGATTTAACCAATAACGAACAAAATAGCTTTGGAATCAGATTGACAAAATTGACGGGTTTGTTACAAATCATTTTCAATACATTGCGTCATTTGTAGTAATGACGCAAAGATAAGAAACCATAGCACACGATATTAAAGATCAAGAAGAAAAAAGACATTTCATTCCTTCTGCTGCTTTCAAATACTTTGGTACTTGTTTTAAACTGCCAGTAATTAGACTATCAAGCATCTTAAAACGGTCATTTATCAGTCACTTAATTCCATAACATACTCTTTCTTCAAGTTCCTGAGGTTTCTTAAAGTTTCTTTTAAAATTCTCAATTCCGCCGTAATAAGAAATGAAAGTTTTGTTTCTTTTGAACAAGATAGCTTTGTAATCAGATTGACAAAATTGACGGGTTTGTTACACATAATTTTCAATACATTGCGTCATTAGTAGTAATGACGCAAAAATAAGAAACCATAGGACGCGCAATTAAAAAGCAAGAAGGAAAAAGGCATTTCATTCGTTCTATTACTTTTGAATACTTTGGTACTTGTGGCACGATGTTTCTTTACTTTGCGTTGTTACTGCCAAATACCTAATTTACTGGGAATTCAATGAAACTTTCAGTATGGACTAATTTGATTTCATCACCGTTATAATGCCCAGACTCATTACACACACTAATTTCTCAACTGGTTTGAACTAGTCTCAACTGGTTTTAACTGGTTTCATCTGGTTTCAACTGAATTGAACTGATCTCAACTGGTTTTAACTGGTTTCATCTAGTTTAAACTGGTTTTAACTGGTGTCAACTAGCTTCAACTGATCTCAAGTATTCAAAAAGTTCAACCCACAAAAACAAAAGGTTTACAAAATAGAGCGTTCAATAAAAGACAATGGAAGGGAAGAAGAGAAACTTGTATTATAAAGGAAAGCAAGGGAGAGATGGATAAGTTTGAAAAGAAATGATGAAAGCAATTACTATAAAGAAATGCAAATTGAAAAGAACAAAAAAGATGAATCAAACCTGGATGAATGCAAAGATGAATATCAAGGAAAGCAGTTGAAACCAGTTGAGACCTGTTTAAACCAGTTGAGACCAGTTGCGACCAGTTGAAGCTAGTTAAAACCAGCTAAAATCAGTTGAAAACAGTTGAAACTAGTTGAAACCAGTTGAGACCACTTGAAACTAGTTAAAACCAGTTAAAACCAGTTGAAACCCCTCAAAATCAATTGAGATCAGTTGAAACCCCTTGAAAACAGTCAAGAACAATTGAAATCAGTCGAGAAAAGTTGAAATCAGTTGAAACCAGTTGAGATCAGTTGAAACCCGTTGAAAACAGTCGAGAACAGTTGAAAACAGTTGAAACCAGATGAGACCAGTGGAAGCTAGTTAAAATCAGTTAAAACCACTTGAAACTAGTCAAAATCAGTTGAAACCAGTTTATTAGATCAGTCAAAACCTGTTAAAACTACGTGAAACTATTTAAAAACCAGTTGAAACCAGCTGAAAAAAAGTTAAAACTACTTGAAACCAGTTGAAATTAGTTAGAAACAGAGACCAGTTGAAAACCAGTGAAAACCTGTTAAAACCAGTTGAGACATTTCAAACAAGTTGAAACCAGTTAAAACCAGTTGAAACCAAATGAAACCACTTGAGATCAGTTGAAACTACGTACTTGAAACCAGTGAAAACCAGTTGAGACTAGTTGAACCCAGTTGAGAACCATTGAATCAGTTAAAACCAGTTGAGACCAATTCAAAGCAGTTGAAACCAGCTAAAACCAGTTGAGACCAGTTGAAACCAGTTAAAACCAGTTGAGACCAGTTCAAAGCAGTTGAAACCAGCTAAAACCAGTTGAGAACAGTTAAAACCAGTTGAGAACAGATCAAACCAATTGAAACCAGTTGAGATCAGTTGAAACTAGTTGAAACCAGTTGAAACCAGTTAAAACCAGTTGAAACTAGTCAAGAGCAGTTGAAACCAGTTGAGACCATTTGAAACTAGTTGAAACCAGTTGAAACCAGTTGAGATCAGTTGAAACATGTTGAAACTACTTGAAACTAGTTAGTTAAAACCAGTTGAAACCAGTTGAAACAAGTTAAAACTACTTGAAACTAGTTGAAATCAGTTACAAACAGAGACCAGTTGAAACCAGTTGAAATTGCTTACCCCACCCCCACTTTAAATTTCACGCCCCTAAGGCCTGGGCCACTATGTGAGTGGTCAGATGAGGTTGCTAAACTCCTAAGCTACACATTTATACCGACCCCAGTGTGGCCCAGGCCGTTTCAATGTCTCAAAATAACGAAAATACAAGGATATGTAGCATTTTATATATAACGTTTGTAAATGGCAGGAAATAGCCTGGGCCACTATGTGAGTGGTCAGATGAGGTTGCTAACATCCTACGCTACACATTTACAGCGACCCCAACGTGGCCCAGGCCGTTTCAGTGTTTGTTTGAAATAAAGGCAATATAAGGTTATGTATATATCATTTTATATGCGATCTTTGTAAAAGCTACACAGTTATACCGACGCAAATGTGGCTAGGCCGTTTTCGTATTTCTTTTTTTAAATAAAGGCATTAAAAAGTTATGTAACATTTTATATTATGCGACCTTTGTAAATGACAAGAAGCACCTACATTGCCACTTTAATTGTCAGGCCCCTACAGACTGGGCCACTATGTGAGTGGTCAGATGAGGTTGGTATCATTTTAAGCTACACATTTATACCCACCTCAATATGGCCCAGGCCGTTTCAATGTCTCAAAATAACGAAAATACAAGGATATGTAGCATTTGATAGATAACGTTTGTAAAGTGCAAGAAAACCTATATTGTCACTTTAACTGTCAGGCCCTTACGGCCTGGGCCACTATGTGAGTGGTCAGATGACGTTGTTAACATCCCAAGCTACATATTTATACCGATCCCAATGTGGCCCAGGCCGTTTTAGTATTTTTTTGTTAAATAAAGGCAATACAAGGTTATGTAGCAATTTGTATGCGACCATTGTTATACCTATACATAAGAAAGGGGAGAAGAATGATGTCAATAATTACAGACCAATATCGTTATTAACTTCAATATCTAAAATTTTGGAAAAATAGTATATATCCGAACCGTAATTTTCTTTTAATATAAGTTATATATTTACGAATTTTCAATTTTTATTCAGAGAAAATCATAACACCACCCACGCTTTACTTGCCTTTGTGGAAAAGATTACACATGCACTTGATACATTTTCACATATAATAGGCATCTTCCTGTATTTTTCCAAAGCCTTTGATAACGATTAATCACAGTATACTTCTCTCTAAGTTATCTCATTATGGTATTCGCGGAAAAGCCTTGCAATGGTTCACGAGCTATTTATCTGACAGATTTCAATATGTACATGTGAACAGTTTTGATTCCTCTATGAAGAAAATCGAATGTGGCGTTCCTCAAGGAAGTTTGTGAGGCCCACTGTTATTTATAGTTTACATTAATGATTTTTATAGATTTTCAGATAAACTCTCTTTGATATTATTTGCGGATGATTCCAATCTTTTTTGCTTCCATCCTGATCGTAATACTTTAATTAGTACAGTGAATTATGAATTGAAAAATGTTTCACAATGGACATATTGCTAATAAATTGTCACTGAATATTGAGAAGACTAAGTATATGTTTTTCAGTAATTCCTTAGATATATTACCAGGTAATGTTATATTTGACACTCTACTCCCTTAGAAGAGATTTCGTTTATTAAATTCTTAGGTGTTTGTGTTGATAATAAGTTATCATGAAGTGTCATGTAAACAATATTTGTAATCTAATTGCACGTAACATAGGCAAAATCAATAGATTGAAATATTATCTTCCTTCTTCGGCTTTGATTACGCTTTATTCAAGTTTGGTATTGCCGTACTTGAATTATGGAATTATGGAATTCCCCCAATTGCTTGGGGGAATACATATTCGACATTGTTGGATAAACGTTTTCTTCTGCAAAAGATGCCGCTCAGAATTGTTTTTAACCTTCATATCCGAGCACATACTGACAAGCTGTTCCTTGAACCCAAAATTTTGAAGATAAAAGAGTTGCATTTGGGCAATTCTTGGGCAATTCATGTTTAATTATAACTGCAACCATTTACCCAAAATATTTTATTCTTTATTTCACCGTAACAGCTACGTACATAATTATCCCACGAGACAATCTAAAGAATTTCATCTTCCCTTAGTGAGAACTGTACACACTCAAAATACATTTGTTTATACCGGACCCAGATTTGGGATTAGCTTGGATAATGATTTAAAAGAATCTGTGAAGTTAATTACATTTGAGTATAAATATACCTGTTTCTTTGTTTAATGAAAAAACCCGTCATGTTTCACTTGTCCTTGAGATTTTGTAGTGTGTCCACAGACCTTTTCCATCCCTCTCCTTTTCCCTCTCCCTTTCCTTCTCTATTCTTCCCTGCTCCCCTTTCCTCTTTCTTCGTTGTCCAGTATCTGTCTGAGTGCATTTCCTCAAGTTCTGTTATTTCTGTGTTTTGTGTTGTTAATGTTGTCATTTTTTTTTGTGGCCGATTGCATATCTGCCTTTCCGTTCAATTTTCCTGGCATACCTGGCCCCATAGTGTCTGTGCCACAAATGTGATATGTTATATAGTTTATATGTTTGCATTCTAATATTCTTAGTAGGTATTGTTCATAGAATCAGCATCACATATCAATGAGTAAATGTACAATAGTATATAGAAGAATCTAAAATGAATATGCTTTATTGGTATAGCAAATTGGTGCTGTTGTTGTTTTGTCCCAGTGTTCCACGTCTTACAAGCTTGACTTTCTTAGTGGAACACTGTTTTCCATCATTGTGATTATTTACTATTTTTGTTGCCATGGCAAAGTCCATTGTTTCTTTTTATGATATCATTCCTGCATATACTTTAATTTTCTTTTAAAAAAAAAGTTTCTCAAGTTTTTTTTTAAATTTCTGATTTCCACCAATAAGAAGAAATTAAAGTTTTTGTTTCTTTTGAACAAAATAGCTTTGTAATCAGATTGACAAAATTGACGGGTTTGTTACAAATCATTTTCAATACATTGCGTCATTAGTAGTAATGACGCAAAGACAAGCGATTAAAGATTAAGAAGAAAAAGACATTTCATTCCTTCTGCTACTTTCAAATACTTTGGTACTTGTTTCAAACTTCAAATGATTAAACTACCAAGCATCCTAAATTGGTCATTTATCAGTGACGGTCTCATTACATACTGTTTCTTGAAAACCAATGATTTCGTTTACCTTGCACGAAAATTTGACGGTTTTACGTTGTAAACGAACTCCCACCCGTTTGCAATGTAATGGTACGATTTAACCAATAACGAACAAAATAGCTTTGGAATCAGATTGACAAAATTGACTGGTTTGTTACAAATTATTTTCAATACATTGCGTCATTTGTAGTAATGACGCAAAGATAAGAAACCATAGCACACGAGATTAAAGATCAAGAAGAAAAAAGACATTTCATTCCTTCTGCTTCTTTCAAATACTTTGGTACTTGTTTTAAACTGCCAGTAATTAGACTATCAAGCAAAAACGGTCATTTATCAGTCACTTAATTCCATAACATACTCTTTCTTGAAGTTCCTGAAGTTTCTTAAAGTTTCTTTTAAACTTCTCAATTCCGCCGTAATAAGAAATGAAAGTTTTGTTTCTTTTGAAAAAGATAGCTTTGTAATGAGATTGACAAAATTGACGGGTTTGTTACCAATAATTTTCAATACATTGCGTCATTAGTAGTAATGACGCAAAAATAAGAAACCATAGGACGCGCAATTAAAGAGCAAGAAGGAAAAAGGCATTTCATTCGTTCTATTCCTTTTAAATACTTTGGTACTTGTGGCACGATGTTTCTTTACTTTGCGTTGTTACTGCCAAATACCCAATGTACTGGGAATTCAATGAAACTTTCAGTATGGACTAATTTGATTTCATCACCGTTATAATGCCGAGACTCATTACACACACTAATTTTTCAACTGGTTTGAACTAGTCTCAACTGGTTTTAACTGGTTTCATCTGGTTTCAACTGAATTGAACTGATCTCAACTGGTTTTAACTGGTTTCATCTGGTTTCAACTGAATTGAACTGATCTCAACTGGTTTCAACTGGTGTCAACTAGTTTCAACTGATCTCAAGTATTCAAAAAGTTCAACCCACAAAAACAAAAGGTTTACAAAATAGAGCGTTCAATAAAAGACAATGGAAGAGAAACTTGTATTATAAAGGAAAGCAAGGGAGAGATGGATAAGTTTGAAAAGAAATGATGAAAGCAATTACTATAAAGAAATACAAATTGAAAACAACAAAAAAGATGAATCAAACCTCGATGAATGCAAAGATGAATATCAAGGAAAGAAGTTGAAACCATTTAAAAGCAGTTGAGACCAGTTTAAACCAGTTCAAACCAGATGAAACAGTTGAGACCAAGTGCGACCAGTTGAAACTAGTTAAAACCAGCTAAAATCAGTTGAAAACAGTTGAAACTAGTTGAAACCAGTTGAGACTACTTGAAACTAGTTAAAACCAGTTAAAACCAGTTGAAACCGGTCAAAATCAGTTGAGATCAGTTGAAACCCCTTGAAAACAGTCGAGAACAGTTGAAATCAGTTGAAACCAGTTGAGATCAGTTGAAACCCGTTGAAAACAGTCGAGAACAGTTGAAACCAGATGAGACAAGTGGAAACTAGTTAAAATCAGTTAAAACCAGTTGAAACCAGTCAAAATCAGTTGAATCCAGTTTATTAGATCAGTCAAAACCTGTTAAAACTACTTCAAACTAGTAAAAAACCAGTTGAAAAAAGTTAAAACTACTTGAAACCAGTTGAAAATAGAAACAGAGACCACTTGAAAACCAGCGAAAACCTGTTAAAACCAGTTGAGACATTTCAAACAAGTTGAAACCAGTTAAAACCAAATGAAAAAACTTGAGATCAGTTGAAACTACGTACTTGAAACCAGTGAAAACCAGTTGAGACTAGTTGAACCCAGTTGAGAACCATTGAACCAGTTAAAACCAGTTGAGACCAGTTCAAAGCAGTTGAAACCAGCTAAAACCAGCTGAGACCAGTTGAAACCAGTCAAAACCAGTTGAGAACAGATCAAACCAGTTGAAACCAGTTGAGACCAGTTGAAATAACTTGAGATCAGTTGAAACTAGTTGAAACCAGTCCATACCAGTTTAGACCAGTTCTAACCAGTTGAGACCAGTTAAAAAAAAAATTGAAACCAGTTGAAACCAGATAAAACCAGTTGAAACTAGTCAAGAACAGTTGAAACCAGTTGAGACCATTTGAAACTAGTTAAAACCAGTTGAAAAAAGTTGAGATCAGTTGAAACATGTTGAAACTACTTGAAACTAGTTAAAACCAGTTGAAAACAGTTGAAACAAGTTAAAACTACTCTAAACCAGTTGAAATCAGTTACAAACAGAGACCAGTTGAAACCAGTTGAAATTGCTTACCCCACCCCCACTTTAAATGTCAGGCCCTAAGGCCTGGGCCACTATGTGAGTGGTCACGGCCCTGTTTTATCAAGATAAAGTTAGCGTTGATTGTGAAATCAACGCTAACTTTATTCAACTTGAAGTCTGCTATAACTTTAAATCAACTGCAAGTTTCCGTTTTACGAAGAGACTTAATAGTCGATTATAGTTATAGCTCATCACCATGAATTAATTATTGATTTAATCAAAACTAAAAACACGGGACGAGGCTGGTTTCCGGTACTGTCTGCTTAAAAACAAAACAATACATTAAGCAAAACAAACAACAAAAACATGATTGTTTGCCATGGCCACGGATTCGTAGTCTGCTAGTGCGACGCAGTATCATTAGCGCTATACAGCCGCTGAATTAGAAGTATTAAATATGCAACAAAACCGCAAAATACGCCGTTTTGCGTTGTATTGAAAAAAGTAGGTTGATAGATCTAGCACATCCCGAGCTCAACGAAAATCTGCGTACGCGTGTACCGTAAAGATTCCGCACATACGTAGGATACTTCAAGTCTTAATTCAATGGGCTTAAGTCCTGTGTGTTTACCTGTACGATTATGGAAACTTGTGAGAGTGTGGTTATTACAGTAGCTTGTTTTTACCTCTACGGCGCAGATCGGCTTTGTAAAGAATAGATCGCAAGTCTACATCATCAACATGTCGAAATTCTAGAATGACTTAGACGCTCTAATCAGCAGTACGCCACTACGTGTTACGGTAAGTGCAAACGACTCGCTGAACGTTTTAACCAGTTGTTCCTAACGAAAGCTGGATCTCAAGTTACTGTCGTACTCGGTGCTATATAGAATTAAACTCTTTATTTTCTGTATATGCCTACTAAACTCTTAATTAGTATCTATTGCCGAACTAGCTCTACGTAGGCTTACGCACGTCAGAAATAACTGGTTTCCTCGTATATGGGTTTTTTACTCTGGCAAGATATGCATTACACACAGACGCGGTTCCAGTTCCAGTACTGTACTCGGTTACTTGCTTGCTGGCGATAGCTTGATTGGCGGGCGGACGGCGTGCCGAGGCGCCGGGCGCGCAGGCTGGGATTGCGACTGCTGTCGAGGGTGTTTGCGTGCAGCAGTCGCGTAAGCAATGCGTGCCGATCGTGAATTTCATGCAAGGAAAAGACCATAATTACATGAAAGAAACGCAACAAAATGTTAGAGAAAGGTTAGCATTTAACAGACAAACATTTGTGACAAGACCCCAGCTAGACTAGGAAAGTGTGACAGTCATCTTTCTTCTGTAAATTGCCTTACAATTGAGTCTACCTAGACTGTTTCTACTTAAAGTTGATATTTATCACCTGTTAAGTTAATCATAGATTTGGAGCGGTTGAGAAAACTTATGTGTTGATTTTTTAGGAAGTTGGAGTTGATGTCAACTCTGGGTGTCTTGATAAGACGGACTTCATGTGGTCTTGGAAGTTAATCATAAATTAAGTGGACTTAGAGTTGATTTGAGAGGTTAATCATAGATTATTTTGACTTAACGTTAAATTTATCTTTTGATAAAACAGGGCCCTGATGAGGTTGCTAACCTCCTAAGCTAAACATTTATACCGACCCCTGTGTGGCCAAGGCCGTTTCAATGTCTCAAAATAACGAAAATACAAGGATATGTAGCATTTTATATATAACGTTTGTAAATAGCAGGAAACACCTATATTGTCACTTTAACTGTCAGGCCCTTTTACACCCTGGGCCACTATGTGAGTGGTCACATGAGGTTGCTAACATCCTACGCTACACATTTACAGCGACCCCAATGTGGCCCAGGCCGTTTCAGTGTTTGTTTGAAATAAAGGCAGTATAAGGTTATGTATATATCATTTTATATGCGATCTTTGTAAAAGCTACACAGTTATACCGACGGAAATGTGGCTAGGCCGTTTTCGTATTTCTTTTTTTAAATAAAGGCATTAAAAAGTTATGTAACATTTTATATATGCGACCTTTGTAAATGACAAGAAGCACCTACATTGCCACTTTAACTGTCAGGCCCCTACAGACTGGGCCACTCGTCTGATAAAGGATTTTCTTTTTTTCAAATACAATTATAAAGTATATGCACGAATGATATCATAAAAAGAAACAATGGACTTTGCCATGGCAACAAAAATAGTAAATAATCACAATGATGGAAAACAGTGTTCCACTAAGTAAACCAAGCTTGTAAGACGTGGAACACTGGGACAAAACAACAACAGCACCAATTTACTATACCAATAAAGCATATTCATTTTAAATTCTTCTATATACTATTGTACATTTACTCATTGATATGTGATGCTGATTCTATGAACAATACCTACTAAGAATATTAGAATGGAAACATATAAACTATATAACATATCACATTTGTGGCACAGACACTATGGGGACATTTATGCCAGGAAAATTGAACGGAAAGGAGAAGAAAAAGACATTTCATTCCTTCTGCTACTTTCAAATACTTTGGTACTTGTTTCAAACTTCAAATGATTAGACTATCAAGCATCCTAAATTGGTCATTTATCAGTGACTTGGTCTCATTACATACTGTTTCTTAAAAACCAATGATTTAGTTTACCTTGCACGAAAATTTGACGGTTTTACGTTGTAAACGAACTCCCACCCGTTTGCAATGTAATGGTACGATTTACCCAATAACGAACAAAATAGCTTTGGAATCAGATTGACAAAATTGACGGGTTTGTTACAAATCATTTTCAATACATTGCGTCATTTGTAGTAATGACGCAAAGATAAGAAACCATAGCACACGATATTAAAGATCAAGAAGAAAAAAGACATTTCATTCCTTCTGCTGCTTTCAAATACTTTGGTACTTGTTTTAAACTGCCAGTAATTAGACTATCAAGCATCTTAAAACGGTCATTTATCAGTCACTTAATTCCATAACATACTCTTTCTTCAAGTTCCTGAGGTTTCTTAAAGTTTCTTTTAAACTTCTCAATTCCACCGTAATAAGAAATGAAAGTTTTGTTTCTTTTGAACAAGATAGCTTTGTAATCAGATTGACAAAATTGACGGGTTTGTTACAAATAATTTTCAATACATTGCGTCATTAGTAGTAATGACGCAAAAATAAGAAACCATAGGACGCGCAATTAAAGAGCAAGAAGGAAAAAGGCATTTCATTCGTTCTATTACTTTTGAATACTTTGGTACTTGTGGCACGATGTTTCTTTACTTTGCGTTGTTACTGCCAAATACCTAATTTACTGGGAATTCAATGAAACTTTCAGTATGGACTAATTTGATTTCATCACCGTTATAATGCCCAGACTCATTACACACACTAATTTCTCAACTGGTTTGAACTAGTCTCAACTGGTTTTAACTGGTTTCATCTGGTTTCAACTGAATTGAACTGATCTCAACTGGTTTTAACTGGTTTCATCTAGTTTAAACTGGTTTTAACTGGTGTCAACTAGTTTCAACTGATCTCAAGTATTCAAAAAGTTCAACCCACAAAAACAAAAGGTTTACAAAATAGAGCGTTCAATAAAAGACAATGGAAGGGAAGAAGAGAAACTTGTATTATAAAGGAAAGCAAGGGAGAGATGGATAAGTTTGAAAAGAAATGATGAAAGCAATTACTATAAAGAAATGCAAATTGAAAAGAACAAAAAAGATGAATCAAACCTGGATGAATGCAAAGATGAATATCAAGGAAAGCAGTTGAAACCAGTTGAGACCTGTTTAAACCAGTTGAGACCAGTTGCGACCAGTTGAAGCTAGTTAAAACCAGCTAAAATCAGTTGAAAACAGTTGAAACTAGTTGAAACCAGTTGAGACCACTTGAAACTAGTTAAAACCAGTTGAAACCCCTCAAAATCAATTGAGATCAGTTGAAACCCCTTGAAAACAGTCAAGAACAATTGAAAATCAGTCGAGAACAGTTGAAATCAGTTGAAACCAGTCAGTTGAAACCAGTTGAGATCAGTTGAAACCCGTTGAAAACAGTCGAGAACAGTTGAAAACAGTTGAAACCAGATGAGACCAGTGGAAGCTAGTTAAAATCAGTTAAAACCACTTGAAACTAGTCAAAATCAGTTGAAACCAGTTTATTAGATCAGTCAAAACCTGTTAAAACTACTTGAAACTATTTAAAAACCAGTTGAAACCAGCTGAAAAAAGTTAAAACTACTTGAAACCAGTTGAAATTAGTTAGAAACAGAGACCAGTTGAAAACCAGTGAAAACCTGTTAAAACCAGTTGAGACATTTCAAACAAGTTGAAACCAGTTAAAACCAGTTGAAACCAAATGAAACCACTTGAGATCAGTTGAAACTACGTACTTGAAACCAGTGAAAACCAGTTGAGACTAGTTGAACCCAGTTGAGAACCATTGAACCAGTTAAAACCAGTTGAGACCAGTTCAAAGCAGTTGAAACCAGCTAAAACCAGTTGAGACCAGTTGCAACCAGTTAAAACCAGTTGAGACCAGTTCAAAGCAGTTGAAACCAGCTAAAACCAGTTGAGAACAGTTAAAACCAGTTGAGAACAGATCAAACCAATTGAAACCAGTTGAGATCAGAGATCAGTGAAACTAGTTGAAACCAGTCGATACCAGTTGAGACCAGTTCAACAAAAGTTGAAACCAGTTGAAACCAGTTAAAACCAGTTGAAACTAGTCAAGAACAGTTGAAACCAGTTGAGACCATTTGAAACTAGTTGAAACCAGTTGAAACCAGTTGAGATCAGTTGAAACATGTTGAAACTACTTGAAACTAGTTAGTTAAAACCAGTTGAAACCAGTTGAAACAAGTTAAAACTACTTGAAACTAGTTGAAATCAGTTACAAACAGAGACCAGTTGAAACCAGTTGAAATTGCTTACCCCACCCCCACTTTAAATGTCACGCCCCTAAGGCCTGGGCCACTATGTGAGTGGTCAGATGAGGTTGCTAAACTCCTAAGCTACACATTTATACCGACCCCAGTGTGGCCCAGGCCGTTTCAATGTCTCAAAATAACGAAAATACAAGGATATGTAGCATTTTATATATAACGTTTGTAAATGGCAGGAAATAGCCTGGGCCACTATGTGAGTGGTCAGATGAGGTTGCTAACATCCTACGCTACACATTTACAGCGACCCCAATGTGGCCCAGGCCGTTTCAGTGTTTGTTTGAAATAAAGGCAATATAAGGTTATGTATATATCATTTTATATGCGATCTTTGTAAAAGCTACACAGTTATACCGACGCAAATGTGGCTAGGCCGTTTTCGTATTTCTTTTTTTAAATAAAGGCATTAAAAAGTTATGTAACATTTTATATTATGCGACCTTTGTAAATGACAAGAAGCACCTACATTGCCACTTTAATTGTCAGGCCCCTACAGACTGGGCCACTATGTGAGTGGTCAGATGAGGTTGGTATCATTTTAAGCTACACATTTATACCCACCTCAATATGGCCCAGGCCGTTTCAATGTCTCAAAATAACGAAAATACAAGGATATGTAGCATTTGATAGATAACGTTTGTAAAGTGCAAGAAAACCTATATTGTCACTTTAACTGTCAGGCCCTTACGGCCTGGGCCACTATGTGAGTGGTCAGATGACGTTGTTAACATCCCAAGCTACATATTTATACCGATCCCAATGTGGCCCAGGCCGTTTTAGTATTTTTTTGTTAAATAAAGGCAATACAAGGTTATGTAGCAATTTGTATGCGACCATTGTTATACCTATACATAAGAAAGGGGAGAAGAATGATGTCAATAATTACAGACCAATATCGTTATTAACTTCAATATCTAAAATTTTGGAAAAATAGTATATATCCGAACCGTAATTTTCTTTTAATATAAGTTATATATTTACGAATTTTCAATTTTTTTTCAGAGAAAATCATAACACCACCCACGCTTTACTTGCCTTTGTGGAAAAGATTACACATGCACTTGATACATTTTCACATATAATAGGCATCTTCCTGTATTTTTCCAAAGCCTTTGATAACGATTAATCACAGTATACTTCTCTCTAAGTTATCTCATTATGGTATTCGCGGAAAAGCCTTGCAATGGTTCACGAGCTATTTATCTGACAGATTTCAATATGTACATGTGAACAGTTTTGATTCCTCTATGAAGAAAATCGAATGTGGCGTTCCTCAAGGAAGTTTGTGAGGCCCACTGTTATTTATAGTTTACATTAATGATTTTTATAGATTTTCAGATAAACTCTCTTTGATATTATTTGCGGATGATTCCAATCTTTTTTGCTTCCATCCTGATCCTAATACTTTAATTAGTACAGTGAATTATGAATTGAAAAATGTTTCACAATGGACATATTGCTAATAAATTGTCACTGAATATTGAGAAGACTAAGTATATGTTTTTCAGTAATTCCTTAGATATATTACCAGGTAATGTTATATTTGACACTCTACTCCCTTAGAAGAGATTTCGTTTATTAAATTCTTAGGTGTTTGTGTTGATAATAAGTTATCATGAAGTGTCATGTAAACAATATTTGTAATCTAATTGCACGTAACATAGGCAAAATCAATAGATTGAAATATTATCTTCCTTCTTCGGCTTTGATTACGCTTTATTCAAGTTTGGTATTGCCGTACTTGAATTATGGAATTATGGAATTCCCCCAATTGCTTGGGGGAATACATATTCGACATTGTTGGATAAACGTTTTCTTCTGCAAAAGATGCCGCTCAGAATTGTTTTTAACCTTCATATCCGAGCACATACTGACAAGCTGTTCCTTGAACCCAAAATTTTGAAGATAAAAGAGTTGCATTTGGGCAATTCTTGGGCAATTCATGTTTAATTATAACTGCAACCATTTACCCAAAATATTTTATTCTTTATTTCACCGTAACAGCTACGTACATAATTATCCCACGAGACAATCTAAAGAATTTCATCTTCCCTTAGTGAGAACTGTACACACTCAAAATACATTTGTTTATACCGGACCCAGATTTGGGATTAGCTTGGATAATGATTTAAAAGAATCTGTGAAGTTAATTACATTTGAGTATAAATATACCTGTTTCTTTGTTTAATGAAAAAACCCGTCATGTTTCACTTGTCCTTGAGATTTTGTAGTGTGTCCACAGACCTTTTCCATCCCTCTCCTTTTCCCTCTCCCTTTCCTTCTCTATTCTTCCCTGCTCCCCTTTCCTCTTTCTTCGTTGTCCAGTATCTGTCTGAGTGCATTTCCTCAAGTTCTGTTATTTCTGTGTTTTGTGTTGTTAATGTTGTCATTTTTTTTGTGGCCGATTGCATATCTGCCTTTCCGTTCAATTTTCCTGGCATACCTGGCCCCATAGTGTCTGTGCCACAAATGTGATATGTTATATAGTTTATATGTTTGCATTCTAATATTCTTAGTAGGTATTGTTCATAGAATCAGCATCACATATCAATGAGTAAATGTACAATAGTATATAGAAGAATCTAAAATGAATATGCTTTATTGGTATAGCAAATTGGTGCTGTTGTTGTTTTGTCCCAGTGTTCCACGTCTTACAAGCTTGACTTTCTTAGTGGAACACTGTTTTCCATCATTGTGATTATTTACTATTTTTGTTGCCATGGCAAAGTCCATTGTTTCTTTTTATGATATCATTCCTGCATATACTTTAATTTTCTTTTAAAAAAAAAGTTTCTCAAGTTTTTTTTTAAATTTCTGATTTCCACCAATAAGAAGAAATTAAAGTTTTTGTTTCTTTTGAACAAAATAGCTTTGTAATCAGATTGACAAAATTGACGGGTTTGTTACAAATCATTTTCAATACATTGCGTCATTAGTAGTAATGACGCAAAGACAAGCGATTAAAGATTAAGAAGAAAAAGACATTTCATTCCTTCTGCTACTTTCAAATACTTTGGTACTTGTTTCAAACTTCAAATGATTAGACTATCAAGCATCCTAAATTGGTCATTTATCAGTGACGGTCTCATTACATACTGTTTCTTGAAAACCAATGATTTCGTTTACCTTGCACGAAAATTTGACGGTTTTACGTTGTAAACGAACTCCCACCCGTTTGCAATGTAATGGTACGATTTAACCAATAACGAACAAAATAGCTTTGGAATCAGATTGACAAAATTGACTGGTTTGTTACAAATTATTTTCAATACATTTGTAGTAATGACGCAAAGATAAGAAACCATAGCACACGAGATTAGAGATCAAGAAGAAAAAAGACATTTCATTCCTTCTGCTGCTTTCAAATACTTTGGTACTTGTTTTAAACTGCCAGTAATTAGACGATCAAGCATCTTAAAACGGTCATTTATCAGTCACTTAATTCCATAACATACTCCTTCTTGAAGTTCCTGAAGTTTCTTAAAGTTTCTTTTAAACTTCTCAATTCCGTCATAATAAAAAATGAAAATTTTGTTTCTTTTGAACAAGATAGCTTTGTAATCAGATTGACAAAATTGACGGGTTTGTTACAAATAATTTTCAATACATTGCGTCAAGTTTCAACTGATCTCAAGTATTCAAACAGTTCAACCTACAAAAATAAAAGGTTTACAAAATGGAGCGTTTAATAAAAGACAATGGAAGGGAAGAAGAGAAACTTGTATTATAAAGCAAAGCAAGGGAGAGATGGATGTTTGAAAAGAAATGATGAAAGCAATTACTATAAAGAAATGCAAATTGAAAACAACAAAAAAGATGAATCAAACCTGGATGAATGCAAAGATGAATATCAAGGAAAGAAGTTGAAACCAGTTAAAACCAGTTGAGACCAGTTTAAACCAGTTCAAACCAGATGAAACAGTCGAGACTAGTTGCGACCAGTTGAAACTAGTTAAAACCAGCTAGAATCAGTTGAAAATAGTTGAAACTAGTTGAAAGCAGTTGAGACCACTTGAAACTAGTTAAAACCAGTTAAAACCGGTCAAAATCAGTTGAGATCAGTTGAAACCCCTTGAAAACAGTCGAGAACAGTTGAAACCAGTTGAAAAAAATCGAGAACAGTTGAAACCAGATGAGACCAGTGGAAACTAGTTAAAATCAGTTAAAACCAGTTGAAACCAGTCAAAATCAGTTGAAATCAGTTTATTAGATCAGTCAAAACCTGTTAAAACTACTTGAAACTAGTTAAAAACCTGTGCGCGATTCCTATCAAACAACAACAACAACAACAAACAAACAAACATAACATAACAACAACAATGAATGATATCATCAGGTTCTAGAGCACCAAGATGCGAGGTTCCCAGACAGAATTAAGTAGAATACTAAGTGTATCAATATCTTTTCCGTCTCATTTTCAGCGACGTGTAATAAACACGACCGTTTGTTGGTGTGATGGCGACATAAAGGTCGCGTGTAGAGGGTATAATGACATCACATGTCAAGATTGAGTATGACAGTCATGATAGCTATAGATACGGTAACTGATGAATCTGTGGAGGGAGTTACAAAGAAAAG
The DNA here is from genome assembly GCF_040938485.1 of Diadema antillarum. NCBI lineage: Eukaryota > Metazoa > Echinodermata > Echinoidea > Diadematoida > Diadematidae > Diadema > Diadema antillarum. Next base: position 78,087 of record NW_027271346.1, on the reverse strand, counting down.
ATAGTAACTATGATTGAACCATTATTGCATGCCACTATAGTGGTAGCACTTATATCGTAGTTTCATATTCGTTTTGTGTCGTCCACCAAGTTGATTATATTCTGTTCTTTTTTATAATTATTTCGAACACAAAGAATAATTGCTGGCGGTAACTATACTTGGAATTCATTTTGCCAATTCTATAGGCTATAACCTTGTGAAGGGTGCTAATTACATGGAAGTAGGCTTAGAGATTTTTGAAATCATTATAACCTCCATCAAATCAAAATGCAGGTGGTGTGATACTGTCTTACGTGACTTCCATTACATTCCATGGGTCGACTTGGCTTGTCATTTTTTCCTTATTACATAAGATGATGTATCATGATGGCAGAGTAAACATGAATCGTTTACCGAAGCAGTCACTCTCATGTAGCTGGCTTAATTGACTACTTCTTGAACGAATGATATGGGGGGGGGGGGGATAAGTTTGGAAAAAGCGTGCATTTGTTTTCTTTCCAGTGACCGTATAATGAAAGTGAAACGGTAACTGCCCTGGACATGGTTTTCAAAACTGTTGTTTCGTTTCAGCCTGTGTAACCCTCAGCCTCTTAAAGCTTCATCCAATGGATGATGGCAATGTATTGAAAAAACAAAAGCAAAAAAAAAAGATATAATACTGGGTAGTTTGTAAAGTTTTGAGACACTGCTATACCTTTTGTATGTTATGATAAATTCAAATTTACCACCGAGTTCTCATTGTATTAGGAGCTGTCCATGCTTTTGTTGTACATGCTGCCATTATAATCTACCCATGCCATATTGCTTTGATGGTTATATAATTATTATTTTGTATAAACAAAGGAAAAAAAACATGTATGCATTTCTCTGTTGGCTGTGTCTTGAATTCATTTTTATCATCGTCTGCATATGCTTTGTTAAAAATTATGCAATATTAGTACAATGTATGTGTTATCTAAATTTTGTATTTTTTGCAAACATTGTTTTTGTTCTTTCAAAGAGAGGCGAAAGAGTTTTATATAAATTAATCATAGATCTTCTATATACATGTTAATTGGAAAAAAATTGGTCATTTATCAGTCAGTTGATTTCATAGCATACTCTTTCTTGAAGTTCCTGAAGTTTCTTGAAGTTTCTTTTAAACTTCTGATTTCCGCCGTAATCAGAAATGAGTTTTATTTCTTTTGAACAAAATACCTTTGTAATCAGATTGTCAAAATTGACGTGTTTGTTACAAATCATTTTCAGTACGTCATTGCGTCATTAACAGTAATGACGCAAATACAAGAACCCATAGCACACGCGATTAAAGATCAAGAAGAAAAAAGACATTTTATTCATTTTGCTACTTTCAAATACTTTGGTAGTTGTATCAAACTGCAAGTGATAAGACTCCCGAATTCCGTCATTATAAGAAATGACAATTTTGTTTCTTTTGAACAAAATAGCTTTCTAATCAGTTTGACAAAATTGACGGGTTTGTTACAAATCGTTTTCAATACTTGCGTCATTAGTTGTACGGACGCAAAGATAAGCAACCATAGCACACGATCTTAAAGATCAAGAAGAAAAAAGACATTTCATTCCTTCTGCTGCTTTCAAATACGTTGGTACTTGTTTCAAACTGCCAGTAACTAGACTATCAAGCATCTTCAAACGGTCATTTATCAGTCAATTAATTCCATAACATACTCTTTCTTGAAGTTCCTGAAGTTTCTTAAAGTTCTTTCAAACTTCTCAATTCCGCCATAATAAGAAATGAAAGTTTTGTTTCTTTTGAACAAAATAGCTTTGTAAACAGATTGTCAAAATTGACAAGTTTATTACAAATAATTTTCAATACAGTAAAAGATAAGAAACCATAGCACACGCGATTAAAGAATAAGCAGAAAAAAGACATTTAATTCCTTCTGCTACTTTCAACTACATTTTTACTTGTTTCAAACTGCAAGTGATTAGATTATCAAGCATCTTAAATTGGTCATTTATCATTCACTTCAATTCATAACATACTCTTTCTTGAAAAACCAATGATTTCGTTTACCTTGCACGAAAATTTGACGGTTTTACGTTGGAAACGGTTTCAAACCCGTTTCCAATGTAATGTACGATTTCCCCAATAACGGATTCTTGATTTTGTTGAAGCCTCCAGGGATTTCTAGCAAGTAACAAAATTGACGAAATCGATAGAACAAATACAAGGAATTTTCTCTCCTTGTAGAACACGTCGAATATCCTGCCCGATGTTTCTTTACTTTGCGTCGTTACTGCCAAATACCCAATTTACTGGGAATTCGCAATGAAACTTTCATTGACTAATTTTATTTCATCAGCGTTGTAATGACGAGACTCATTACACGGACTAATTTCGTTTGAAAACATGATCGTGAACCAACTTGGCCACTTTGATCTTAATTTTTAAAGTCATGCTATATAATCACTGTTTTCTTGTACTCACGCCGTTTCTTTAAAACTTGTGAATTGCGCCATAATAAGAAATGAAAAACAAAATTCACGATTTAATCATTTTTTTCCTTTCAACAAAGAAAAAAGAGCTTTGTACTCAATTCACAAAATTCGCGGTATGTTTCACACATTGTTACATATTTAATCTACTATAGGCCTACTTTGCGTCAAGAACCCATACCACACGCGATTAAAGATGAAGAAGAAAAAAGACATTTTTATTCATTCTGCTACCTTCAAATACTTTGGTACTTGTTTCAAACTGCAAGTAATAAGTCTATCAAGCATCTTAAATTGGTCATTTATCAGTAACTTGATTTCATAACCTATTCTTTCATGAAGTTCCTGAAGTTTCTTAACGTTTCTGTTAAACTTCTGAATTCCGGCATAATAAGAAATGAAAGTTTTATTTCTTTTGAACAAAATAGCTTTGTAATCAGAGTGACAAAATTGACGGGATTGTTACAAATCATTTTCAATACATTGCGTCATACATTAGTCGCAAAGATCAGAAACCATAGCACACGCGATGAAAGCTTAAGAAAAAAAAAAATTCATTCCTTCTGCTACTTTCAAATACTTTTTTACTTCTTTCAAACTGCAAATGATTAGACTATCAAGCATCCTAAATTGGTCATTTATCAGTCACTTGGTTTCATAACATACTGTTTCTTGAAAACTAATGATTTCGGTTGTCTTCCACGAAAATTTGACGCTTTTACGTTGTAAACGAATTCAAACGCGATTGCAATATAATGTACGATTTCCCCAATAACGAAGAAAATAGCTTTGTAATCAGATTTACAAAATTGACGGGTTCGTTACAAATAATTTTCAATACATTGCGTCATTTGTAGTAATGACGCAAAAATAAGAAACCATAGCACACGCGATTAAAGATCAAGAAGAAAAAAGACATTTGATTCATTCTGCTGTTTTCAAATACTTTGGTACTTGTTTCAAATTGGAAGTAATTGGACTGTCAAGCATCTTAAATTCCGGATTTGTTAGTCACTTGATTTCAAAATATACTCTTTTTATGAAATTCAAGTTTGTTTTAAACTTCTGAATTCCGTCATAATAAGAAATGAAAGTTTTGTTTCTTTTGAAAAAAAAATCACTTTGCAATCAGATTGACAAAATTGACTGGTGTGTTACAAATCATTTTCAATACATTGCGTCATTCGTAGTAATGACTCAAAGATAAGACACCATAGCACACGCGATTAAAGATCAAGAAGAAAAAAGACATTGTATTCATTCTGCTACTCTCAAGTAGTTTGGTACTTCGTTTCAAACTGCAATTGATTAGAATATCAAGCATCTTATATTGGTCATTTATCAGTCACTTGATTTCATAACATACTCTTTCTTGAAGTTCCTGAAGTTTCTTAGTTTTTTTTTGTAAATTTCTGATTTCCACCAATAAGAAGAAATGAAAGTTTTTGTTTCTTTTAAAGAAAATACCTTTGTAATCAGATTGACAAAATTGACGGGTTTGTTACAAATCATTTTCAATACATTGCGTCATTTGTAGTAATGACGCAAAGATAAGAAACCATAGCACACGAGATTAGAGATCAAGAAGAAAAAAGACATTTCAATCCTTCTGCTGCTTTCAAATACTTTGGTACTTGTTTTAAACTGCCAGTAATTAGACGATCAAGCATCTTAAAACGGTCATTTATCAGTCACTTAATTTCATAACATACTCTTTCTTTAAGTTCTTAAAGTTTCTTTTAAACTTGTCAATTCCGTCATAATAAGAAATGAAAGTTTTGTTTCTTTTGAACAAGATAGCTTTGTAATCAGATTGACAAAATTAACGGGTTTGTTACAAATAATTTTCAATACATTGCGTCACTAGTAGTAATGACGCAAAGATAAGAAACCATAGCACACGCGATTAAAGATCAAGAAGAAAAAAGACATTTGATTCATTCTGTTGTTTTCAAATACTTTGGTACTTGTTTCAAATTGGAAGTAATTGGACTGTCAAGCATCTTAAATTCCGCATTTGTTAGTCACTTGATTTCAAAATATACTCTTTTTTGAAATTCAAGTTTGTTTTAAATTTCTGAATTCCGTCATAAGAAATGAAAGTTTTGTTTCTTTCGAAAAAAAAAAAGCTTTGCAATCAGATTGACAAAATTGACTAGTGTGTTACCAATCATTTTCAATACATTGCGTCATTCGTAGTAATGACGCAAAGATAAGACACCATAGCACACGCGATTAAAGATCAACAAGAAAAAAGACATTGTATTCATTCTGCTACTCTCAAGTAGTTTGGTACTCGTTTCAAACTGCAATTGATTAGAATATCAAGCATCTTAAATTGGTCATTTATCAGTCACTTGATTTCATAACATACTCTTTCTTGAAGTTCCTGAAGTTTCTTTTTTTTTTTAATTTCTGATTTCCACCAATAAGAAGAAATGAAAGTTTTTGTTTCTTTTGAACAAAATAGCTTTGCAATCAGATTGACAAAATTGACGGGTTTGTTACAAATCATTTTCAATACATTGCGTCATTAGTAGTAATGACGCAAGACAAGCGATTAAAGATTAAGAAGAAAAAGATTTCATTTCTTCTGCTACTTTCAAATACTTTGGTACTTGTTTTAAACTGCAAATGATTAGACTATCAAGCATCCTAAATTGGTCATTTATCAGTGACTTGGTCTCATTACATACTGTTTCTTGAAAACCAATGATTTCGTTTACCTTGCACGAAAATTTGACGGTTTTACGTTGGAAACGGTTTCAAACCCGTTTCCAATGTAATGTACGATTTCCCCAATAACGGATTCTTTATTTTGTTGAAGCCTCCAGGGATTTCTAGCGAGTAACAAAATTGACGAAATCGATAGATCAAATACAAGGAATTTTCTCTCCTTGTAGAACACGTCGAATATCCTGCCCGATGTTTCTTTACTTTGCGTCGTTACTGCCAAATACCCAATTTACTGGGAATTCGCAATGAAACTTTCATTGACTAATTTTATTTCATCAGCGTTGTAATGACGAGACTCATTACACGGACTAATTTCGTTTGAAAACATGATCGTGAACCAACTTGGCCACTTTGATCTTAATTTTTAAAGTCATGCTATATAATCACTGTTTTCTTGTACTCACGCCGTTTCTTTAAAACTTGTGAATTGCGCCATAATAAGAAATGAAAAACAAAATTCACGATTTAATCATTTTTTTCCTTTCAACAAAGAAAAAAGAGCTTTGTACTCAATTCACAAAATTCGCGGTATGTTTCACACATTGTTACATATTTAATCTACTATAGGCCTACTTTGCGTCAAGAACCCATACCACACGCGATTAAAGATGAAGAAGAAAAAAGACATTTTTATTCATTCTGCTACCTTCAAATACTTTGGTACTTGTTTCAAACTGCAAGTAATAAGTCTATCAAGCATCTTAAATTGGTCATTTATCAGTAACTTGATTTCATAACCTATTCTTTCATGAAGTTCCTGAAGTTTCTTAACGTTTCTGTTAAACTTCTGAATTCCGGCATAATAAGAAATGAAAGTTTTATTTCTTTTGAACAAATGGTCATTTATCAGTCACTTGGTTTCATAACATACTGTTTCTTGAAAACTAATGATTTCGGTTGCCTTCCACGAAAATTTGACGCTTTTACGTTGTAAACGAATTCAAACGCGATTGCAATATAATGTACGATTTCCCCAATAACGAAGAAAATAGCTTTGTAATCAGATTTACAAAATTGACGGGTTCGTTACAAATAATTTTCAATACATTGCGTCATTTGTAGTAATGACGCAAAAATAAGAAACCATAGCACACGCGATTAAAGATCAAGAAGAAAAAAGACATTTGATTCATTCTGCTGTTTTCAAATACTTTGGTACTTGTTTCAAATTGGAAGTAATTGGACTGTCAAGCATCTTAAATTCCGCATTTGTTAGTCACTTGATTTCAAAATATACTCTTTTTATGAAATTCAAGTTTGTTTTAAACTTCTGAATTCCGTCATAATAAGAAATGAAAGTTTTGTTTCTTTTGAAAAAAAAATCACTTTGCAATCAGATTGACAAAATTGACTGGTGTGTTACAAATCATTTTCAATACATTGCGTCATTCGTAGTAATGACTCAAAGATAAGACACCATAGCACACGCGATTAAAGATCAACAAGAAAAAAGACATTGTATTCATTCTGCTACTCTCAAGTAGTTTGGTACTCGTTTCAAACTGCAATTGATTAGAATATCAAGCATCTTATATTGGTCATTTATCAGTCACTTGATTTCATAACATACTCTTTCTTGAAGTTCCTGAAGTTTCTTAGTTTTTTTTTGTAAATTTCTGATTTCCACCAATAAGAAGAAATGAAAGTTTTTGTTTCTTTTAAAGAAAATACCTTTGTAATCAGATTGACAAAATTGACGGGTTTGTTACAAATCATTTTCAATACATTGCGTCATTTGTAGTAATGACGCAAAGATAAGAAACCATAGCACACGAGATTAGAGATCAAGAAGAAAAAAGACATTTCAATCCTTCTGCTGCTTTCAAATACTTTGGTACTTGTTTTAAACTGCCAGTAATTAGACGATCAAGCATCTTAAAACGGTCATTTATCAGTCACTTAATTTCATAACATACTCTTTCTTTAAGTTCCTGAAGTTTCTTAAAGTTTCTTTTAAACTTGTCAATTCCGTCATAATAAGAAATGAAAGTTTTGTTTCTTTTGAACAAGATAGCTTTGTAATCAGATTGACAAAATTAACGGGTTTGTTACAAATAATTTTCAATACATTGCGTCACTAGTAGTAATGACGCAAAGATAAGAAACCATAGCACACGCGATTAAAGATCAAGAAGAAAAAAGACATTTGATTCATTCTGTTGTTTTCAAATACTTTGGTACTTGTTTCAAATTGGAAGTAATTGGACTGTCAAGCATCTTAAATTCCGCATTTGTTAGTCACTTGATTTCAAAATATACTCTTTTTTGAAATTCAAGTTTGTTTCAAATTTCTGAAGTCCGTCATAAGAAATGAAAGTTTTGTTTCTTTTGAAAAAAAAATCACTTTGCAATCAGATTGACAAAATTGACTGGTGTGTTACCAATCATTTTCAATACATTGCGTCATTCGTAGTAATGACTCAAAGATAAGACACCATAGCACACGCGATTAAAGATCAACAAGAAAAAAGACATTGTATTCATTCTGCTACTCTCAAGTAGTTTGGTACTCGTTTCAAACTGCAATTGATTAGAATATCAAGCATCTTATATTGGTCATTTATCAGTCACTTGATTTCATAACATACTCTTTCTTGAAGTTCTTGAAGTTTCTTAGTTTTTTTTTGTAAATTTCTGATTTCCACCAATAAGAAGAAATGAAAGTTTTTGTTTCTTTTAAAGAAAATACCTTTGTAATCAGATTGACAAAATTGACGGGTTTGTTACAAATCATTTTCAATACATTGCGTCATTTGTAGTAATGACGCAAAGATAAGAAACCATAGCACACGAGATTAGAGATCAAGAAGAAAAAAGACATTTCAATCCTTCTGCTGCTTTCAAAAGATAAGACAACATAGCACACGCGATTAAAGATCAACAAGAAAAAAGACATTGTATTCATTCTGCTACTCTCAAGTAGTTTGGTACTCGTTTCAAACTGCAATTGATTAGAATATCAAGCATCTTAAATTGGTCATTTATCAGTCACTTGATTTCATAACATACTCTTTCTTGAAGTTCCTGAAGTTTCTTTTTTTTTTTAAATTTCTGATTTCCACCAATAAGAAGAAATGAAAGTTTTTGTTTCTTTTGAACAAAATAGCTTTGTAATCAGATTGACAAAATTGACGGGTTTGTTACAAATCATTTTCAATACATTGCGTCATTAGTAGTAATGACGCAAGACAAGCGATTAAAGATTAAGAAGAAAAAGATATTTCATTTCTTCTGCTACTTTCAAATACTTTGGTACTTGTTTTAAACTGCAAATGATTAGACTATCAAGCATCCTAAATTGGTCATTTATCAGTGACTTGGTCTCATTACATACTGTTTCTTGAAAACCAATGATTTCGTTTACCTTGCACGAAAATTTGACGGTTTTACGTTGGAAACGGTTTCAAACCCGTTTCCAATGTAATGTACGATTTCCCCAATAACGGATTCTTTATTTTGTTGAAGCCTCCAGGGATTTCTAGCGAGTAACAAAATTGACGAAATCGATAGAACAAATACAAGGAATTTTCTCTCCTTGTAGAACACGTCGAATATCCTGCCCGATGTTTCTTTACTTTGCGTCGTTACTGCCAAATACCCAATTTACTGGGAATTCGCAATGAAACTTTCATTGACTAATTTTATTTCATCAGCGTTGTAATGACGAGACTCATTACACGGACTAATTTCGTTTGAAAACATGATCGTGAACCAACTTGGCCACTTTGATCTTAATTTTTAAAGTCATGCTATATAATCACTGTTTTCTTGTACTCACGCCGTTTCTTTAAAACTTGTGAATTGCGCCATAATAAGAAATGAAAAACAAAATTCACGATTTAATCATTTTTTTCCTTTCAACAAAGAAAAAAGAGCTTTGTACTCAATTCACAAAATTCGCGGTATGTTTCACACATTGTTACATATTTAATCTACTATAGGCCTACTTTGCGTCAAGAACCCATACCACACGCGATTAAAGATGAAGAAGAAAAAAGACATTTTTATTCATTCTGCTACCTTCAAATACTTTGGTACTTGTTTCAAACTGCAAGTAATAAGTCTATCAAGCATCTTAAATTGGTCATTTATCAGTAACTTGATTTCATAACCTATTCTTTCATGAAGTTCCTGAAGTTTCTTAACGTTTCTGTTAAACTTCTGAATTCCGGCATAATAAGAAATGAAAGTTTTATTTCTTTTGAACAAAATAGCTTTGTAATCAGAGTGACAAAATTGACGAGATTGTTACAAATCATTTTCAATACATTGCGTCATACATTAGTCGCAAAGATCAGAAACCATAGCACACGCGATGAAAGCTTAAGAAAAAAAAAATTTCATTCCTTCTGCTACTTTCAAATACTTTTTTACTTCTTTCAAACTGCAAATGATTAGACTATCAAGCATCCTAAATTGGTCATTTATCAGTCACTTGGTTTCATAACATACTGTTTCTTGAAAACCAATGATTTCGGTTGCCTTCCACGAAAATTTGACGCTTTTACGTTGTAAACGAATTCAAACGCGATTGCAATATAATGTACGATTTCCCCAATAACGAAGAAAATAGCTTTGTAATCAGATTTACAAAATTGACGGGTTCGTTACAAATAATTTTCAATACATTGCGTCATTTGTAGTAATGACGCAAAAATAAGAAACCATAGCACACGCGATTAAAGATCAAGAAGAAAAAAGACATTTGATTCATTCTGCTGTTTTCAAATACTTTGGTACTTGTTTCAAATTGGAAGTAATGGACTGTCAAGCATCTTAAATTCCGCATTTGTTAGTCACTTGATTTCAAAATATACTCTTTTTGTGAAATTCAAGTTTGTTTTAAACTTCTGAAATCCGTCATGATAAGAAATGAAAGTTTTGTTTCTTTTGAAAAAAAAAATCACTTTGCAATCAGATTGACAAAATTGACTGGTGTGTTACAAATCATTTTCAATACATTGCGTCATTCGTAGTAATGACTCAAAGATAAGACACCATAGCACACGCGATTAAAGATCAAGAAGAAAAAAGACATTGTATTCATTCTGCTACTCTCAAGTAGTTTGGTACTCGTTTCAAACTGCAATTGATTAGAATATCAAGCATCTTATATTGGTCATTTATCAGTCACTTGATTTCATAACATACTCTTTCTTGAAGTTCCTGAAGTTTCTTAGTTTTTTTTGTAAATTTCTGATTTCCACCAATAAGAAGAAATGAAAGTTTTTGTTTCTTTTAAAGAAAATAGCTTTGTAATCAGATTGACAAAATTAACGGGTTTGTTACAAATCATTTTCAATACATTGCGTCATTTATAGTAATGACGCAAAGATAAGAAACCATAGCACACGAGATTAGAGATCAAGAAGAAAAAAGACATTTCAATCCTTCTGCTGCTTTCAAATACTTTGGTACTTGTTTTAAACTGCCAGTAATTAGACGATCAAGCATCTTAAAACGGTCATTTATCAGTCACTTAATTTCTTAACATACTCTTTCTTTAAGTTCCTGAAGTTTCTTTTAAACTTCTCAATTCCGTCATAATAAGAAATGAAAGTTTTGTTTCTTTTGGACAAGATAGCTTTGTAATCAGATTGACAAAATTAACGGGTTTGTTACAAATAATTTTCAATACATTGCGTCACTAGTAGTAATGACGTAAAAATAAGAAACCATAGGACGCGCAATTTGACAGCAAGAAGGAAAAAGGCATTTCATTCGTTCTATTACTTTTAAATACTTTGGTAGTTGTGGCAAGCTGCGAGTAGCTAGACTATCAAGCATCTTAAATTGGTCATTTATCATTCACTTGAATTCATAACATCCTGTTTGTTTTTTTAAACCAATGATTTCGTTTCCCTTGCACGAAAATTTGACGGTTTTACGAGATACACGAGTTACACGAGATTAGAGATCAAGAAGAAAAAAGACATTTCAATCCTTCTGCTGCTTTCAAATACTTTGGTACTTGTTTTAAACTGCCAGTAATTAGACGATCAAGCATCTTAAAACGGTCATTTATCAGTCACTTAATTTCTTAACATACTCTTTCTTTAAGTTCCTGAAGTTTCTTTTAAACTTCTCAATTCCGTCATAATAAGAAATGAAAGTTTTGTTTCTTTTGGACAAGATAGCTTTGTAATCAGATTGACAAAATTAACGGGTTTGTTACAAATAATTTTCAATACATTGCGTCACTAGTAGTAATGACGTAAAAATAAGAAACCATAGGACGCGCAATTAGACAGCAAGAAGGAAAAAGGCATTTCATTCGTTCTATTACTTTTAAATACTTTGGTAGTTGTGGCAAGCTGCGAGTAGCTAGACTATCAAGCATCTTAAATTGGTCATTTATCATTCACTTGAATTCATAACATCCTGTTTGTTTTTTTAAACCAATGATTTCGTTTCCCTTGCACGAAAATTTGACGGTTTTACGTTGGAAACTGTTTCAATCCCGTTGGCAATGTAATGTACGATTTCCCTAATAACAGATTCTTTATTTTGTCAAACCTTCCCCGAATTTCTAGCGAGTAACAAAAATCGACGAAATCGACATAACAAATACAAGGAATTTTCTCTCCTTGTACAACACATCGAATATACTGCCCGATGTTTCTTTATTCTGCGTTGTTACTGCCAAATACCAAATTTACTGGGAATTCAATGGAACTTTCAATATGGACTAATTTGATTTCATCACCATTTTAATGCCGAGACTCATTACACACACTAATTTCTCAACTGGCTTGAACTAGTCTCAACTGGTTTTAACTGGTTTTATCTGGTTTCAACTGAATTGAACTGATCTCAACTGGTTTTAACTGGTTTCATCTAGTTTAAACTGGTTTTAACTGGGTTCAACTGGTGTCAACTAGTTTCAACTGATCTCAAGTATTCAAAAAGTTCAACCCACAAAAACAAAAGGTTTACAAAATAGAGCGTTCAATAAAAGACAATGGAAGAGAAACTTGTATTATAAAGGAAAGCAAGGGAGAGATGGATAAGTTTGAAAAGAAATTACTATAAAGAAAAACAAATTGAAAACAGCAAAAAGGATGAATCAAACCAGGATCAATGCAAAGATGAATATCAAGGAAAGAAGTGAAACCATTTAAAAGCAGTTGAGACCAGTTTAAACCAGTTCAAACCAGATGAAACAGTTGAGACCAGTTGCGACCAGTTGAAGCTAGTTAAAACCAGCTAAAATTAGTTGAAAACAGTTGAAACTAGTTGAAACCAGTTGAGACTACTTGAAACTAGTTAAAACCAGTTAAAACCAGGTGAAACCGGTCAAAATCAGTTGAGATCAGTTGAAACCCCTTGAAAACAGTCGAGAACAGTTGAAATCAGTTGAAACCACTTGAGATCAGTTGAAACCCGTTGAAAACAGTCGAGAACAGTTGAAACCAGATGAGACCAGTGGAAACTAGTTAAAATCAGTTAAAACCAGTCAAATCAGTTGAAACCAGTTTATTAGATCAGTCAAAACCTGTTAAAACTACTTGAAACTAGTTAAAAACCAGTGCGCGATTCCTATCAAACAACAACAACAACAAACAAACAAACATAACATAACAACAACAATGAATGATATCATCAGGTTCTAGAGCACCAAGACAGAAGGAAGTAGAATACTAAGTGTATCAATATCTTTTCCGTTTCATTTTCAGCGACGACCGTCTGTTGGAGGTGTGATGACGTCATAAAGGTCGCGTGTAGAGGGTATAATGACATCACAAGTCAAGATTGAGTGTGACAGTCATGATAGCAATATACGGTATCTATATACGGTAACTGATGAATCTGTGGAGGGAGTTACAAAGAAAAGTTAGTAACTATGATTGAACCATTATTGCATGCCACTATAGTGGTAGCACTTATATCGTAGTTTCATATTCGTTTTGTGTCGTCCACCAAGTTGATTATATTCTGTTCTTTTTTATAATTATTTCGAACACAAAGAGTAATTGCAGGTGGTAACTATACTTGGAATTCATTTTGCCAATTCTATAGGCTATAACCTTGTGAAGGCTGCTAATTACATGGAAGTAGGCTTAAAGATTTTTGAAATCATTATAATCTCCATCAAATCAAAATGCAGGTAGTGTGATACTGTCTTACGTGACTTCCATTACATTCCATGGGTCTACTTGGCTTGTCATTTTTTCCTTATTACATAAGATGATATATCATGATGGCAGAGTAAACATGAATCGTTTACCGAAGCAGTCACTCTCATGTAGCTGGCTTAATTGACTACTTCTTGAACGAATGATATGGGGGTGGGGGATAAGTTTGGATAAAGCGTGCATTTGTTTTCTTTCATAATGAAAGTGAAACGGTAACTGCCCTGGACATGGTTTTCAAAACTGTTGTTTCGTTTCAGCCTGTTTAACCCTCAGCCTCTCAAAGCTTCATCCAATGGATGATGGCAATGTGTTGAAAAAACAAAAGCAAAAAAAAGATATAATACTGGGTAGTTTGTAAAGTTTTGAGACACTGCTATACCTTTTGTATGTTATGATAAATTCAAATTTACCACCGAGTTCTCATTGTATTAGGAGCTGTCAATGCTTTTGTTGTACATGCTGCCATTATAATCTACCCATGCCATATTGCATTGATGGTTATATAATTATTATTTTAAATAAACAAAGGAAAAAACATGTATGCATTTCTCTGTTGGCTGTGTCTTGAATTCATTTTTATCTTATCGTCTGGAATATGCTTTGTTATACATTATGCAATATTAGTACAATGTATGTGTTATCTAAATTTTTTATTTTTTGCAAACATTTTTTTTTGTTCTTTCAAAGAGAGGCGAAAGAGTTTTATATAAATTAATCATAGATCTTCTATATACATGTTAATTGGAAAAAAAAATTGGTTCATTTATCAGTCCTTTGATTTCATAACATACTCTTTCTTGAAGTTCCTGAAGTTTCTTTTAAACTTCTGATTTCCGCCGTAATCAGAAATGAGTTTTATTTCTTTTGAACAAAATACCTTTGTAATCAGATTGTCAAAATTGACGGGTTTGTTACAAATCATTTTCAATAAGTTGCGTCATTAACAGTAATGACGCAAATACAAGAACCCATAGCACACGCGATTAAAGATCAAGAAGAAAAAAGACATTTTATTCATTTTGCTACTTTCAAATACTTTGGTAGTTGTATCAAACTGCAAGTGATAAGACTCCCGAATTCCGTCATTATAAGAAATGACAATTTTGTTTCATTTGAACAAAATAGCTTTCTAATCAGTTTGACAAAATTGACGGGTTTGTTTCAAATTGGAAGTAATTGGACTGTCAAGCATCTTAAATTGCGCATTTGTCAGTCACATGATTTCATAATATACTCTTTTTTGGAATTCAAGTTTGTCTTAAACTTCTGAATTCCGTCATAATAAGAAATGAAAGTTTTGTTTCTTTTGAAAAAAAAAAATCACTTTGCAATCAGATTGACAAAATTGACTGGTGTGTTACAAATCATTTTCAATACATTGCGTCATTCGTAGTAATGACTCAAAGATAAGACACCATAGCACACGCGATTAAAGATCAAGAAGAAAAAAGACATTGTATTCATTCTGCTACTCTCAAGTAGTTTGGTACTCGTTTCAAACTGCAATTGATTAGAATATCAAGCATCTTAAATTGGTCATTTATCAGTCACTTGATTTCATAACATACTCTTTCTTGAAGTTCCTGAAGTTTCTTAGTTTTTTTTGTAAATTTCTGATTTCCACCAACAAGAAGAAATGAAAGTTTTTGTTTCTTTTAAGCAAAATAGCTTTGTAATCAGATTGACAAAATTGACTGGTGTGTTACAAATCATTTTCAATACATTGCGTCATTCGTAGTAATGATTCAAAGATAAGACACCATAGCACACGCGATTAAAGATCAACAAGAAAAAAGACATTGTATTCATTCGTCTACTCTCAAGTAGTTTGGTACTCGTTTCAAACTGCAATTGATTAGAATATCAAGCATCTTAAATTGGTCATTTATCAGTCACTTGATTTCATAACATACTCTTTCTTGAAGTTCCTGAAGTACTTGAAACCATTTGAAAATAGTTCGATGTTTCTAACTTGAGACCAGTTGAAAACCAGTGAAAAACCTGTTAAAACCAGTTGAGACATTTCAAACAAGTTGAAACCAGTTAAAACCAGTTGAAACCGGTTGAAACCAAATGAAACCACTTGAGATCAGTTGAAACTACGTACAACCAGTGAAAACCAGTTGAGACTAGTTGAACCCAGTTGAGAACCATTGAACCAGTTAAAACCATTTGAGACCAGTTCAAAGCAGTTGAAACCAGCTAAAACCAGTTGAGACCAGTTGAAACCAGTTAAAACCAGTTGAGAACAGATCAAACAAGTTGAAACCAGTTGAGACCAGTAGAAATAACTTGAGATCAGTTGAAACTAGTTGAAACCAGTCCATACCAGTTGAGACCAGTTCAAAAAAAAAGTTGAAACCAGTTGAAACCAATTAAAACCAATTGAGACCATTTGAAACTAGTTAAAACCAGTTCAAACCAGTTGAGATCAGTTGAAACATGTTGAAACTACTTGAAACTAGTTAAAACCAGTTGAAACCAGTTGAAACAAGTTAAAACTACTTGAAACCAGTTGAAATCAGTTACAAACAGAGACCAGTTGAAACCAGTTGAAATTGCTTACCCCACCCCCACTTTAAATGTCAGGCCCTAAGGCCTGGGCCACTATGTGAGTGGTGAGATGAGGTTGCTAACCTCCTAAGCTACACATTTATACCGACCCCAGTGTGACCCAGGCCGTTTCAATGTCTCAAAATAACGAAAATACAAGGATATGTAGCATTTTATATATAAAGTTTGTAAATGGCAGGAAATGCCTATATTGTCACTTTAACTGTCAGGCCCTTTTACAGCCTGGGCCACTATGTGAGTGGTCAGATGAGGTTGCTAACATCCTACGCTACACATTTACAGCGACCCCAATGTGGCCCAGGCCGTTTCAGTGTTTGTTTGAAATAAAGGCAGTATAAGGTTATGTATATATCATTTTATATGCGATCTTTGTAAAAGCTACACAGTTATACCGACGCAAATGAGGCTAGGCCGTTTTCGTATTTCTTTTTTAAATAAAGGCATTAAAAAGTTATGTAACATTTTATATATGCGACCTTTGTAAATGACACGAAGCACCTACATTGCCACTTTAACTGTCAGGCCCGTACAGACTGGGCCACTCGTCTAATAAAGGATTTTTTTTTTCAAATACAATATAAAGTATATGCACGAATGATATCATAAAAAGAAACAATGGACTTTGCCATGGCAACAAAAATAGGAAGTAATCACAATGATGGAAAACAGTGTTCCACTAAGAAAGCCAAGCTTGTAAGACGTGGAACACTGGGACAAAACAACAGCACCAAATTGCTGTACCAATAAAGCATATTCATTTTAAATTCTATATACTATTGTACATTTACTCATTGATATGTGATGCTGATTCTATGAACAATACCTACTAAGAATATTAGAATGCAAACATATAAACTATATAACATATCACATTTGTGGCACAGACACTATGGGGCCAGGTATGCCAGGAAAATTGAACGGAAAGGAGAAGAAAAAGACATTTCATTATTTCTGCTACTTTCAAATACTGTGGTACTTGTTTCAAACTTCAAATGATTAGACTATCAAGCATCCTAAATTGGTCATTTATCAGTGACTTGGTCTCATTACATACTGTTTCTTGAAAACCAATGATTTCGCTTACCTTGCACGAAAATTTGACGGTTTTACGTTGTAAACGAACTCCCACAGGTTTGCAATGTAATGGTACGATTTAACCAATAACGAACAAAATAGCTTTGGAATCAGATTGACAAAATTGACGGGTTTGTTACAAATCATTTTCAATACATTGCGTCATTTGTAGTAATGACGCAAAGATAAGAAACCATAGCACACGATATTAAAGATCAAGAAGAAAAAAGACATTTCATTCCTTCTGCTGCTTTCAAATACTTTGGTACTTGTTTTAAACTGCCAGTAATTAGACTATCAAGCATCTTAAAACGGTCATTTATCAGTCACTTAATTCCATAACATACTCTTTCTTCAAGTTCCTGAGGTTTCTTAAAGTTTCTTTTAAACTTCTCAATTCCGCCGTAATAAGAAATGAAAGTTTTGTTTCTTTTGAACAAGATAGCTTTGTAATCAGATTGACAAAATTGACGGGTTTGTTACACATAATTTTCAATACATTGCGTCATTAGTAGTAATGACGCAAAAATAAGAAACCATAGGACGCGCAATTAAAAAGCAAGAAGGAAAAAGGCATTTCATTCGTTCTATTACTTTTGAATACTTTGGTACTTGTGGCACGATGTTTCTTTACTTTGCGTTGTTACTGCCAAATACCTAATTTACTGGGAATTCAATGAAACTTTCAGTATGGACTAATTTGATTTCATCACCGTTATAATGCCCAGACTCATTACACACACTAATTTCTCAACTGGTTTGAACTAGTCTCAACTGGTTTTAACTGGTTTCATCTGGTTTCAACTGAATTGAACTGATCTCAACTGGTTTTAACTGGTTTCATCTAGTTTAAACTGGTTTTAACTGGTGTCAACTAGTTTCAACTGATCTCAAGTATTCAAAAAGTTCAACCCACAAAAACAAAAGGTTTACAAAATAGAGCGTTCAATAAAAGACAATGGAAGGGAAGAAGAGAAACTTGTATTATAAAGGAAAGCAAGGGAGAGATGGATAAGTTTGAAAAGAAATGATGAAAGCAATTACTATAAAGAAATGCAAATTGAAAAGAACAAAAAAGATGAATCAAACCTGGATGAATGCAAAGATGAATATCAAGGAAAGCAGTTGAAACCAGTTGAGACCTGTTTAAACCAGTTGAGACCAGTTGCGACCAGTTGAAGCTAGTTAAAACCAGCTAAAATCAGTTGAAAACAGTTGAAACTAGTTGAAACCAGTTGAGACCACTTGAAACTAGTTAAAACCAGTTAAAACCAGTTGAAACCCCTCAAAATCAATTGAGATCAGTTGAAACCCCTTGAAAACAGTCAAGAACAATTGAAATCAGTCGAGAAAAGTTGAAATCAGTTGAAACCAGTTGAGATCAGTTGAAACCCGTTGAAAACAGTCGAGAACAGTTGAAAACAGTTGAAACCAGATGAGACCAGTGGAAGCTAGTTAAAATCAGTTAAAACCACTTGAAACTAGTCAAAATCAGTTGAAACCAGTTTATTAGATCAGTCAAAACCTGTTAAAACTACGTGAAACTATTTAAAAACCAGTTGAAACCAGCTGAAAAAAAGTTAAAACTACTTGAAACCAGTTGAAATTAGTTAGAAACAGAGACCAGTTGAAAACCAGTGAAAACCTGTTAAAACCAGTTGAGACATTTCAAACAAGTTGAAACCAGTTAAAACCAGTTGAAACCAAATGAAACCACTTGAGATCAGTTGAAACTACGTACTTGAAACCAGTGAAAACCAGTTGAGACTAGTTGAACCCAGTTGAGAACCATTGAATCAGTTAAAACCAGTTGAGACCAATTCAAAGCAGTTGAAACCAGCTAAAACCAGTTGAGACCAGTTGAAACCAGTTAAAACCAGTTGAGACCAGTTCAAAGCAGTTGAAACCAGCTAAAACCAGTTGAGAACAGTTAAAACCAGTTGAGAACAGATCAAACCAATTGAAACCAGTTGAGATCAGTTGAAACTAGTTGAAACCAGTTGAAACCAGTTAAAACCAGTTGAAACTAGTCAAGAGCAGTTGAAACCAGTTGAGACCATTTGAAACTAGTTGAAACCAGTTGAAACCAGTTGAGATCAGTTGAAACATGTTGAAACTACTTGAAACTAGTTAGTTAAAACCAGTTGAAACCAGTTGAAACAAGTTAAAACTACTTGAAACTAGTTGAAATCAGTTACAAACAGAGACCAGTTGAAACCAGTTGAAATTGCTTACCCCACCCCCACTTTAAATTTCACGCCCCTAAGGCCTGGGCCACTATGTGAGTGGTCAGATGAGGTTGCTAAACTCCTAAGCTACACATTTATACCGACCCCAGTGTGGCCCAGGCCGTTTCAATGTCTCAAAATAACGAAAATACAAGGATATGTAGCATTTTATATATAACGTTTGTAAATGGCAGGAAATAGCCTGGGCCACTATGTGAGTGGTCAGATGAGGTTGCTAACATCCTACGCTACACATTTACAGCGACCCCAACGTGGCCCAGGCCGTTTCAGTGTTTGTTTGAAATAAAGGCAATATAAGGTTATGTATATATCATTTTATATGCGATCTTTGTAAAAGCTACACAGTTATACCGACGCAAATGTGGCTAGGCCGTTTTCGTATTTCTTTTTTTAAATAAAGGCATTAAAAAGTTATGTAACATTTTATATTATGCGACCTTTGTAAATGACAAGAAGCACCTACATTGCCACTTTAATTGTCAGGCCCCTACAGACTGGGCCACTATGTGAGTGGTCAGATGAGGTTGGTATCATTTTAAGCTACACATTTATACCCACCTCAATATGGCCCAGGCCGTTTCAATGTCTCAAAATAACGAAAATACAAGGATATGTAGCATTTGATAGATAACGTTTGTAAAGTGCAAGAAAACCTATATTGTCACTTTAACTGTCAGGCCCTTACGGCCTGGGCCACTATGTGAGTGGTCAGATGACGTTGTTAACATCCCAAGCTACATATTTATACCGATCCCAATGTGGCCCAGGCCGTTTTAGTATTTTTTTGTTAAATAAAGGCAATACAAGGTTATGTAGCAATTTGTATGCGACCATTGTTATACCTATACATAAGAAAGGGGAGAAGAATGATGTCAATAATTACAGACCAATATCGTTATTAACTTCAATATCTAAAATTTTGGAAAAATAGTATATATCCGAACCGTAATTTTCTTTTAATATAAGTTATATATTTACGAATTTTCAATTTTTATTCAGAGAAAATCATAACACCACCCACGCTTTACTTGCCTTTGTGGAAAAGATTACACATGCACTTGATACATTTTCACATATAATAGGCATCTTCCTGTATTTTTCCAAAGCCTTTGATAACGATTAATCACAGTATACTTCTCTCTAAGTTATCTCATTATGGTATTCGCGGAAAAGCCTTGCAATGGTTCACGAGCTATTTATCTGACAGATTTCAATATGTACATGTGAACAGTTTTGATTCCTCTATGAAGAAAATCGAATGTGGCGTTCCTCAAGGAAGTTTGTGAGGCCCACTGTTATTTATAGTTTACATTAATGATTTTTATAGATTTTCAGATAAACTCTCTTTGATATTATTTGCGGATGATTCCAATCTTTTTTGCTTCCATCCTGATCGTAATACTTTAATTAGTACAGTGAATTATGAATTGAAAAATGTTTCACAATGGACATATTGCTAATAAATTGTCACTGAATATTGAGAAGACTAAGTATATGTTTTTCAGTAATTCCTTAGATATATTACCAGGTAATGTTATATTTGACACTCTACTCCCTTAGAAGAGATTTCGTTTATTAAATTCTTAGGTGTTTGTGTTGATAATAAGTTATCATGAAGTGTCATGTAAACAATATTTGTAATCTAATTGCACGTAACATAGGCAAAATCAATAGATTGAAATATTATCTTCCTTCTTCGGCTTTGATTACGCTTTATTCAAGTTTGGTATTGCCGTACTTGAATTATGGAATTATGGAATTCCCCCAATTGCTTGGGGGAATACATATTCGACATTGTTGGATAAACGTTTTCTTCTGCAAAAGATGCCGCTCAGAATTGTTTTTAACCTTCATATCCGAGCACATACTGACAAGCTGTTCCTTGAACCCAAAATTTTGAAGATAAAAGAGTTGCATTTGGGCAATTCTTGGGCAATTCATGTTTAATTATAACTGCAACCATTTACCCAAAATATTTTATTCTTTATTTCACCGTAACAGCTACGTACATAATTATCCCACGAGACAATCTAAAGAATTTCATCTTCCCTTAGTGAGAACTGTACACACTCAAAATACATTTGTTTATACCGGACCCAGATTTGGGATTAGCTTGGATAATGATTTAAAAGAATCTGTGAAGTTAATTACATTTGAGTATAAATATACCTGTTTCTTTGTTTAATGAAAAAACCCGTCATGTTTCACTTGTCCTTGAGATTTTGTAGTGTGTCCACAGACCTTTTCCATCCCTCTCCTTTTCCCTCTCCCTTTCCTTCTCTATTCTTCCCTGCTCCCCTTTCCTCTTTCTTCGTTGTCCAGTATCTGTCTGAGTGCATTTCCTCAAGTTCTGTTATTTCTGTGTTTTGTGTTGTTAATGTTGTCATTTTTTTTTGTGGCCGATTGCATATCTGCCTTTCCGTTCAATTTTCCTGGCATACCTGGCCCCATAGTGTCTGTGCCACAAATGTGATATGTTATATAGTTTATATGTTTGCATTCTAATATTCTTAGTAGGTATTGTTCATAGAATCAGCATCACATATCAATGAGTAAATGTACAATAGTATATAGAAGAATCTAAAATGAATATGCTTTATTGGTATAGCAAATTGGTGCTGTTGTTGTTTTGTCCCAGTGTTCCACGTCTTACAAGCTTGACTTTCTTAGTGGAACACTGTTTTCCATCATTGTGATTATTTACTATTTTTGTTGCCATGGCAAAGTCCATTGTTTCTTTTTATGATATCATTCCTGCATATACTTTAATTTTCTTTTAAAAAAAAAGTTTCTCAAGTTTTTTTTTAAATTTCTGATTTCCACCAATAAGAAGAAATTAAAGTTTTTGTTTCTTTTGAACAAAATAGCTTTGTAATCAGATTGACAAAATTGACGGGTTTGTTACAAATCATTTTCAATACATTGCGTCATTAGTAGTAATGACGCAAAGACAAGCGATTAAAGATTAAGAAGAAAAAGACATTTCATTCCTTCTGCTACTTTCAAATACTTTGGTACTTGTTTCAAACTTCAAATGATTAAACTATCAAGCATCCTAAATTGGTCATTTATCAGTGACGGTCTCATTACATACTGTTTCTTGAAAACCAATGATTTCGTTTACCTTGCACGAAAATTTGACGGTTTTACGTTGTAAACGAACTCCCACCCGTTTGCAATGTAATGGTACGATTTAACCAATAACGAACAAAATAGCTTTGGAATCAGATTGACAAAATTGACTGGTTTGTTACAAATTATTTTCAATACATTTGTAGTAATGACGCAAAGATAAGAAACCATAGCACACGAGATTAGATATCAAGAAGAAAAAAGACATTTCATTCCTTCTGCTGCTTTCAAATACTTTGGTACTTGTTTTAAACTGCCAGTAATTAGACGATCAAGCATCTTAAAACGGTCATTTATCAGTCACTTAATTTCATAACATACTCCTTCTTTAAGTTCCTGAAGTTTCTTAAAGTTTCTTTTAAACTTCTCAATTCCGTCATAATAAGAAATGAAAGTTTTGTTTCTTTTGAACAAGATAGCTTTGTAATCAGATTTACAAAATTAACGGGTTTGTTACAAATAATTTTCAATACATTGCGTCACTAGTAGTAATGACGCAAAGATAAGAAACCATAGCACACGCGATTAAAGATCAAGAAGAAAAAAGACATTTGATTCATTCTGTTGTTTTCAAATACTTTGGTACTTGTTTTAAATTGGAAGTAATTGGACTGTCAAGCATCTTAAATTCCGCATTTGTTAGTCACTTGATTTCAAAATATACTCTTTTTTGAAATTCAAGTTTGTTTTAAACTTCTGAATTCCGTCATAAGAAATGAAAGTTTTGTTTCTTTCGAAAAAAAAAAAGCTTTGCAATCAGATTGACAAAATTGACTAGTGTGTTACCAATCATTTTCAATACATTGCGTCATTCGTAGTAATGACGCAAAGATAAGACAACATAGCACACGCGATTAAAGATCAACAAGAAAAAAGACATTGTATTCATTCTGCTACTCTCAAGTAGTTTGGTACTCGTTTCAAACTGCAATTGATTAGACTATCAAGCATCTTAAATTGGTCATTTATCAGTCACTTGATTTCATAACATACTCTTTCTTGAAGTTCCTGAAGTTTCTTTTTTTTTTTTTAATTTCTGATTTCCACCAATAAGAAGAAATTAAAGTTTTTGTTTCTTTTGAACAAAATAGCTTTGTAATCAGATTGACAAAATTGACGGGTTTGTTACAAATCATTTTCAATACATTGCGTCATTAGTAGTAATGACGCAAGACAAGCGATTAAAGATTAAGAAGAAAAAGATATTTCATTTCTTCTGCTACTTTCAAATACTTTGGTACTTGTTTTAAACTGCAAATGATTAGACTATCAAGCATCCTAAATTGGTCATTTATCAGTGACTTGGTCTCATTACATACTGTTTCTTGAAAACCAATGATTTCGTTTACCTTGCACGAAAATTTGACGGTTTTACGTTAGAAACGGTTTCAAACCCGTTTCCAATGTAATGTACGATTTCCCCAATAACGGATTCTTTATTTTGTTGAAGCCTCCAGGGATTTCTAGCGAGTAACAAAATTGACGAAATCGATAGAACAAATACAAGGAATTTTCTCTCCTTGTAGAACACGTCGAATATCCTGCCCGATGTTTCTTTACTTTGCGTCGTTACTGCCAAATGCCCAATTTACTGGGAATTCGCAATGAAACTTTCATTGACTAATTTTATTTCATCAGCGTTGTAATGACGAGACTCATTACACGGACTAATTTCGTTTGAAAACATGATCGTGAACCAACTTGGCCACTTTGATCTTAAGTTTTTAAGTCATGCTATATAATCACTGTTTTCTTGTACTCACGCCGTTTCTTTAAAACTTGTGAATTGCGCCATAATAAGAAATGAAAAACAAAATTCACGATTTAATAATTTTTTTCCTTTCAACAAAGAAAAAAGAGCTTTGTACTCAATTCACAAAATTCGCGGTATGTTTCACACATTGTTACATATTTAATCTACTATAGGCCTACTTTGCGTCAAGAACCCATACCACACGCGATTAAAGATGAAGAAGAAAAAAGACATTTTTATTCATTCTGCTACCTTCAAATACTTTGGTACTTGTTTCAAACTGCAAGTAATAAGTCTATCAAGCATCTTAAATTGGTCATTTATCAGTAGCTTGATTTCATAGCCTATTCTTTCATGAAGTTCCTGAAGTTTCTTAACGTTTCTGTTAAACTTCTGAATTCCGGCATAATAAGAAATGAAAGTTTTATTTCTTTTGAACAAAATAGCTTTGGAATCAGAGTGACGAAATTGACGGGATTGTTACAAATCATTTTCAATACATTGCGTCATACATTAGTCGCAAAGATCAGAAACCATAGCACACGCGATGAAAGCTTAAGAAAAAAAAAATTTCATTCCTTCTGCTACTTTCAAATACTTTTTTACTTCTTTCAAACTGCAAATGATTAGACTATCAAGCATCCTAAATTGGTCATTTATCAGTCACTTGGTTTCATAACATACTGTTTCTTGAAAACCAATGATTTCGGTTGCCTTCCACGAAAATTTGACGCTTTTACGTTGTAAACGAATTCAAACGCGATTGCAATATAATGTACGATTTCCCCAATAACGAAGAAAATAGCTTTGTAATCAGATTTACAAAATTGACGGGTTCGTTACAAATAATTTTCAAATACATTGCGTAATGACGCAAAAATAAGAAACCATAGCACACGCGATTAAAGATCAAGAAGAAAAAAGACATATGATTCATTCTGCTGTTTTCAAATACTTTGGTACTTGTTTCAAATTGGAAGTAATGGACTGTCAAGCATCTTAAATTCCGCATTTGTTAGTCACTTGATTTCAAAATATACTCTTTTTATGAAATTCAAGTTTGTTTTAAACTTCTGAATTCCGTCATAATAAGAAATGAAAGTTTTGTTTCTTTTGAAAAAAAAATCACTTTGCAATCAGATTGACAAAATTGACTGGTGTGTTACAAATCATTTTCAATACATTGCGTCATTCGTAGTAATGACTCAAAGATAAGACACCATAGCACACGCGATTAAAGATCAAGAAGAAAAAAAGACATTGTATTCATTCTGCTACTCTCAAGTAGTTTGGTACTCGTTTCAAACTGCAATTGATTAGAATATCAATCATCTTATATTGGTCATTTATCAGTCACTTGATTTCATAACATACTCTTTCTTGAAGTTCCTGAAGTTTCTTAGTTTTTTTTTGTAAATTTCTGATTTCCACCAATAAGAAGAAATGAAAGTTTTTGTTTCTTTTAAAGAAAATAGCTTTGTAATCAGATTGACAAAATTAACGGGTTTGTTACAAATCATTTTCAATACATTGCGTCATTTGTAGTAATGACGCAAAGATAAGAAACCATAGCACACGAGATTAGAGATCAAGAAGAAAAAAGACATTTCAATCCTTCTGCTGCTTTCAAATACTTTGGTACTTGTTTTAAACTGCCAGTAATTAGACGATCAAGCGTCTTAAAACGGTCATTTATCAGTCACTTAATTTCTTAACATACTCTTTCTTTAAGTTCCTGAAGTTTCTTAAAGTTTCTTTTAAACTTCTCAATTCCGTCATAATAAGAAATGAAAGTTTTGTTTCTTTTGAACAAGATAGCTTTGTAATCAGATTGACAACATTAACGGGTTTGTTACAAATAATTTTCAATACATTGCGTCACTAGTAGTAATGACGTAAAAATAAGAAACCATAGGACGCGCAATTAGACAGCAAGAAGGAAAAAGGCATTTCATTCGTTCTATTACTTTTAAATACTTTGGTAGTTGTGGCAAGCTGCGAGTAGCTAGACTATCAAGCATCTTAAATTGGTCATTTATCATTCACTTGAATTCATAACATCCTGTTTGTTTTTTTTAAACCAATGATTTCGTTTCCCTTGCACGAAAATTTGACGGTTTTACGTTGGAAACTGTTTCAATCCCGTTGGCAATGTAATGTACGATTTCCCTAATAACAGATTATTTTGTCAAACCTTCCCCGAATTTCTAGCGAGTAACAAAAATCGACGAAATCGACATAACAAATACAAGGAATTTTCTCTCCTTGTACAACACATCGAATATACTGCCCGATGTTTCTTTATTCTGCGTTGTTACTGCCAAATACCAAATTTACTGGGAATTCAATGGAACTTTCAATATGGACTAATTTGATTTCATCACCATTTTAATGCCGAGACTCATTACACACACTAATTTCTCAACTGGCTTGAACTAGTCTCAACTGGTTTTAACTGGTTTTATCTGGTTTCAACTGAATTCAACTGATCTCAACTGGTTTTAACTGGTTTCATCTAGTTTAAACTGGTTTTAACTGGGTTCAACTGGTGTCAACTAGTTTCAACTGATCTCAAGTATTCAAAAAGTTCAACCCACAAAAACAAAAGGTTTACAAAATAGAGCGTTCAATAAAAGACAATGGAAGAGAAACTTGTATTATAAAGGAAAGCAAGGGAGAGATGGATAAGTTTGAAAAGAAATGATGAAAGCAATTACTATAAAGAAATACAAATTGAAAACAGCAAAAAGGATGAATCAAACCAGGATCAATGCAAAGATGAATATCAAGGAAAGAAGTGAAACCATTTAAAAGCAGTTGAGACCAGTTTAAACCAGTTCAAACCAGATGAAACAGTTGAGACCAGTTGCGACCAGTTGAAGCTAGTTAAAACCAGCTAAAATTAGTTGAAAACAGTTGAAACTAGTTGAAACCAGTTGAGACTACTTGAAACTAGTTAAAACCAGTTAAAACCAGGTGAAACCGGTCAAAATCAGTTGAGATCAGTTGAAACCCCTTGAAAACAGTCGAGAACAGTTGAAATCAGTTGAAACCACTTGAGATCAGTTGAAACCCGTTGAAAACAGTCGAGAACAGTTGAAATCAGTCTAGAACACTTGAAACCAGTTGAAAAAAAACGAGAACAGTTGAAAACAGATGAGACCAGTGGAAACTAGTTAAAATCAGTTAAAACCAGTCAAATCAGTTGAAACCAGTTTATTAGATCAGTCAAAACCTGTTAAAACTACTTGAAACTAGTTAAAAACCAGTGCGCGATTCCTATCAAACAACAACAACAACAAACAAACAAACATAACATAACAACAACAATGAATGATATCATCAGGTTCTAGAGCACCAAGATGCGGGGTTCCCAGACAGAAGGAAGTAGAATACTAAGTGTATCAATATATTTTCCGTCTCATTTTCAGCGACGACCGTCTGTTGGAGGTGTGATGACGTCATAAAGGTCGCGTGTAGAGGGTATAATGACATCACAAGTCAAGATTGAGTGTGACAGTCATGATAGCTATAGATACGGTAACTGATGAATCTGTGGAGGGAGTTACAAAGAAAAGTTAGTAACTATGATTGAACCATTATTGCATGCCACTATAGTGGTAGCACTTATATCGTAGTTTCATATTCGTTTTGTGTCGTCCACCAAGTTGATTATATTCTGTTCTTTTTTATAATTATTTCGAACACAAAGAGTAATTGCAGGTGGTAACTATACTTGGAATTCATTTTGCCAATTCTATAGGCTATAACCTTGTGAAGGCTGCTAATTACATGGAAGTAGGCTTAAAGATTTTTGAAATCATTATAATCTCCATCAAATCAAAATGCAGGTAGTGTGATACTGTCTTACGTGACTTCCATTACATTCCATGGGTCTACTTGGCTTGTCATTTTTTCCTTATTACATAAGATGATATATCATGATGGCAGAGTAAACATGAATCGTTTACCGAAGCAGTCACTCTCATGTAGCTGGCTTAATTGACTACTTCTTGAACGAATGATATGGGGGTGGGGGATAAGTTTGGATAAAGCGTGCATTTGTTTTCTTTCATAATGAAAGTGAAACGGTAACTGCCCTGGACATGGTTTTCAAAACTGTTGTTTCGTTTCAACCTGTTTAACCCTCAGCCTCTCAAAGCTTCATCCAATGGATGATGGCAATGTGTTGAAAAAACAAAAGCAAAAAAAAGATATAATACTGGGTAGTTTGTAAAGTTTTGAGACACTGCTATACCTTTTGTATGTTATGATAAATTCAAATTTACCACCGAGTTCTCATTGTATCAGGAGCTGTCAATGCTTTTGTTGTACATGCTGCCATTATAATCTACCCATGCCATATTGCATTGATGGTTATATAATTATTATTTTGTATAAACAAAGGAAAAAACATGTATGCATTTCTCTGTTGGCTGTGTCTTGAATTCATTTTTATCTTATCGTCTGCGATATGCTTTGTTATACATTATGCAATATTAGTACAATGTATGTGTTATCTAAATTTTGTATTTTTTGCAAACATTTTTTTTTGTTCTTTCAAAGAGAGGCGAAAGAGTTTTATATAAATTAATCATAGATCTTCTATATACATGTTAATTGGAAAAAAATTGGTTCATTTATCAGTCCTTTGATTTCATAACATACTCTTTCTTGAAGTTCCTGAAGTTTCTTTTAAACTTCTGATTTCCGCCGTAATCAGAAATGAGTTTTATTTCTTTTGAACAAAATACCTTTGTAATCAGATTGTCAAAATTGACGGGTTTGTTACAAATCATTTTCAATAAGTTGCGTCATTAACAGTAATGACGCAAATACAAGAACCCATAGCACACGCGATTAAACATCAAGAAGAAAAAAGACATTTTATTCATTTTGCTACTTTCAAATACTTTGGTGGTTGTATCAAACTGCAAGTGATAAGACTCCCGAATTCCGTCATTATAAGAAATGACAATTTTGTTTCTTTTGAACAAAATAGCTTTCTAATCAGTTTGACAAAATTGACGGGTTTGTTACAAATCGTTTTCAATACTTGCGTCATTAGTTGTACGGACGCAAAGATAAGCAACCATAGCACACGATATTAAAGATCAAGAAGAAAAAAGACATTTCATTCCTTCTGCTGCTTTCAAATACGTTGGTACTTGTTTCAAACTGCCAGTAACTAGACTATCAAGCATCTTCAAACGGTCATTTATCAGTCAATTAATTCCATAACATACTCTTTCTTGAAGTTCCTGAAGTTTCTTAAAG
Organism: Diadema antillarum; assembly: GCF_040938485.1. NCBI lineage: Eukaryota > Metazoa > Echinodermata > Echinoidea > Diadematoida > Diadematidae > Diadema > Diadema antillarum. The sequence goes on along the minus strand of NW_027271346.1, from coordinate 48,691 downwards.
TTCTTTCAAACTTCTCAATTCCGCCATAATAAGAAATGAAAGTTTTGTTTCTTTTGAACAAAATAGCTTTGTAAACAGATTGTCAAAATTGACAAGTTTATTACAAATAATTTTCAATACATTGCGTAGTAAAAGATAAGAAACCATAGCACACGCGATTAAAAAATAAGAAGAAAAAAGACATTTAATTCCTTCTGCTACTTTCAACTACATTTTTACTTGTTTCAAACTGCAAGTGATTAGATTATCAAGCATCTTAAATTTGTCATTTATCATTCACTTCAATTCATAACATACTCTTTCTTGAAAACCAATGATTTCGTTTACCTTGCACGAAAATTTGACGGTTTTACGTTGGAAACGGTTTCAAACCCGTTTCCAATGTAATGTACGATTTCCCCAATAACGGATTCTTTATTTTGTTGAAGCCTCCAGGGATTTCTAGCGAGTAACAAAATTGACGAAATCGATAGAACAAATACAAGGAATTTTCTCTCCTTGTAGAACACGTCGAATATCCTGCCCGATGTTTCTTTACTTTGCGTCGTTACTGCCAAATACCCAATTTACTGGGAATTCGCAATGAAACTTTCATTGACTAATTTTATTTCATCAGCGTTGTAATGACGAGACTCATTACACGGACTAATTTCGTTTGAAAACATGATCGTGAACCAACTTGGCCACTTTGATCTTAATTTTTAAAGTCATGCTATATAATCACTGTTTTCTTGTACTCACGCCGTTTCTTTGAAACTTGTGAATTGCGCCATAATAAGAAATGAAAAACAAAATTCACGATTTAATATTTTTTTTCCTTTCAACAAAGAAAAAAGAGCTTTGTACTCAATTCACAAAATTCGCGGTATGTTTCACACATTGTTACATATTTAATCTACTATAGGCCTACTTTGCGTCAAGAACCCATACCACACGCGATTAAAGATGAAGAAGAAAAAAGACATTTTTATTCATTCTGCTACCTTCAAATACTCTGGTACTTGTTTCAAACTGCAAGTAATAAGTCTATCAAGCATCTTAAATTGGTCATTTATCATTCACTTCTATTTATAACATACTCTTTCTTGAAAACCAATGATTCCGTTTACATTGCAAGAAAATTTGACGGTTTTACGTTGGAAACGGTTTCAAACCCGTTTGCAATGTAATGTACGATTACCCCAATAACGGATTCTTTATTTTGTCGAAGCCTGCAGGGATTTCTAGCGAGTAACAAAATCGACGAAATCGACAGAACAAATACAAGGAATTTTCTCTCTTTGTACAACTCATCGAATATACTGCCCGATGTTTCTTTACTTTGCGTCGTTACTGCCAAATACCCAATTTACTGGGAATTCACAATGAAACTTTCATTATGGACTAATTTGATTTCATCAGCGTTTTAATGACGAGACTCATTACACGGACTAATTTCGTTTGAAAACATGATCGTGAACCAACTTGGCCACTTTGATCTTAATTTTTAAAGTCATGCTATATAATCACTGTTTTCTTGTACTCACGCCGTTTCTTTAAAACTTGTGAATTGCGCCATAATAAGAAATCAAAATTCACGATTTAATAATTTTTTTTCCTTTCAACAAAGAAAAAAGAGCTTTGTAGTCAATTCACAAAATTCGCATTATATTTTCACACATTGTTACATATTTAATCTACTATAGGCCTACTTTGCGTCATTAGTACTAATGACGCAAAGATAAGAACCCATACCACACGCGATTAAAGATGAAGAAGAAAAAAGACATTTTATTCATTCTGCTACCTTCAAATACTTTGGTACTTGTTTCAAACTGCAAGTAATAAGACTATCAAGCATCTTAAATTGGTCATTTATCAGTCACTTGATTTCATAACATATTCTTTCATGAAGTTCCTGAAGTATCTTAACGTTTCTGTTAAACTTCTGAATTCCGGCAAAATAAGAAATGAAAGTTTTATTTCTTTTGAACAAAATAGCTTTGTGATCAGAGTGACAAAATTGACGGGATTGTTACAAATCATTCTCAATACATTGCGTCATACATTAGTCGCAAAGATCAGAAACCATAGCACACGCGATTAAAGCTTAAGAAGAAAAAAAAACCATTTCATTCCTTCTGCTACTTTCAAATACTTTTTTACTTGTTTCAAATTGCAAATGATTAGACTATGAAGCATCCTAAATTGGTCATTTATCAGTCACTTGGTTTCATAACATACCGTTTCTTGAAAACCAATGATTTCGGTTGCCTTGCACGAAAATTTGACGCTTTTACGTTGTAAACGAATTCAAACCCGATTGCAATGTAATGTACGATTTCCTCAATAATGAAGAAAATAGCTTTGTAATCAGATTTACAAAATTGACGGGTTCGTTACAAATAATTTTCAATACATTGCGTCATTTGTAGTAATGACGCAAAGATAAGAAACCATAGCACACGCGATTAAAGATCAAGAAGAAAAAAGACATTTCATTCATTCTGCTGTTTTCAAATGCTTTGGTACTTGTTTCAAATTGGAAGTAATTGGACTGTCAAGCATCTTAAATTGCGCATTTGTCAGTCACATGATTTCATAATATACTCTTTTTTGAAATTCAAGTTTGTCTTAAACTTCTGAATTCCGTCATAATAAGAAATGAAAGTTTTGTTTCTTTTGAAAAAAAAAATCACTTTGCAATCAGATTGACAAAATTGACTGGTGTGTTACAAATCATTTTCAATACATTGCGTCATTCGTAGTAATGACTCAAAGATAAGACACCATAGCACACGCGATTAAAGATCAACAAGAAAAAAGACATTGTATTCATTCGTCTACTCTCAAGTAGTTTGGTACTCGTTTCAAACTGCAATTGATTAGAATATCAAGCATCTTAAATTGGTCATTTATCAGCCACTTGATTTCATAACATACTCTTTCTTGAAGTTCCTGAAGTTTCTTAGTTTTTTTTTGTAAATTTCTGATTTTCACCAATAAGAAGAAATGAAAGTTTTTGTTTCTTTTAAACAAAATAGCTTTGTAATCAGGTTGACAAAATTGACGGGTTTGTTACAAATCATTTTCAATACATTGCGTCATTTGTAGTAATGACGGAAAGATAAGAAACCTTAGGACGCGCAATTAGAGAGCAAGAAGGAAAAAGGCATTTCATTCGTTCTATTACTTTTAAATACTTTGGTAGTTGTGGCAAGCTGCGAGTAACTAGACTATCAAGCATCTTAAATTGGTCATTTATCATTCACTTGAATTCATAACATCCTGTTTGTTTGTTTTTTTAAACCAATGATTTCGTTTCCCTTGCACGAAAATTTGACGGTTTTACGTTGGAAACTGTTTCAATCCCGTTGGCAATGTAATGTACGATTTCCCCAATAACAGATTCTTTATTTTGTCGAACCTTCCCCGGATTTCTAGCGAGTAACAAAAAACAAGAAACCAGTTGAAAACAGTTGAAACTAGTTGAAACCAGTTGAGACTACTTGAAACTAGTTAAAACAGTTAAAACCAGTTGAAACCGGTCAAAATCAGTTGAGATCTGTTGAAACCCCTTGAAAACAGTCGAGAACAGTTGAAATCAGTTGAAACCAGTTGAGATCAGTTGAATCCCGTTGAAAACAGTCGAGAACAGTTGAAATCAGTCTAGAACAGTTGAAACCAGTTGAAACAAATCGAAAACAGTTGAAAGCAGATGAGACCAGTGGAAACTAGTTAAAATCAGTTAAAACCAGTTGAAACCAGTCAAAATCAGTTGAAACCAGTTTATTAGATCAGTAAAAACCTGTTAAACTACTTGAAACTAGTTAAAAACCAGTTGAAAACACTTGAAAAAATTAAAAGTACTTGAAACCATTTGAAAATAGTTCGATGTTTCTAACTTGAGACCAGTTGAAAACCAGTGAAAAACCTGTTAAAACCAGTTGAGACATTTCAAACAAGTTGAAACCAGTTAAAACCAGTTGAAACCGGTTGAAACCAAATGAAACCACTTGAGATCAGTTGAAACTACGTACAACCAGTGAAAACCAGTTGAGATTAGTTGAACCCAGTTGAGAACCATTGAACCAGTTAAAACCATTTGAGACCAGTTCAAAGCAGTTGAAACCAGCTAAAACCAGTTGAGACCAGTTGAGACCAGTTGAAACCAGTTAAAACCAGTTGAGAACAGATCAAACAAGTTGAAACCAGTTGAGACCAGTAGAAATAACTTGAGATCAGTTGAAACTAGTTGAAACCAGTCCATACCAGTTGAGACCAGTTCAAAAAAAAGTTGAAACCAGTTGAAACCAATTAAAACCAGTTGAGACCATTTGAAACTAGTTAAAACCAGTTGAGATCAGTTGAAACATGTTGAAACTACTTGAAACTAGTTAAAACCAGTTGAAACCAGTTGAAACAAGTTAAAACTACTTGAAACCAGTTGAAATCAGTTACAAACAGAGACCAGTTGAAACCAGTTGAAATTGCTTACCCCACCCCCACTTTAAATGTCAGGCCCTAAGGCCTGGGCCACTATGTGAGTGGTGAGATGAGGTTGCTAACCTCCTAAGCTACACATTTATACCGACCCCAGTGTGGCCCAGGCCGTTTCAATGTCTCAAAATAACGAAAATACAAGGATATGTAGCATTTTATATATAAAGTTTGTAAATGGCAGGAAATACCTATATTGTCACTTTAACTGTCAGGCCCTTTTACAGCCTGGGCCACTATGTGAGTGGTCAGATGAGGTTGCTAACATCCTACGCTACACATTTACAGCGACCCCAATGTGGCCCAGGCCGTTTCAGTGTTTGTTTGAAATAAAGGCAGTATAAGGTTATGTATATATCATTTTATATGCGATCTTTGTAAAAGCTACACAGTTATACCGACGCAAATGAGGCTAGGCCGTTTTCGTATTTCTTTTTTAAATAAAGGCATTAAAAAGTTATGTAACATTTTATATATGCGACCTTTGTAAATGACACGAAGCACCTACATTGCCACTTTAACTGTCAGGCCCGTACAGACTGGGCCACTCGTCTGATAAAGGATTTTTTTTTTCAAATACAATATAAAGTATATGCACGAATGATATCATAAAAAGAAACAATGGACTTTGCCATGGCAACAAAAATAGGAAGTAATCACAATGATGGAAAACAGTGTTCCACTAAGAAAGCCAAGCTTGTAAGACGTGGAACACTGGGACAAAACAACAACAGCACCAATTTGCTATACCAATAAAGCATATTCATTTTAAATTCTATACACTATTGTACATTTACTCATTGATATGTGATGCTGATTCTATGAACAATACCTACTAAGAATATTAGAATGCAAACATATAAACTATATAACATATCACATTTGTGGCACAGACACTATGGGGCCAGGTATGCCAGGAAAATTGAACGGAAAGGAGAAGAAAAAGACATTTCATTATTTCTGCTACTTTCAAATACTGTGGTACTTGTTTCAAACTTCAAATGATTAGACTATCAAGCATCCTAAATTGGTCATTTATCAGTGACTTGGTCTCATTACATACTGTTTCTTGAAAACCAATGATTTCGCTTACCTTGCACGAAAATTTGACGGTTTTACGTTGTAAACGAACTCCCACAGGTTTGCAATGTAATGGTACGATTTAACCAATAACGAACAAAATAGCTTTGGAATCAGATTGACAAAATTGACGGGTTTGTTACAAATCATTTTCAATACATTGCGTCATTTGTAGTAATGACGCAAAGATAAGAAACCATAGCACACGATATTAAAGATCAAGAAGAAAAAAGACATTTCATTCCTTCTGCTGCTTTCAAATACTTTGGTACTTGTTTTAAACTGCCAGTAATTAGACTATCAAGCATCTTAAAACGGTCATTTATCAGTCACTTAATTCCATAACATACTCTTTCTTGAAGTTCCTGAGGTTTCTTAAAGTTTCTTTTAAACTTCTCAATTCCACCGTAATAAGAAATGAAAGTTTTGTTTCTTTTGAACAAGATAGCTTTGTAATCAGATTGACAAAATTGACGGGTTTGTTACAAATAATTTTCAATACATTGCGTCATTAGTAGTAATGACGCAAAAATAAGAAACCATAGGACGCGCAATTAAAGAGCAAGAAGGAAAAAGGCATTTCATTCGTTCTATTACTTTTGAATACTTTGGTACTTGTGGCACGATGTTTCTTTACTTTGCGTTGTTACTGCCAAATACCTAATTTACTGGGAATTCAATGAAACTTTCAGTATGGACTAATTTGATTTCATCACCGTTATAATGCCCAGACTCATTACACACACTAATTTCTCAACTGGTTTGAACTAGTCTCAACTGGTTTTAACTGGTTTCATCTGGTTTCAACTGAATTGAACTGATCTCAACTGGTTTTAACTGGTTTCATCTAGTTTAAACTGGTTTTAACTGGTGTCAACTAGTTTCAACTGATCTCAAGTATTCAAAAAGTTCAACCCACAAAAACAAAAGGTTTACAAAATAGAGCGTTCAATAAAAGACAATGGAAGGGAAGAAGAGAAACTTGTATTATAAAGGAAAGCAAGGGAGAGATGGATAAGTTTGAAAAGAAATGATGAAAGCAATTACTATAAAGAAATGCAAATTGAAAAGAACAAAAAAGATGAATCAAACCTGGATGAATGCAAAGATGAATATCAAGGAAAGCAGTTGAAACCAGTTGAGACCTGTTTAAACCAGTTGAGACCAGTTGCGACCAGTTGAAGCTAGTTAAAACCAGCTAAAATCAGTTGAAAACAGTTGAAACTAGTTGAAACCAGTTGAGACCACTTGAAACTAGTTAAAACCAGTTAAAACCAGTTGAAACCCCTCAAAATCAATTGAGATCAGTTGAAACCCCTTGAAAACAGTCAAGAACAATTGAAATCAGTCGAGAAAAGTTGAAATCAGTTGAAACCAGTTGAGATCAGTTGAAACCCGTTGAAAACAGTCGAGAACAGTTGAAAACAGTTGAAACCAGATGAGACCAGTGGAAGCTAGTTAAAATCAGTTAAAACCACTTGAAACTAGTCAAAATCAGTTGAAACCAGTTTATTAGATCAGTCAAAACCTGTTAAAACTACTTGAAACTATTTAAAAACCAGTTGAAACCAGCTGAAAAAAGTTAAAACTACTTGAAACCAGTTGAAATTAGTTAGAAACAGAGACCAGTTGAAAACCAGTGAAAACCTGTTAAAACCAGTTGAGACATTTCAAACAAGTTGAAACCAGTTAAAACCAGTTGAAACCAAATGAAACCACTTGAGATCAGTTGAAACTACGTACTTGAAACCAGTGAAAACCAGTTGAGACTAGTTGAACCCAGTTGAGAACCATTGCACCAGTTAAAACCATTTGAGACCAGTTCAAAGCAGTTGAAACCAGCTAAAACCAGTTGAGACCAGTTGAAACCAGTTAAAACCAGTTGAGACCAGTTCAAAGCAGTTGAAACCAGCTAAAACCAGTTGAGAACAGTTAAAACCAGTTGAGAACAGATCAAACCAATTGAAACCAGTTGAGATCAGTTGAAACTAGTTGAAACCAGTCGATACCAGTTGAGACCAGTTCAACAAAAGTTGAAACCAGTTGAAACCAGTTAAAACCAGTTGAAACTAGTCAAGAACAGTTGAAACCAGTTGAGACCATTTGAAACTAGTTGAAACCAGTTGAAACCAGTTGAGATCAGTTGAAACATGTTGAAACTACTTGAAACTAGTTAGTTGAAACCAGTTGAAACAAGTTAAAACTACTTGAAACTAGTTGAAATCAGTTACAAACAGAGACCAGTTGAAACCAGTTGAAATTGCTTACCCCACCCCCACTTTAAATGTCACGCCCCTAAGGCCTGGGCCACTATATGAGTGGTCAGATGAGGTTGCTAAACTCCTAAGCTACACATTTATACCGACCCCAGTGTGGCCCAGGCCGTTTCAATGTCTCAAAATAACGAAAATACAAGGATATGTAGCATTTTATATATAACGTTTGTAAATGGCAGGAAATAGCCTGGGCCACTATGTGAGTGGTCAGATGAGGTTGCTAACATCCTACGCTACACATTTACAGCGACCCCAATGTGGCCCAGGCCGTTTCAGTGTTTGTTTGAAATAAAGGCAGTATAAGGTTATGTATATATCATTTTATATGCGATCTTTGTAAAAGCTACACAGTTATACCGACGCAAATGTGGCTAGGCCGTTTTCGTATTTCTTTTTTTAAATAAAGGCATTAAAAAGTTATGTAACATTTTATATTATGCGACCTTTGTAAATGACAAGAAGCACCTACATTGCCACTTTAATTGTCAGGCCCCTACAGACTGGGCCACTATGTGAGTGGTCAGATGAGGTTGGTATCATTTTAAGCTACACATTTATACCCACCTCAATATGGCCCAGGCCGTTTCAATGTCTCAAAATAACGAAAATACAAGGATATGTAGCATTTGATATATAACGTTTGTAAAGTGCAAGAAAACCTATATTGTCACTTTAACTGTCAGGCCCTTACGGCCTGGGCCACTATGTGAGTGGTCAGATGACGTTGTTAACATCCCAAGCTACATATTTATACCGATCCCAATGTGGCCCAGGCCGTTTTAGTATTTTTTTGTTAAATAAAGGCAATACAAGGTTATGTAGCAATTTGTATGCGACCATTGTTATACCTATACATAAGAAAGGGGAGAAGAATGATGTCAATAATTACAGACCAATATCGTTATTAACTTCAATATCTAAAATTTTGGAAAAATAGTATATATCCGAACCGTAATTTTCTTTTAATATAAGTTATATATTTACGAATTTTCAATTTTTTTTCAGAGAAAATCATAACACCACCCACGCTTTACTTGCCTTTGTGGAAAAGATTACACATGCACTTGATACATTTTCACATATAATAGGCATCTTCCTGTATTTTTCCAAAGCCTTTGATAACGATTAATCACAGTATACTTCTCTCTAAGTTATCTCATTATGGTATTCGCGGAAAAGCCTTGCAATGGTTCACGAGCTATTTATCTGACAGATTTCAATATGTACATGTGAACAGTTTTGATTCCTCTATGAAGAAAATCGAATGTGGCGTTCCTCAAGGAAGTTTGTGAGGCCCACTGTTATTTATAGTTTACATTAATGATTTTTATAGATTTTCAGATAAACTCTCTTTGATATTATTTGCGGATGATTCCAATCTTTTTTGCTCCCATCCTGATCCTAATACTTTAATTAGTACAGTGAATTATGAATTGAAAAATGTTTCACAATGGACATATTGCTAATAAATTGTCACTGAATATTGAGAAGACTAAGTATATGTTTTTCAGTAATTCCTTAGATATATTACCAGGTAATGTTATATTTGACACTCTACTCCCTTAGAAGAGATTTCGTTTATTAAATTCTTAGGTGTTTGTGTTGATAATAAGTTATCATGAAGTGTCATGTAAACAATATTTGTAATCTAATTGCACGTAACATAGGCAAAATCAATAGATTGAAATATTATCTTCCTTCTTCGGCTTTGATTACGCTTTATTCAAGTTTGGTATTGCCGTACTTGAATTATGGAATTATGGAATTCCCCCAATTGCTTGGGGGAATACATATTCGACATTGTTGGATAAACGTTTTCTTCTGCAAAAGATGCCGCTCAGAATTGTTTTTAACCTTCATATCCGAGCACATACTGACAAGCTGTTCCTTGAACCCAAAATTTTGAAGATAAAAGAGTTGCATTTGTTTCAACTTGGGCAATTCATGTTTAATTATAACTGCAACCATTTACCCAAAATATTTTATTCTTTATTTCACCGTAACAGCTACGTACATAATTATCCCACGAGACAATCTAAAGAATTTCATCTTCCCTTAGTGAGAACTGTACACACTCAAAATACATTTGTTTATACCGGACCCAGATTTGGGATTAGCTTGGATAATGATTTAAAAGAATCTGTGAAGTTAATTACATTTGAGTATAAATATACCTGTTTCTTTTGTTTAATGAAAAAACCCGTCATGTTTCACTTGTCCTTGAGATTTTGTAGTGTGTCCACAGACCTTTTCCATCCCTCTCCTTTTCCCTCTCCCTTTCCTTCTCTATTCTTCCCTGCTCCCCTTTCCTCTTTCTTCGTTGTCCAGTATCTGTCTGAGTGCATTTCCTCAAGTTCTGTTATTTCTGTGTTTTGTGTTGTTAATGTTGTCATTTTTTTTTGTGGCAGATTGCATATCTGCCTTTCCGTTCAATTTTCCTGGCATACCTGGCCCCATAGTGTCTGTGCCACAAATGTGATATGTTATATAGTTTATATGTTTGCATTCTAATATTCTTAGTAGGTATTATTCATAGAATCAGCATCACATATCAATGAGTAAATGTACAATAGTATATAGAAGAATCTAAAATGAATATGCTTTATTGGTATAGCAAATTGGTGCTGTTGTTGTTTTGTCCCAGTGTTCCACGTCTTACAAGCTTGACTTTCTTAGTGGAACACTGTTTTCCATCATTGTGATTATTTACTATTTTTGTTGCCATGGCAAAGTCCATTGTTTCTTTTTATGATATCATTCCTGCATATACTTTAATTTTCTTTAAAAAAAAAAGTTTCTCAAGTTTTTTTTTTAATTTCTGATTTCCACCAATAAGAAGAAATTAAAGTTTTTGTTTCTTTTGAACAAAATAGCTTTGTAATCAGATTGACAAAATTGACGGGTTTGTTACAAATCATTTTCAATACATTGCGTCATTAGTAGTAATGACGCAAAGACAAGCGATTAAAGATTAAGAAGAAAAAGACATTTCATTCCTTCTGCTACTTTCAAATACTTTGGTACTTGTTTCAAACTTCAAATGATTAGACTATCAAGCATCCTAAATTGGTCATTTTATCAGTGACGGTCTCATTACATACTGTTTCTTGAAAACCAATGATTTCGTTTACCTTGCACGAAAATTTGACGGTTTTACGTTGTAAACGAACTCCCACCCGTTTGCAATGTAATGGTACGATTTAACCAATAACGAACAAAATAGCTTTGGAATCAGATTGACAAAATTGACTGGTTTGTTACAAATTATTTTCAATACATTTGTAGTAATGACGCAAAGATAAGAAACCATAGCACACGAGATTAGAGATCAAGAAGAAAAAAGACATTTCATTCCTTCTGCTGCTTTCAAATACTTTGGTACTTGTTTTAAACTGCCAGTAATTAGACGATCAAGCATCTTAAAACGGTCATTTATCAGTCACTTAATTCCATAACATACTCTTTCTTGAAGTTCCTGAAGTTTCTTAAAGTTCTTTCAAACTTCTCAATTCCGTCATAATAAAAAATGAAAATTTTGTTTCTTTTGAACAAGATAGCTTTGTAATCAGATTGACAAAATTGACGGGTTTGTTACAAATAATTTTCAATACATTGCGTCATTAGTAGTAATGACGCAAAAATAAGAAACCATAGGACGCGCAATTAAAGAGCAAGAAGGAAAAAGGCATTTCATTCGTTCTATTACTTTTAAATACTTTGGTACTTGTGGCACGATGATTCTTTACTTTGCGTTGTTACTGCCAAATACCCAATTTACTGGGAATTCAATGAAACTTTCAGTATGGACTAATTTGATTTCATCACCGTTATAATGCTGAGACTCATTACACACACTAATTTCTCAACTGGTTTGAACTAGTCTCAACTTGTTTTTTACTGGTTTCATCTGGTTTCAATTGAATTGAACTGATCTCAACTGGTTTTAACTGGTTTCATCTAGTTTAAACTGGTTTTAACTGGTTTCATCTAGTTTAAACCGGTTTAACTGGGTTCAACTGGTGTCAACTAGTTTCAACTGATCTCAAGTATTCAAACAGTTCAACCTACAAAAATAAAAGGTTTACAAAATAGAGCGTTTAATAAAAGACAATGGAAGGGAAGAAGAGAAACTTGTATTATAAAGCAAAGCAAGGGAGAGATGGATGTTTGAAAAGAAATGATGAAAGCAATTACTATAAAGAAATGCAAATTGAAAACAACAAAAAAGATGAATCAAACCTGGATGAATGCAAAGATGAATATCAAGGAAAGAAGTTGAAACCAGTTAAAACCAGTTGAGACCAGTTTAAACCAGTTCAAACCAGATGAAACAGTCGAGACCAGTTGCGACCAGTTGAAACTAGTTAAAACCAGCTAAAATCAGTTGAAAACAGTTGAAACTAGTTGAAAGCAGTTGAGACCACTTGAAACTAGTTAAAACCAGTTAAAACCGGTCAAAATCAGTTCAGATCAGTTGAAACCCCTTGAAAACAGTCGAGAACAGTTGAAACCAGTTGAAAAAAAATCGAGAACAGTTGAAACCAGATGAGACCAGTGGAAACTAGTTAAAATCAGTTAAAACCAGTTGAAGCCAGTCAAAATCAGTTGAAATCAGTTTATTAGATCAGTCAAAACCTGTTAAAACTACTTGAAACTAGTTAAAAACCTGTGCTCGATTCCTATCAAACAACAACAACAACAACAAACAAACAAATATAACATAACAACAACAATGAATGATATCATCAGGTTCTAGAGCACCAAGATGCGAGGTTCCCAGACAGAATTAAGTAGAATACTGTGTATCAATATCTTTTCCGTCTCATTTTCAGCGACGTGTAATAAACACGACCGTCTGTTGGTGTGATGGCGACATAAAGGTCGCGTGTAGAGGGTATAATGACATCACATGTCAAGATTGAGTATGACAGTCATGATAGCTATAGGCCTAGATACGGTAACTGATGAATCTGTGGAGGGAGTTACAAAGAAAAGATAGTAACTATGATTGAACCATTATTGCATGCCACTATAGTGGTAGCACTTATATCGTAGTTTAATATTCGTTTTGTGTCGTCCACCAAGTTGATTATATTCTGTTCTTTTTTATAATTATTTCGAACACAAAGAATAATTGCTGGCGGTAACTATACTTGGAATTCATTTTGCCAATTCTATAGGCTATAACCTTGTGAAGGGTGCTAATTACATGGAAGTAGGCTTAGAGATTTTTGAAATCATTATAACCTCCATCAAATCAAAATGCAGGTGGTGTGATACTGTCTTACGTGACTTCCATTACATTCCATGGGTCGACTTGGCTTGTCATTTTTTCCTTATTACATAAGATGATGTATCATGATGGCAGAGTAAACATGAATCGTTTACCGAAGCAGTCACTCTCATGTAGCTGGCTTAATTGACTACTTCTTGAACGAATGATATGGGGTGGGGGGGGGGGGGATAAGTTTGGAAAAAGCGTGCATTTGTTTTCTTTCCAGTGACCGTATAATGAAAGTGAAACGGTAACTGCCCTGGACATGGTTTTCAAAACTGTTGTTTCGTTTCAGCCTGTGTAACCCTCAGCCTCTTAAAGCTTCATCCAATGGATGATGGCAATGTATTGAAAAAACAAAAGCAAAAAAAAAAGATATAATACTGGGTAGTTTGTAAAGTTTTGAGACACTGCTATACCTTTTGTATGTTATGATAAATTCAAATTTACCACCGAGTTCTCATTGTATTAGGAGCTGTCCATGCTTTTGTTGTACATGCTGCCATTATAATCTACCCATGCCATATTGCTTTGATGGTTATATAATTATTATTTTGTATAAACAAAGGAAAAAAAAACATGTATGCATTTCTCTGTTGGCTGTGTCTTGAACTCATTTTTATCATCGTCTGCATATGCTTTGTTAAAAATTATGCAATATTAGTACAATGTATGTGTTATCTAAATTTTGTATTTTTTGCAAACATTGTTTTTTGTTCTTTCAAAGAGAGGCGAAAGAGTTTTATACAAATTAATCATAGATCTTCTATGTACATGTTAATTGGAAAAAAAATTGGTCATTTATCAGTCAGTTGATTTCATAGCATACTCTTTCTTGAAGTTCCTGAAGTTTCTTGAAGTTTCTTTTAAACTTCTGATTTCCGCCGTAATCAGAAATGAGTTTTATTTCTTTTGAACAAAATACCTTTGTAATCAGATTGTCAAAATTGACGTGTTTGTTACAAATCATTTTCAATACGTCATTGCGTCATTAACAGTAATGACGCAAATACAAGAACCCATAGCACACGCGATTAAAGATCAAGAAGAAAAAAGACATTTTATTCATTTTGCTACTTTCAAATACTTTGGTAGTTGTATCAAACTGCAAGAAATGACAATTTTGTTTCTTTTGAACAAAATAGCTTTCTAATCAGTTTGACAAAATTGACGGGTTTGTTACAAATCGTTTTCAATACTTGCGTCATTAGTTGTACGGACGCAAAGATAAGCAACCATAGCACACGATATTAAAGATCAAGAAGAAAAAAGACATTTCATTCCTTCTGCTGCTTTCAAATACGTTGGTACTTGTTTCAAACTGCCAGTAACTAGACTATCAAGCATCTTCAAACGGTCATTTATCAGTCAATTAATTCCATAACATACTCTTTCTTGAAGTTCCTGAAGTTTCTTAAAGTTCTTTCAAACTTCTCAATTCCGCCATAATAAGAAATGAAAGTTTTGTTTCTTTTGAACAAAATAGCTTTGTAAACAGATTGTCAAAATTGACAAGTTTATTACAAATAATTTTCAATACATTGCGTAGTAAAAGATAAGAAACCATAGCACACGCGATTAAAGAATAAGAAGAAAAAAGACATTTAATTCCTTCTGCTACTTTCAACTACATTTTTACTTGTTTCAAACTGCAAGTGATTAGATTATCAAGCATCTTAAATTGGTCATTTATCATTCACTTCAATTCATAACATACTCTTTCTTGAAAACCAATGATTTCGTTTACCTTGCACGAAAATTTGACGGTTTTACGTTGGAAACGGTTTCAAACCCGTTTCCAATGTAATGTACGATTTCCCCAATAACGGATTCTTTATTTTGTTGAAGCCTCCAGGGATTTCTAGCGAGTAACAAAATTGACGAAATCGATAGAACAAATACAAGGAATTTTCTCTCCTTGTAGAACACGTCGAATATCCTGCCCGATGTTTCTTTACTTTGCGTCGTTACTGCCAAATACCCAATTTACTGGGAATTCGCAATGAAACTTTCATTGACTAATTTTATTTCATCAGCGTTGTAATGACGAGACTCATTACACGGACTAATTTCGTTTGAAAACATGATCGTGAACCAACTTGGCCATTTTGATCTTAATTTTTAAAGTCATGCTATATAATCACTGTTTTCTTGTACTCACGCCGTTTCTTTAAAATTTGTGAATTGCGCCATAATAAGAAATGAAAAACAAAATTCACGATTTAATAATTTTTTTCCTTTCAACAAAGAAAAAAGAGCTTTGTACTCAATTCACAAAATTCGCGGTATGTTTCACACATTGTTATATATTTAATCTACTATAGGCCGACTTTGCGTCAAGAACCCATACCACACGCGATTAAAGATGAAGAAGAAAAAAGACATTTTTATTCATTCTGCTACCTTCAAATACTTTGGTACTTGTTTCAAACTGCAAGTAATAAGTCTATCAAGCATCTTAAATTGGTCATTTATCAGTAACTTGATTTCATAACCTATTCTTTCATGAAGTTCCTGAAGTTTCTTAACGTTTCTGTTAAACTTCTGAATTCCGGCATAATAAGAAATGAAAGTTTTATTTCTTTTGAACAAATTAGCTTTGTAATCAGAGTGACAAAATTGACGGGATTGTTACAAATCATTTTCAATACATTGCGTCATACATTAGTCGCAAAGATCAGAAACCATAGCACACGCGATGAAAGCTTAAGAAAAAAAAACATTTCATTCCTTCTGCTACTTTCAAATACTTTTTTACTTCTTTCAAACTGCAAATGATTAGACTATCAAGCATCCTAAATTGGTCATTTATCAGTGACTTGGTCTCATTACATACTGTTTCTTGAAAATTAATGATTTCGTTTACCTTGCACGAAAATTTGACGGTTTTACGTTGGAAACGGTTGCAATCCCGTTGGCAATGGAAGATAATAGATAATAAACGGAAAGATGTTAACTCCGTTAAAGGCCATGGGTCGTCAGCAGCACACCAGGGATCACCAGTGTTTCGGTCATTTAAGTGCTGTATACCTCCCTCTGGCTGGCAGGTCCTGCGTTGGGATCCCCTTGACAGCACCCCCATGGCATTTCAAAGAAAAAACAAAACAAAACAAAACAAAGCAAAACATCACAAAACAACACAGAAAAAAAAGGAAAACGCTTGGCATCAATCACCTCTCCTCACTCCCGAAACACTCTCTCTACACCCCCCTATTCCCACCACCCCCCAAGCCTTCCCCACTATCCATGTACATCCTGTCTCTGCTGCCCCACAAATTCTCCTGATCCACCTTTTCCCATCCCTCTGACCCACCTCCTTACCGATCGACCAGCATATCCCCTGCACCGCACCTCCACAGTATGCACCTCCGCTCTCCACCCCCTTTTCTCACACTCCTCCCTTAACTCAGCATACCTATCCAACTTTCTTTCCCTTGCCTCATCCATCCTTGTCTCCCATGGCACAGTCAGCTCCACCATTGCTAACCTGTGCACAGACCTACCCACCAGCACCATGTCCGGCCGAAGGGCAGTTACTACCACCTCCTCTGGCACTGTACGGTTTCCCTCATCCACCCGCACCTCCCAATCATCCCCCGCTGCTAAGATTCCCCCACCATCATCCCTCTGACCCTTCCTTCTCACACTGCATCTCACCCCCTCCTTCACAAACCGGATTCCCCTCACCCTAGGAGGCCCATTCTTCTTCCTTGCCTCCACTGCCACCCTCGCCACCTCCGCGATCTCCTTCAACACCTGGTTATGCCTCCATGTATAGGCCTGTAATAGACCTCCACATGCTGACAAAATGTGCTCTAGTGAGCCCTTCGCCTTGTTGCAAACCCTGCATCCACCATCCTCCACAATGCCCCATCTCTGAAGATTTACTGGAGACGGCAACACATCAAAGGTGGAACTGATCATGAAGCGCACAGCTCCAGAGGACATTGACCAAAGGTCATTCCATGACACCTTCCTCTGCTCCACCCCTTCCCATCGAGTCCATGCTCCCTGCACTCCCTGCTGTACAGCCTTGGCAAAGCGGTACTCCTTCTCCTTAACCGCCTCCACCACCAACTCCCTCCTACTCTTCCTGCCTTGCTTGCTGTACCATCTGACACCCTGATGAAACCCGACTCCTTTCCGACCCACCTGAACCGCACCCTGCATTTCCTTCCACTTTGCCATTGCCACTGCCTCGTCCGCAGCCTCCTCCGCCCTCCACTTCCTCCCTGTGCGGATCGGTGGCCTAACTCCTGCTATTACCTGGTCCTTTGACTCCCTCATCATCATCACTAGCCTAACCTTGCCAGCTTTAAACTCCTCCACCACTGACGTCATAGGCAATTGCAACCTGCCTGATCTGCAAAAGAATGCCAGATCTGTAAGCATTCTTGGAACGCCTAACCACTTCCGGTAGTACGAGTTCATCTTCTGCTGCATCCTCTCAACCCTGGACACTGCCACCTCGTACACCTGCAGTTGTCACATGATCCGTGGTAGCAAGCCAAACTGGCAGCACCACACCTTCGCATTCCCAGGGATGAGTGTCCTGTCCACCCTCTTCAACCACTCCACCACTTTCGTCAATGTACGATTTCCCCAATAACAGATTCTTAATTTTGTCGAACCTTCCCCGGATTTCTAGCGAGTAACAAAAATCGACGAAATCGACATAACAAATACAAGGAATTTTCTCTCCTTGTACAACACATCGAATATACTGGCCGATGTTTCTTTACTTTGCGTTGTTACTGCCAAATACCCAATTTACTGGGAATTCAATGAAACTTTCAGTATGGACTAATTTGATTTCATCACAGCAATAATGCCGAGACTCATTACACACACTAATTTCTCAACTGGTTTGAACTAGTCTCAACTGGTTTTAACTGGTTTCATCTGGTTTCAACTGAATTGAACTGATCTCAACTGGTTTTAACTGGTTTCATCTAGTTTAAACTGGCTTTAACTGGGTTCAACTGGTGTCAACTAGTTTCAACTGATCTCAAGTATTCCAAAAAGTTCAACCCACAAAAACAAAAGGTTTACAAAATAGAGCGTTCAATAAAAGACAATGGAAGGGAAGTCGAGAAACTTGTATTATAAAGGAAAGCAAGGGAGAGATGGATTATTTTGAAAAGAAATGATGAAAGCAATTACTATAAAGAAATGCAAATTGAAAAGAACAAAAAAGATGAATCAAACCTGGATGAATGCAAAGATGAATATCAAGGAAAGAAGTTGAAACCAGTTAAAACCAGTTGAGACCAGTTTAAACCAGTTCAAACCAGATGAAACAGTTGAGACTAGTTGGGACCAGTTGAAACTAGTTAAAACCAGCTAAAATCAGTTGAAAACAGTTGAAACTAGTTGAAACCAGTTGAGACCACTTGAAACTAGTTAAAACCAGTTAAAACCAGTTGAAACCGGTCAAAATCAATTGAGATCAGTTGAAACCCCTTGAAAACAGTCGAGAACAGTTGAAATCAGTTGAAACCAGTTGAGATCAGTTGAAACCCGTTGAAGTCGAGAACAGTTGAAATCAGTCTAGAACAGTTGAAAACAGTTGAAACCAGATGAGACCAGTGGAAGCTAGTAAAATCAGTTAAAACCACTTGAAACCAGTCAAAACCAGTTTATTAGATCAGTCAAAACCTGTTAAAACTACTTGAAACTATTTAAAAACCAGTTGAAACCAGTTGAAAAAAGTTAAAACTACTTGAAACAGTTGAAATTAGTTAGAAACAGAGACCAGTTGAAAACCAGTGAAAACCTGTTAAAACCAGTTGAGACATTTCAAACAAGTTGAAACCAGTTAAAACCAGTTGAAACCACTTGAGATCAGTTGAAACTACGTACTTGAAACCAGTGAAAACCAGTTGAGACTAGTTGAACCCAGTTGAGAACTATTGAACCAGTTAAAACCAGTTGAGACCAGTTCAAAGCAGTTGAAACCAGCTAAAACCAGTTGAGACCAGTTGAAACCAGTTAAAACCAGTTGAGAACAGATCAAACCAGTTGAGACCAGTTGAAATAACTTGAGATCAGTTGAAACTAGTTGAAACCAGTCCATACCAGTTGAGACCAGTTCAACAAAAGTTGAAACCAGTTAAAACCAGTTGAAACTAGTCAAGAACAGTTGAAACCAGTTGAGACCATTTGAAACTAGTTGAAACCAGTTGAAACCAGTTGAGATCAGTTGAAACATGTTGAAACTACTTGAAACTAGTTAGTTAAAACCAGTTGAAACCAGTTGAAACAAGTTAAAACTACTTGAAACTAGTTGAAATCAGTTACAAACAGAGACCAGTTGAAACCAGTTGAAATTGCTTACCCCACCCCCACTTTAAATGTCACGCCCCTAAGGCCTGGGCCACTAATTGAGTGGTCAGATGAGGTTGCTAACCTCCTAAGCTACACATTTATACCGACCCCAGTGTGGCCCAGGCCGTTTCAATGTCTCAAAATAACGAAAATACAAGGATATGTAGCATTTTATATATAACGTTTGTAAATGGCAGGAAATACCTATATTGTCACTTTAACTGTCAGGCCCTTTAACAGCCTGGGCCACTATGTGAGTGGTCAGATGAGGTTGCTAACATCCTACGCTACACATTTACAGCGACCCCAATGTGGCCCAGGCCGTTTCAGTGTTTGTTTGAAATAAAGGCAGTATAAGGTTATGTATATATCATTTTATATGCGATCTTTGTAAAAGCTACACAGTTATACCGACGCAAATGTGGCTAGGCCGTTTTCGTATTTCTTTTTTAAATAAAGGCATTAAAAAGTTATGTAACATTTTATATATGCGACCTTTGTAAATGACACGAAGCACCTACATTGCCACTTTAACTGTCAGGCCCCTACAGACTGGGCCACTCGTCTGATAAAGGATTGTTTTTTTCAAATACAATATAAAGTACATGTATATGCACGAATAATATCATAAAAAGAAACAATGGACTTTGCCATGGCAACAAAAATAGTAAATAATCACAATGATGGAAAACAGTGTTCCAATAAGAAAGCCAAGCTTGTAAGACGTGGAACACTGGGACAAAACAACAACAGCACCAATTTGCTATACCAATAAAGCATATTCATTTTAAATTCTTCTATATGCTATTGTACATTTACTCATTGATATGTGATGCTGATTCTATGAACAATACCTACTAAGAATATTAGAATGCAAACATATAAACTATTTAACATATCACATTTGTGGCACAGACACTATGGGGCCAGGTATGCCAGGAAAATTGAACGGAAAGGAGAAGAAAAAGACATTTCATTCCTTCTGCTACTTTCAAATACTTTGGTACTTGTTTCAAACTTCAAATGATTAGACTATCAAGCGTCCTAAATTGGTCATTTATCAGTGACTTGGTCTCATTACATGCTGTTTCTTGAAAACCAATGATTTCGTTTACCTTGCACGAAAATTTGACGGTTTTACGTTGTAAACGAACTCCCACCCGTTTGCAATGTAATGGTACGATTTAACGGTTCTAGGAACACTACCCCCTGGAAAACCACCCTCCGGATAACTACCACCCGGATAATTACCCCCAGGAAAATCCCCCCCTAGGGCAACTACCCCCCCGGACAACTACCCTCCAAGGGCAATTGTAATTACCCCCTAGGACAACTACCCCCCGGACAACTACCCTCCTAGGGCAATCACCCCCTTGGGCAATTCCCCCTTAGGAAAACTACCCCCTGGATAACTACCCCTCGGATAACTACCCCTGGATAACTACCCCCTCGGATAACTACCCCCTGGATAACTACCCCCCGGAAAACTACCCCCTGGGTAACTACCCCCCGGAGAACTACCCCCTGGATAACTACCCCCCGGAGAACTACCCCCTGGGTAACTACCCCCCGGAGAACTACCCCCTGGGTAACTACCCCAGAATAACTACCCCCGGATAACTACCCCCCCCCCCCGATAATTACCCCTCGGATAATTACCCCCCGGATAATTACCCCCGGATAATTACCCCCCGGATAATCCCCCCCCGGATAACTAACCCCCTCCAGATAATTACCACCAGGATAATTATCCCCAGGTTAATTACCCCCTCCTCCGAAAACTAGACCCCAGATAACTTCCACCCGATAACTACCCTCTCCGATGACTTCCCATGGATGATTACCCCGGATAAATAGGCCTACAACTCCCCCTTCCCTATAACTAACAAGAGGAAAATTACCCCCAGGACAGTGCACCACGCCAATTACCCCCTGGGTAACTACCTCCCGGGTCATTGCCCCCACCCCCACCACCAATCTTACTTTTAATAAAAAGAATATCATTGCTACAGGAAACGAAGTTCTTTGTATTATTTGCCAGGAATCACGGAGATGCCATACTGATACATCATCTTATGAAAACAACATCTTAAGGATTTACGATTCGTATCGTTTGCATTTAGGACGATTTATGTACAAGCTTAATTTCTCCCTCTGTATTTTGACTCTATGTTCATAAAAAACGAAGCTGTCCCTTCATATCCTACCCGGTAATCCAGTAAATGTCAATGCCTTTAACCAAAACTATTTTCGCTAAATCTGTATTTTCTTTTACTGTTCCGAAATTTTGGATTTCTTTTGATAGTATAGTATAAAAAAAGTTTTAAGTTTGAATGCCTTTACCATTGAACTAAAGACATTTTGAAGAAATGTTACACTTCAGAATGAGTTAAACTTTTTGCAATATTTTCTTAACCACAATCGTCTATCGTTTACCACAACTCCATGTTACACTTCTTTATTTTGAGGAGCTTATATCTCATGCCTCACGTGCCCTGGTTTTGACCCATCATCTTCCTCTTCCCTCTCGCTTTTCTCTGTCCACCGTGAAGGAAGTCTATTCCTGTCATTCATAACTCACCTTTCCTCTTTCTCTCATTACAAGGGATTTATCTCGTGTGTGTTCATGTGCAGTGCACTCCCATTAAAACGAAATGCTCAGGACCGGCAGTTTTTTTTTTTTTTCGTTTTAGCGAAATTTCGTTATAACCGAACAAATATAATATGCAATGTATAACGAAAAGAAGGAAACCACGCATAAAAAATTATGTTTGTTGAATCCTCATCATACGCTGGAAAGCTATGTGAAATGGGAGATTACCTTTTTAATTTCGTTTAAATATTACATTTTAAAAAGAGCATAAAGTTGTTTGTGTGTTTGTGTTGTCACACATGTGTAGAAAATGACGGTGTACGATTTGGTTACAGTTCGCTATTCCAAAGGTTCTTTTCTTACTAAAGTACATTACTCCGAAGGCTCCTTATTCCGAAGTTTCGCCATCCCCGGGATTCCGATGGTTTGTTTATGTGAAGGTTCGCATTTCCGCAGAATCATTATTCTGAGAGTTCATAATTTAGATCAAAATAATATATTGTTCATTTTCCGAAGGTTAGTTGATCTGAAAATGAAATGAGTTCGTCATTCTGAAGGTTTATAAATAAAAAAAAAAAGAAAGGTTCACTATTCAGAAAGTCCGTTGTTCCGAAGGCTTTTTCATCCGAAAATGAAATAAGGTTCGTTATTCCGAAGAAATTTTGTTAATGAAAAAAAAATGAGAAAGGCTTGTTATTTCGAAGATTTATTTATCTTAAGACGATTATAAGAATTGCCATTCTTAAGTTTTGTTGTGTATACTCTCCTTTTTCCACCATGGATTAACGATACTTTTTGTAATGTTCCGATGAACGAACGTTTTGAATTCCTGTCATTTTCGGACTAACGAAGCGTATAAGAATAAGAATAAGGACTATATTTTATTATCGGATTAACGAACCTTTGGAATAACGCCAAAATATGCTTAATAACAAACCCTCTTTCATTTCCGAACTAACGGACATTCAGTTGTATCAGAATCTGTGTGTTTTGTATTAAAGGACTTCGGAACAATGAAACAAACCTTATCTGAATTCAGATTATTGTATTACAATAACGCAAGTTCCCCTCGGAAACTGTGCGTGATACACGGGAGTGAACATTCAATGATGCGTTCGCTCCTGCAGACTGAGATGCTTTAAAAATGCTTGTTCCGCTATGCATTTTCGAATGCGATCCGCATTTCGTTATAACGGAGCACATTTCTTTTGTTTTTCTTTGTCAGTGGCGCTCAGAAAAGACTTCGTGATAACGAAAATTTTGTTATAACCGTCTTCGTTATAAGCGCATTTTGTACCATAGACTTTAATGGCGATAATTTTGGGACCAGAAGTTTTGCTTCGTTATGACGAAATTTCGTTATAACCGTGTTCGTTGTAACGGGAGTGCACTGTATCTTTATTTGTGTACTTCGTCTCTGTCTTAATGTGCTTTCTTTGTATTGTTTCATCAATTTTGTAACTATTTTACTGTTATACCGTTAACGCTCATTTCAGAATTGCCCTACTGCATTATTGGGCATTATCAACTAGTATATCAAGGATGTGGAAAGAGATTGTCACCTCCTTGGTATGATCACCGCAGAGCATTACCTCCCTTGACAATTACTCCATATTAAAATTAGGCTCCAAACAATCACCCCTCTTACAATAACTCTCCCCCAGAAGAGTACGTCTCTCATTGTTATTTTCGAACAACGTTTGCTATTTGAATTGAAAAAAAAAAATGATATCATCTGGTTTTGGTCGAGACCTAACTTCAGGTTTTAAACATCTTTTGGGTGAAATAATTAGAAACCCCTTACGAAATATTAAAGAGCATGTTATTCCAAGAAGGATTCAAGTTTTTGTGAAAAAAAAAATCTCTTGAAATGGCCGGGATAAAACAGAGCAGCCCTATAATGTAAAAAGGATTCTGTCAACTACAACTCTTTATAGATCTATTCAAAAAGAGGTTGCAGGACAAAAGACTTCGTTAACAACTAGGGGTGTTTTGTAAAAAAAAAGAAATACCGTTAAACTCGTAATATTTTACTCTTTCTAATGAGACTAACTTATATTTGAACTGGATTTCCTCTAAAAGTGTCGAGAACATTTAATTTGAAAACTAGCACAATTCTACTTGTATGTAAAACAAGCTGTAATTTTACTCTTATGACAGATTAGGGCACCGTTTGATAAAAGTTGCCAGTTATGACATCTTGTTAGTCTCTAATAATTTCAATAAAACCATGGGTTCTGCTTGATTAATAAGCTCGAGTCACTGACTTGTTACCATGGACCTGCTTTGATCGACCTCCAACGATTGGTAATTGTGTGGAACTGACAGCTTGTCAGGACTGATAACTTTCATAAAACCGTGCCCGGATCCTATCAGAAATTATGGCTTTATATCGAAGGGTCCCTCTCTAATGTTAAGGGAATATGAATTGCAGTGAAATCAACTCTCCTTTTTTTATGTTTGTCGTCTAATGTGTTATAACGGTAGAAAATGACAAGCCAAAAGAGTAAATGTGACCGTGCACCTCAAAACGAACATAAAGTCGCACACACTGATTTTGCGTGAGGACTGAAAAATAAGTAAAATGGGTCAACCTAGCCGAACTTGACTTTTTCATACTTTCTGAAAGAGCGGGTCTTCTTTTACATTATGCTAAAATTTGGTATTATAAAATGGGCAGGAAAGTGTGTTTTCTTAGCAGTTTATCTCGAACATTTTTGGTAGAATATTGTGATTAGGCGTGTCTTTAGAATCCCTTTTTCATTTCTAAAAAACCTTGTCCACACTCTTCACTTTCAACTCTAATAACTTTTGAAAGGATAGTGCTACTGCTTTGAAAATTGGCATTAATTATGGGCAGAATGTGTTAATGAGGCATGCTTAATTTCAGTTTAATCTGATAATCCCTTCATTGTTGTAAATCTGGTGGTTTACTTCCTGTTTTTTGTCCGATTCATCGCACAGCCAGCACGATTTGGTAAAGATTAAGCGCTTGAATAGACACTGTACTTCAGAGCCTCTTTTCTCAGTTCCCACTTTTCCTGAGTTTGTGCTTTCTTTTCAATATTTAGATAGGTTAGGAGAGTCCATTTGATTTGAGTTATACGTCATTTTGGAGGTCTGCTCTTTCAGAATAATTATGGTCTTAACTATAAAAATTCATATCTGGCGACTTTTTATTTGTTTTGAGGTGCAGGGTCACAAATGATGACAGTGTAAGAGAAAGGTGCATCTTCTGATATGGTGTTATGAACTTATGGAAAAATTACAACGGGTGGTAACTTTCGGGGGGCGGGGAGGGAGGGTTGTCCAGTAGGTAAGTATCAGGAGGGGGCGGTTCGGGGTATGGTTATGGGGGGGGGGGGGTAGTAATCCGGGTGGTAGTTATCCTGGGAGTATAGTTATCCGGGGAGTAATTATCCGGGTGGTAGTTATCCTGGGGGTAGTTATCCGGGGGGTAGTTATCCAGGGGGTAGTTATCCGGGTGGTAGTTATCCTGGGGGTAGTTATCCGGGGGGTAGTTACCCAGGGGGTAATTCTCCGGGGGGTAGTTATCCAGGGGGTAGTTATCCGGGGGGTAGTTATCCAGGGGGTAGTTATCCGGGGGTTAGTTATCCAGGGGGTAGTTATCCGGGTGGTAGTTATCTGGGGGGTAGTTATCCGGGGGGTAGTCATCCAGGGGGTAGTTACCCAGGGGGTAATTATCCAGGGGGTAGATGTCCTAGGGGTAATTGCCCTTGGGGGTAGTTGCCCTAGGAGGGCAGATGACCGGGTGGTAGTTGTCCTAGGGGGCAATGGCCCTGGATGGTGATTACCCTAGGAGGGTAATTGTCCGGGGGGTAGTTGCCCTAAGGGGGAATAGACCTGGGGGGTAATTATCCGGGTGGTAGTTATCCGGAGGGTAGTTGCCCAGGGGGTAAGTGCCCGGATACGCGATTTAACCAATAACGAACAAAATAGCTTTGGAATCAGATTGACAAAATTGACGGGTTTGTTACAAATCATTTTCAATACATTGCGTCATTTGTAGTAATGACGCAAAGATAAGAAACCATAGCACACGAGATTAAAGATCAAGAAGAAAAAAGACATTTCATTCCTTCTGCTGCTTTCAAATACTTTGGTACTTGTTTTAAACTGCCAGTAATTAGACTATCAAGCATCTTAAAGCGGTCATTTATCAGTCACTTAATTCCATAACATACTCTTTCTTGAAGTTCCTGAGGTTTCTTAAAGTTTCTTTTAAACTTCTCAATTCCGTCATAATAAGAAATGAAAGTTTTGTTTCTTTTGAACAAGATAGCTTTGTAATCAGATTGACAAAATTGACGGGTTTGTTACAAATCATTTTCAATACATTGCGTCATTAGTAGTAATGACGCAAAGACAAGCGATTAAAGATTAAGAAGAAAAAGACATTTCATTCCTTCTGCTACTTTCAAATACTTTGGTACTTGTTTCAAACTTCAAATGATTAGACTATCAAGCATCCTAAATTGGTCATTTATCAGTGACTTGGTCTCATTACATACTGTTTCTTGAAAACCAATGATTTCGTTTACCTTGCACGAAAATTTGACGGTTTTACGTTGTAAACGAAATCCCACCCGTTTGCAATGTAATGGTACGATTTAACCAATAACGAACAAAATAGCTTTGGAATCAGACTGACAAAATTGACTGGTTTGTTACATATTATTTTCAATACATTGCGTCATTTGTAGTAATGACGCAAAGATAAGAAACCATAGCACACGAGATTAGAGATCAAGAAGAAAAAAGACATTTCATTCCTTCTGCTGCTTTCAAATACTTTGGTACTTGTTTTAAACTGCCAGTAATTAGACGATCAAGCATCTTAAAACGGTCATTTATCAGTCACTTAATTCCATAACATACTCTTTCTTGAAGTTCGTGAAGTTTCTTAAAGTTTCTTTTAAACTTCTCAATTCCGTCATAATAAGAAATGAAAGTTTTGTTTCTTTTGAACAAGATAGCTTTGTAATCAGATTGACAAAATTGACGGGTTACAAATAATTTTCAATACATTGCGTCATTAGTAGTAATGACGCAAAAATAAGAAACCATAGGACGCGCAATTAAAGAGCAAGAAGAAAAAAGCATTTCATTCGTTCTATTACTTTTAAATACTTTGGTACTTGTGGCAAACTGCGAGTAGCTAGACTACCAAGCATCTTAAATTGGTCATTTATCATTCACTTGAATTCATAACATCCTGTTTTGTTTTGTTTTTAAACCAATGATTTCGTTTCCCTTGCACGAAAATTTGACGGTTTTACGTTGGAAACGGTTTCAATCCCGTTGGGAATGTAATGTACAATTTCCCCAATAACAGATTCTTTATTTTGTCGAACCTTCCCCGGATTTCTAGCGAGTAACAAAAATCGACGAAATCGACATAACAAATACAAGGAATTTTCTCTCCTTGTACAACACATCGAATATACTGCCCGATGTTTCTTTACTTTGCGTGTTACTGCCAAATGCCCAATTTACTGGGAATTCAATGAAACTTTCAGTGTGGACTAATTTGATTTCATCACCGTTATAATGCCGAGACTCATTACACACACTAATTTCTCAACTGGTTTGAACTGGTTTCATCTGGTTTCAACTGAATTGAACTGATCTCAACTGGTTTTAACTGGTTTCATCTAGTTTAAACTGGTTTTAACTGGTGTCAACTAGTTTCAACTGATCTCAAGTATTCAAAAAGTTCAACCCACAAAAACAAAAGGTTTACAAAATAGAGCGTTCAATAAAAGACAATGGAAGGGAAGAAGAGAAACTTGTATTATAAAGGAAAGCAAGGGAGAGATGGATAAGTTTGAAAAGAAATGATGAAAGCAATTACTATAAAGAAATGCAAATTGAAAAGAACAAAAAAGATGAATCAAACCTGGATGAATGCAAAGATGAATATCAAGGAAAAAGGTTGAAACCAGTTAAAACCAGTTGAGACCAGTTTAAACCAGTTCAAACCAGATGAAACAGTTGAGACCAGTTGCGACCAGTTGAAACTAGTTAAAACCAGCTAAAATCAGTTGAAAACAGTTGAAACTAGTTGAAACCAGTTGAGACCACTTGAAACTAGTTAAAACCAGTTAAAACCAGTTGAAACCGGTCAAAATCAGTTAAGATCAGTTGAAACCCCTTGAAAACAGTCGAGAACAGTTGAAATCAGTCAAGAACAGTTGAAATCAGTTGAAACCAGTTGAGATCAGTTGAAACCCGATGAAAACAGTCGAGAACAGTTGAAATCAGTCTAGAACAGTTGAAAACAGTTGAAACCAGATGAGACCAGTGGAAACTAGTTAAAATCAGTTAAAACCAGTTGAAACCAGTCAAAATCAGTTGAAACCAGTTTATTAGATCAGTCAAAACCTGTTAAAACTACTTGAAACTAGTTAAAAACCAGTGCGCGATTCCTATCAAACAACAACAACAAACAAACAAACAAACATAACATAACAACAACAATGAATGATATCATCAGGTTCTAGAGCACCAAGACAGAAGGAAGTAGAATACTAAGTGTATCAATATCTTTTCCGTCTCATTTTCAGCGACGTGTAATAAACACGACCGTCTGTTGGAGGTGTGATGACGTCATAAAGGTCGCGTGTAGAGGGTATAATAACATCACAAGTCAAAATTGAGCGTGACAGTCATGATAGCTATAGATACGGTAACTGATGAATCTGTGGAGGGAGTTACAAAGAAAAGATAGTAACTATGATTGAACCATTATTGCATGCCACTATAGTGGTAGCACTTATATCGTAGTTTCATATTCGTTTTGTGTCGTCCACCAAGTTGATTATATTCTGTTCTTTTTTATAATTATTTCGAACACAAAGAATAATTGCTGGTGGTAACTATACTTGGAATTCATTTTGCCAATTCTATAGGCTATAACCTTGTGAAGGCTGCTAATTACATGGAAGTAGGCTTAATGATTTTTGAAATCATTATAATCTCCATCAAATCAAAATGCAGGTAGTGTGATACTGTCTTACGTGACTTCCATTACATTCCATGGGTCGACTTGGCTTGTCATGTTTTCCTTATTACATAAGATGATGTATCATGATGGCAGAGTAAACATGAATCGTTTCCCGAAGCAGTCACTCTCATGTAGCTGGCTTCTTGAACGAATGATATGGGGGGTGGGGGGGGGGGGGGGGATAAGTTTGGATAAAGCGTGCATTTGTTTTCTTTCCAGTGACCGTATAATGAAAGTGAAACGGTAACTGTCCTGGACATGGTTTTCAAAACTGTTGTTTCGTTTCAGCCTGTTTAACCCTCAGCCTCTTAAAGCTCCATCCAATGGATGATGGCAATGTGTTGAAAAAACAAAAGCAAAAAAAAAAAAAGATATAATACTTTTCATAAGGATCTTTCAAAAAAAAGTAAAGAAAGTAGAAGTCATGAAGTCAACCGCATGTTTAATCAGAGCACGTCTATTACCATACTGTTCAACCCACAGAACTCGAGGAGTGTTACGACTGTATACAAAATACACAGGTGTTACAAAAAGCATTTTACACTTTGAATCCTTGATTGTTTTCATTTTTGAATATTACCTCTAACAAAATTTTACTCTCTTCAGCTATTGCTCATATAAATGCCAGTGTTGTCTGATATATAGTTTTTGAACTATCAAACATCAAAAGCGGATTTAAAAAAAAACACCTATTACTAGTACGTTAGTACACACAAGCCCAATACGCGCTGTGCAGAAGTCGCCGTGCTTTCCACGGCGTACCGTCTGGTTGTGCTAATACAAGGGAGAGTTCGTGGATTTGTGTGGCGCAGTGCTGGTCACCTGACTTAGCACATGTCACGTGACGCCTCAGGGGAAGATTCACCCAGGGAGCGTCTTAACAGACACTATCGCAGAGTAGCCTCCGGCGGTTCGCCCGAGGCTACCCCGCGTCTACCTTGTCGATCGAAATGTAAGGTTTCGCCCGAGGCTACCCCGCGGGTACCCCGCGGCTACCCCGAGGCTGTCCACTGTGTTGCGTCCTAACAGACACAGGGGAAGATTCGGCACCCGAGGCTACCCCGAGGCTACCCCGCAGTTACCCCGAGCCTGGCCACTGTGTTGCGTCTTAACAGGTACAATCATCCCAGGGGAAGAATCTTCACCCGAGGCTACCCCGAGGCTACCCTGCGTTTTGTGGCCTGTTAAGACGGGGTATAAGAATGATTCCCACCAAGTTTGGTTGAAATCTACCCACCGGTTCTGGAAGGGAAGATGAAAATGTAAACAGTTTATTCACGACGCACGACTCATGACAGACGACAGATGAAAAGCGATCACAATAGCTCACTCGAAGGCTTGTGTAAGCTAAAAAAGTGTCTTGCCTGTCTTTACTGCATGACCATATCACCTTAACTCCTTGACCATATAATAACTCTCAAGCCCATCATGAGTTTTTAGTTCAGTTACCATAATGTGCAGGCAAATCCACTGCACATTTTAGTAACAGTTCATACCGTCAGGTATATAGGTGCACTATCGACACAGTGTGGTAACAAATTTATTTTACCAAAATGTGCAATTTACCACAAATGTGCGTAACAAGGATGGACGGACAGACAACCTGAAAATATAATGCCTCCAGCGACACTTCATGGCAAAGGCAGAAAAACCAAGGAAATGTTTTATCTTTATTTCGAGCAACAATTAGCCATTCAGAATTTGATGGTTAAGTCGTAGGTGAATACGACAGCCAAATTGGTCTGTGTTGTATACACAAACCAAAAAAAAAATGTTTTAGACGGGTTCTATTACTTGAGCAAATTTCATAATTAAAAAAAGGTCAAAATGCTGTAAAAATGTGTAAGGAATTCATGGTAGACTTCCATGTTTGAACTAGAAACACTCGCAGTCGAGCACATGTATCCCCCGAACCCGTCTCCCATACTCTATCTGGATTACTTTTTAGGCCAGAATTTTGTATGATATGGCAACTGTTGCAGGATACAATAAAATCCAAATAGGTGTAGGTGTATAGATTTGACTATGATACATTTACATACCAAATTTGAAAAAAATCGGTCAAGAAACAAGGCCAGCGTCACACACACAAGCAGACGCATTAAAAGTTACCTTTTCATGTATAAAGACGGAAGCAAGGGCGCCATCACCAAAAACAATAGGCATCTTCGTTTTACCATTATACACCTTCATGCCCGATTTGAAGATGATCGAAGAAAAACTGCAGCCAGTAGAGCACTCACAAGCAGACCCTATTGAATTTACCTTTTCATGTATAAAGACGGAACAAGCAAGGGCGCCACCACCAAAACAATATGGGCATCTTCATTTCACTAAAATGCACCTTTTTGCCAAATTTGAAGAAAATCTTATAAGAAATGTGGCTGATAGAGCACACACAAGAAATGAGCATTGGCATTCAAAGTCCGAACACCGAGGGCGCTGTCACCACAAACTGTTGTGTCCTTCATGTAGAATGATCACCCATACTCCTTCCTAGCCAAGTCTGAATAAAATCTGTTGGGTAACAATCAAGTTATTGCATAAATAAGCACTTTTGCAAATTTTGACATGATCAAGATGACCTTTGTCCCTGTAAAAGGTGGAACAGTGAGGGCAGCATAATCAATAGGTATAGATGTATAGATTTGACTATGATATATATGCCATATTTGAAAAAAAATTGGTCAAGAAACAAGGCCAGCGTCACACACACAAGCAGACGCATTAAAAGTTACCTTTTCATGTATAAAGACGGAAGCAAGGGCGCCATCACCAAAAACAATAGGCATCTTCGTTTTACCATTATACACCTTCATGCCCGATTTGAAGATGATCGAAGAAAAACTGCAGCCAGTAGAGCACTCAGAAGCAGACCCTATTGAATTTACCTTTTCATGTATAAAGACAGAACAAGCGAGGGCGTCATCACCAAAAACAATAGGCCTCTTCATCTTACCATAATACACCTATGACCTTCATCCCAAATTTGAAGATGATTGAAGAACTGCAGCCAGTAGAGAGCTCACAAGCAGACCCTATTGAATTTACCTTTTCATTTTTAAAAACAGAACAAGCGAGGGCGCCATCACCAAAAACGATAGGCGTCTTCGTTTAACCATAATACACCTTCATGCCAAATTTGAAGATGATCGAAGAAGAACTGCAGCCAGTAGAGCGCTCACATGCAGACCGCATTGGATTTACCTTTTCATGTATAAAGACGGAACAAGCAAGGGCGCCATCACCAAAAACCATAGGCATCTTTAGTCCGGGAGCCAGCGGGGGTCAGCCTAGCTGAAAAGGTTACCAATTTTTAAGTATATAGCAAGTTAGTACATATGCCCCTGAGTATGTAAATGCACGTCTGGCTGGTCATCGGTGGTGGGTGTGGCCAGGAGGGCCACAAAAAGAACCCCCCAAAATTAGGCTAGCCTAGCTGGAAAAGTAACCCCATGAAAACAACTGGAACTTGTTCGTTACACTTACAGGATAAATGAATAACCATTGCCAGACATTTTAAGTGGTGGGGGGTAGCCGCCAGACGCCCTTAAAGACCCAACTCCAGCTAGGCTAGCCTGGCTGAAAAAGTAACCTAGTGAAACCCACTGGAACTTGTTCGTTACACTTGCAGGATAAATGCATGACAATTGCCAGACGTTCTAAGTGGTGGGGGTAGCCGCCAGACGCCGTCTAAGACCCAACTTTTTCCAGCTAGGCTAGCCTAGCTAAAAAATAACGATGAAACCCACTGGAACTTGTTATTTACACTTACAGGATATATGCATCAGGGGTGTATCCAGGATTTGTTGTGTGTGTGTGTGTGTGGGGGGGGGGGGGTCGTAATCACAATTTTTTTTACCTTTAGGCCTACCTTTGCGAGGGAGCGGGGGAAGGGTGTGGGAGGGGGTGTCCCCCCTCCCACGGTAGAGAGTTTTTGAATTTTATATCTTAAAATGGGGCCATTTGGGGCATACAAAAGTGACTTTTTCGGCATATAAAAACACATTTATGTTAAAATTGGTGATAAAACCTGTGTTGGTCACTTACAGTTCGTGAATCGGTAAGTTGAAAACCGTATTTAAAAAAAGTTGTTGACTAGCTACAACTTTCCTAGAGTACAATTTGCTGACACACCACCCAGTCACTTTTTTTTCCCTGTTGTACATAGGGTAAAAAGCCCTCGAAAAACAAAAATGTCTTAATACAAAAGTGGACCTTTTGAAAATTGGGGGGGGGGGGGGGGAGGGGAGGGGTCGCACGACCCTCCCGACCCCCCCCCCCTAGCATACACCCATGTGCATAGCCGTTGCCAGACGTTTTAAGTGGTGGGGGGTAGCCGCCAGATGCCCTCAAAGACCCAATTTTACCAGCTAGACTAGCCTAGGCTGGAAAAGTAACCTCCTGAAACCCACTGGAACTTGTTCTATGTTTGTATCTCACCTGGTAAACACTGTCGACATAGTATTCTGGTGTTTTTTTCAATAACTTTCCACACTTTTGAGCTATAATATGATCACCAAATTCACTCCTCAGATCATCTAATGATTGCTGTCAAGTATCATTATTGGTGAAGTCCGACTACGTCAACAGTCAAAAAGTCAATGAACTATACCATTTGAAAATCTCTGTAATCACAAAGTCGATACGTGTACGAGACATCACTTCGCTTTTGCCTTGTTAGATGGTGAATATTTGTAAGCTTCCGTTTCTAATTCATACAGCATCAGCATACATGTCTGAGAATAGCGGTAAAGAAGATTAGAGTCTTTGGCAACAAGTGCAAAATTAAATTCTGTGCCTTATTTGCTGAACAAACGTCGTAGGAGGACAACGACCTGCTAGGCAATATGGCGGAACGATAACTCTATATTACTAGTGTTATAGAATAAATGACAATGATGTAGTTCTGAAGCATACTTTTCATTAGATACTTTTGCAATGACTCAATGTATACTTTTAATCGAACTAAGTATATATCCATGACTTGCACATGAATTACGGCAGAACGATTGGGTGAGGAAAGTTTTCTGTCATGTCATTACGGAAGAAGTGAACGTGTCGATATTTTGCTATTTGTTCCATAATTATTTCTGTAGTGGTTAAATGTATTTTCCTAAGACATTTTTTCTTTTATATATACCTACGTTGCATCCAAATGCCTATTCGTTGAAAAAATGCGGGCCATGCATTCAAAGGTCAAAGATCATAGGTTAATGGAAGTAGAGTATACAACAATTCACTAGTTGTTGTTTTTTTTTTTTGGGGGGGGGGTGGGGGGCATGATTCAAAGTGTCCTAAAACCTTGTATAATACATGTATTTAGTTTTGTAGTCACGACACTTGCTATGTATGATGCCAAACTCTTCCCGCTCATACAAATGCAGCTGTTTCAGGGAAATAATTATGATATTCTTATACTTCATGATTTGGTAATGCTGAAGTGGTTCATAACATTCCATTGATACTATGTATAGAACAGAAAGTGAATTTGACAATGGTATATGATATCCGCAATTTACTCTTTGACAGGTTCTATCATCCGATTACAGTAGTCCCCTATTCAGTAACTACAGGTTAAGTTAGATAAGCTGCATTCATTTTGCACGCGACCATGGCGTTATAGCCAAAGATGATTGAATTCTGTAAATCTTTGTGTGCCTGCACAGGATTGGAAAACGAAACAACTTTCTGTGTATAGAACAACGAAACAGAAACTGGTGCATGCATTATTCTCAGTCACTTTGTTATTCATAATGATGGTTTGCTCATTGCAGTTCCGGAATCTCAGCTCGAGGGACTCGAATTGATCCCAAATCAGTCGGAATGCGTGTATCACCCAAAACAATATCTGAACACATAACTGCAATCCTCCATAGTCTCTATTGGTTGCCGATAAGGGCTGGTATCAAGTTTGATTTTCATATTACAAAAGTGTATTTACAGTACCGTGTATTTAAATGTTTTCATCGAAATGCCCGTATACGGTATGCGTATCTCAGTTAACTCTTTAAACCATAATTGTAATCTACGTGCCAAGAATCTCATATTTTCAATAAGCGTGAACTCCAAGACATGTCGTGATAAGGACTTTAAGACAATTGGCATCGTCATTATAAAACAAATTCCCCTTTTACAAGACACGTTTCAGATTTTAGATAAAAACATGGATTCGTTTGAATGCATACAAACAGCTTCTTAAATCCTCTTACATTTTGTTTTTAAGATAAGGAGTATACTTTAGAAATGTAGGAAGCATGCTCTTGTTTTAGAGGATTTGAGTACTGGTAAGAAGCATATCTTATTTTTATAGATTATGTGAATAAGTACGCATTCAAGAACGTTTTGAATAAAACGTATCCAGACAACTGCATATCATATTTTCACCTCTTCCTTCATGCAGACGTATACTCTTGCCGAGAAGGTGTGTTTGATAGATAGTGATTATAGTGCTCACCTTATTGAAAAGGTAATTGGGTAAATTTTTGGTTTCAGTATATTATTCAAACACGACTAAGCTAACTTTTACATTAACATTTCACAACTCACAAATTCCACACCCACACACATTTCATGATTCACAAGATCCAAGTTACACTAATCCTATTTACTTTGCAGAGTGCAACAACAACATAAGTTATATACTGAGCAAATAGGCTTACATCAGTTCGCACTATTCAAGGTTTAGAGTAGTTAAGTAACTAAATCGTACCCGATTATGTGATGCTAAGTTGCACCTTGAGATGATTGGCAATATTGCCCCTATAAAGGAGCAGGCAGTGACACTGACGTTGCAGCAGTCCTGGAGCAAATAAGCACCACATAGGTGCAACATCATACCAATAAGGCACAAGATTGCACCCTCAAGAGAGGGTACATTCTTGCATCCTTCGGGTATAAAGTTGCACCTAAAGGTACGAGGTTGTGCCTTTTTCAAGGGGGCAAAGTTGCTCCCGAGGGTGTAATTTTCACCCTTTCTTGCGGGTACAAAGCAGCACCTAAAGTTCCAAGATTGCACCCTCAAAACAAGGCACAATCATGGAACTTTGGGTGTTTCCTTGCACCCTCACGAAAGGGCGTAAAGTTGCACCAAGATGTAAAGGCTACACGGGGTGCAAAGGTGCGCCGAAAGGTAAAGGGTGCAAGATCGCACCCTCAAAAAAGGTGCAACTTAGCACCACTTAGAATGGGTGGAAATATGCACCCTCAAGAAGAGGTGCAATCTAGACCACTTGGTGTGGGTGGAAAGATGTACCCAAGGGAACATTTTCGCACCCTCAATAAAGGGTTCAACTTTGCACCCTCTCTGGAGGTGCAATGGTGCACCCACACGATGGAAGATTATACCCTTGTGCAGGGTGCAACTTTTGCACCCATTTCTTGAGGGTGCGAAATAAAACCCATTGGGAGCCGCCAGTGCGACATCACTTTGCACCCTTAAATTGTGCAAAAGTGAACCATTTTTTTTCTCAGTGTGTATAAAGCATGTTATGAGCTTGAAGTCTCTATTTTGCTGTTTTATCTTTACTCGTCACCGTCTTTTCAGCTACAAGGTAATACTAGGTCCTACAGTGCGTCCATATGAGCTCATTGGCTAAAGAAGTTGAACATTTGCTTTAAAACATTAGCATTTTAATCCCTCTAAGTACTTGCAGTATTATCTTATACACACGTGAATTCCTAATTGTTCCTGTGCGCTACGTTTAATACGAGCGTGACCGAGTATTAGACACGTGTCAAGCCTTT
Organism: Diadema antillarum; assembly: GCF_040938485.1. NCBI lineage: Eukaryota > Metazoa > Echinodermata > Echinoidea > Diadematoida > Diadematidae > Diadema > Diadema antillarum. Next base: position 11,888 of record NW_027271346.1, on the reverse strand, counting down.
GCGGACACATATTTCTTTTCCTTCATATTGTTTAAAGGTCATTTAAAACAAATTTAAATATATATTTATTTCTTTTAAGTTAAGAGGAGCAAATGTGGAGATAATGACCTGTGATACATGTTACGGGAAGTCTATATTTTTATGTGTACTCGTTTTTTTTTTCAACTACAAGGAATTACCTATGAGCTAATTGGATAAAGAAGCTGAGCATTCCTTTTTTTTTCATCAGTTAATGTCAGTGCTGGAGTATTATTCTGAAAAGTTGGCATCTAAATGTCCTCCAAACCAAGTACTTACTGTATAAAATTATATTCCTGTGACTTACGTTTCCTATGAGCATGACAGATCTGTGGACATGTGTCATAGTGGTTAAACAAACACTAAGTTTCCTTTGCTTTCATAGTTATCAGGAAGCGATTTTGAATATTTTCAGATGTTCTGGCTTTTTCAATTTCGTTACGAGGAGGCAATAATGATTTCATGTAAAGCATGTTAAGGAAAGTTGATAGTTTGGTTATTTTATCATTACTCATCTTCGTCTTCTCAACAAGAAGGTGATACACATGAGCTCATTTGCTAAAGAAGTTGAAGGATGTTTAATTGCTGGTAGCCACGTAGGGGCTTTTGTCATAACATTTTGCATCTTAATCCCTAGAAACTAAGTACATGCAGTACTAGTTTATAGATAACATAATATTTTTGTTGTTGCTGTGAGCTTATTCATATGAACGTGACGAATTCTTAGACATGTTTCTCATATGTTTCTGTCATATGTTTTACTGAAGAGCAGCAAATGTTGAGTTTATTGGCAAGAGAAGTTGATCATTACTTTACATTTAAGTTCATTTAAGTGCCGGAGCATAAATTTGTCTTGAAATATTAGCATCCAAAACCCTCCAAACCAAAAACGTGCAATACTAGACACGACATGAATGCCTTGTTGTTGCAAGTTATGTTTCTTACAAACACTGAAATTTTTCTGCTTTTGCAATGTACTATGTTCAAAAACACTCTTGGACAATTTTCAGATTTCGTTTCTTTCTTAAGAGAAGAGAACGGTGGGGTCATGTGAAGCATGTTCCTAGAAGTTTTATTTCGTTAATAATTTTTCTTTACCCATCTCCTCAACCGTAAGGTGATACGGTACCTAAAAAGTCATAGGCCAAAGGTGTTGAGCTTTACTTCCCATTTTAAAGTAAATTTAAGAGCTGGGGCATTATTCTTAAAAAGTTGGCATTTTAAGCTATGGACACCGAGCACGAGTCTTACTAAATGGATTTCTTGTTGCAGTAGAATTGTATTTTTTATGAGCTTGGAGTATTAGACAATTGTATCAAGTGTTTGCAAAAACTGTTAATGTATTCCCTTTTGCTAATGTCCAAAGAGTTCATTTGCCAAGTTTTGATTGTCTTTTGTTTTAATCATCAGGGGTTTATTTTATCATGGTCATAGAGGAAAGAAACTTAATTATAAAAAAAGCCTTCATATAAGAAGAGATACTGTAAGACACGATTTTATCAAAAAGAAGAGATACTGTAAGACACGATTTTATCGAAGTTGTGATTTTCAACATTTCCAAAATGTAATTGATGAAAATTTCTCCCCAGGGCACAGAAAGAAAGTAGTTTTTGTCTTTTTTCCCACGTCAGTATGTTATAATACCCGCGGGTTTACGTCCATCCCACCAATTTCCATCCGGATACTGTACCCGGCCCTGTTTTTTGTTTTTGTTTTACACTGCATATAAAATGAGAACATGTTTGGGAAAAATCCCGACATGTTTGATTGGGCAATTCTTTTTTGCTGTCTATTATTCTTTCCGAATAAGTTTTTTGGTTATCACTGAGGACAAATACAGATACCCTATTTCTTCTACCAAAACCACAGCACTGTATATTCTCATATTTCTACAGCATTTCGTCTCAACACTTGCCCTATTGATATTTCAAAGCATGTTTCCCTGTGCGCTCAAGAAACTCCCCCATTAAAGGAGACCTCCGGGTGATTCTCAGATTTTTACATTTGTACAACTATGAATTAGTTTTACTGAGGACAGAGTTTCAGAATTTGTGATAATTGGGATGAAGAATAAGAATATTTTCAAAAAATAGAACAAATTGCAATGAACGAGGATGATGACATGGCAAGTCACCATAAGAATGCTTGAGTTGGGGCTCAAGGAAGCAGAAGAAAAGAATAAGGCATGCATAGATTATAGACAGGTGAACTCGCAAGCAAGCGGTATTGTTATGGAATTACACTTCTATCATTTCTGAAATATGTGAACCTTCTATGTCATCATCCTTGTTCAGTGTAATTTGTTTAAGGTTTTTCAAAGTATTGTTTCTCTGCTCAAGAACCACAATAAATTCCACAAATCTATACAGGGAGTTGTCGATTTATGTACTACATGATGTGAAATTATGAAAATCGTCTGGAATGTCCCTTTAATAATAGAGAGTGGCAATATCCCTATAAGGACGATGACATGGGTGCACGTCACGAGACCGACACCCACGAGTCATACAGCCCACAAGTTATACAGCTCACAAGTCATACAGCCCACGAGTCATACAGCTCACAAGTCATACAGCCCACCAGTTATACAGCCCACGAGTTCGACACTGAGTAAATAAAGCCCATGAGTTCGACATCAAGTAAAATAAGCCCAGGAGTTATACGGCTCACGAGACCGACACTACACACAAAAGGCTCATGAGACCGACAGTAACCAAACAAAGCCCACGAGACCGACTCTACACTTAAAAGGTCCACGAGACCGACGCTACGCATACAAGGCTCACGAGACCGACATTACGCAAAAGAGGTTCACGAGACCGACACTAAGCAAAGAAGGCCCACGAGACCGACAGGATGAACAGCGCCACCTATAGACCAATAAATTGTATAGGGTGTCCTGATAATAGCATAGGAAGATATGAGAGATGGAAAAGAAGAGTTGCCATCTCCGGCAGGGTGTTACCCCATCAGTTGCCCCCCCCCCCCCCCCTGAAATGATCAGGATCTTTAATTGTGTTTGCATGGGTGTGTGTTTGTGGAAAAAAATGAACAAAGTACAGTAAAAGTGTGTAACAGATCTTTCTACAATAAACCTGCGAGGGTGTTGATGTAGTATCAATTAAAAATAAAAAAATAACGTAATCATCTATTAAGGTAGCGTTAGGGATTCGGAAAAAACAGATATATCCATGAAAACAGTTATTGTACTTCACGATAAAATGTACTGTTCGGAGGAGAAAATAACAAGCCACAAAATTGAAGTGAATCCCTGCGACATAAAACGTTTTAATCAATAGAATTACATCATAGTTATACAGAGAAAATTACAAATAGATCTTACTGCAAAACGACAAAGCAGGAGGGTAGAATATCTAAAATAGAATAAGTAACTAGTGAATCGGGAAAGAGAAGAGGTAAAATTTATATCTTGTCCATCTTCTAGCTAAAAACTGGGAAAGCCTATTAAAAATAGCACGATGGCATTATTAATGCTCTAAAATTAATTCATACATCGTTATTGTCCTCTGTTAAATTCATTTGTGTTTTTGTCTTTTTTTTTTTTTTGGGGGGGGGGTGAAGAATACTAATTCTTTTATTTTTTGGAGGGGGAGCGGGGGCATGAAGAATACAATTCAATTTTCTACTTGATAACAATGTTGCTCCCTGACACACTTACCCCCCCCCCCCCCCGAAGTATGTAGAAATACATATTTGATGATGTTCATAATTATGTAGATGGTCACCATCTTTCAATTGATAGCTTTACGAAATTACACCCGCCAGTATGTTATTTTTTCGTTCATAGAACACCCTGTACAGGTGATTGACATGTAGATGGCGCTGTTTATCCTGTCGGTCTCGTGGGCCTTCTTTGCCTATTGTCGGTCTCATGGGCTTTCTCTGCTTAGTGTCGGTCTCGTGAGCCTTTTAGCTTATTGTCGGTCTCGTGGGCTTTCTTTGCTTAGTGTCGGTCTCGTAGGCTATGTTTGCTTAAAGTCGGTCTCATGAGCCTTTTGTGCGTAGTGTCGAACTCATGGGCTGTATGACTCCTGAGCCGTATAACTCGTGGGCTGTATGACTCATGGACCTATTATTGATGTCGGTCTCGTGGACCGTATGACTCGTGGGTGTCGGTCTTGTGGGATGCCCCCGATGACATAACCACTTTACTTGGCGATGGAAGGGTCCATCGTCATTACATACCATTATTGGTGATTGTGATGGTTGTGGTTGTGTTGGTGTCTGTGTATGTGTGTGTGTGTGTGCGTGTGTGTGTGTGCTTGCGTGCACGCGCATGGAGATGGTGTCTCCGGGCTGTCTGACAGCGAAATTCACCCCACTACTCAAAAAGTCTAACAAAGGTCATTCATGCAACTGTTGAGCAGGGAGGTGGAACCACCTCCCTGTGTTGAGTTAAAAAACAAGTTCATGTGGGTTTCACTATAGGTTATCATACTCTTCAGGTAGGTTAACCTAGCTGGAAAAATTGGGTCTTTGAGGGCGTCTGATGGCGGCTGAGCCCAACACGTAAAACGTTTGGCAACAATCATTCATTCATCCTTTTAGTGTAAAGAACAAGTTCAAATGGGTTTCAGGAGGTTACTTTTGTAGCTAGGCTAGCCTATAGCTGGTAAAATTGGGTCTTTGAGAGCGTCTGGGGGCTACGCCCCACCACTTAAAGCGTCTGGCAACGGTCATGCATTTATTCTGTAAGTGTAAGAACAAGTTCCAGTGGGTTTCATAAGGTTACTTTAATTTTCAGCTGGTAAGAGTTGGGTCTTTGGGGCGTCTGGCGGCTACCCCCACCACTTAATATTGTCTGGCAACAATCATTCAATTATCCTTTGAGTGTATCAAAAGAATAAGTTCCAGTGGCTTTCAGGAGGTTATTTTTCCAGCTAGGCTAGTCTAGCTGGTAAAATTGGGTCTTTGAGGGCGTCTGGCGGCTACCCCCCCCCCACCACTTAAAACGTCTGGCAACGGTCATGCATAAATTATATATCCTGTAAGTGTAAAGAACAAGTTCCAGTGGGTTTCACTAGGTTACTTTTTCAGCGAGGCTAGTCTAGCTGGAAAAAGTTGGGTCTTTAAGGGCGTCTGGCGGCTACCCCCCACCACTTATATAAAACGTCTGGCAATGGTAATGCATTTATCCTGGAAGTGTAATGAACAAGTTCGAGTGGGTTTCATTAGCTTACTTTTTCAGCTAGGCTAGCCTAGCTGGAAAAAGTTGGGTCTTTGAGGGCGTTTGGCGGCTACCCCCCACCACTTAAAACGTCTGGCAATGGTCATTCATTTATCCTATAAGTGTAACGAACAAGTTCCAGTTGTTTTCATGGGGTTACTTTTCCAGCTAGGCTAGCCTACTGAGTAATTTTGGGGGGTCCTTTTTGTGGCCCTCCTGGCCACACCCACCACCGATGACCAGCCAGACGTGCATTTCCATACTCAGGGGCTATGTACTAAATTGCTATACACATAAAAATTGGTAACCTTTTCAGCTAGGCTGACCCCCGCTGGCTCCCGGACTACTTTGTCTTATTATTATACACCTTCATGCCAAATTTGAAGATGATTGAAGAAGAACTGCAGCCAGTAGAGCGCTCACAAGCAGACCCTATTGAATTTACCTTTTCATGTATATAGACGGAACAAGCGAGGGCGCCATCACCAAAAACAATAGGCGTCTTCGTCTAACCATAATACACCTTCATGCCAAATTTGATGATGATCGGAAAAGAAACGCAGCTGGTAGAGCGCTCACAAGGAAATCTCTGCGGCGGCGGATGCGGCGCGACGAGGCCAAATCCATAGTATACAAATAGTGAATGGTCACGAGTGCAAAATCTGGTTCCATTGCACGAGTAAAGACCATACACTATTTGTTTTATACAACACCTTGAACGGCAACAGATTTGGTACTCACAGATTCTTTAATTTAGCACAGAAGTGGCTACCATTTTCCATGATGGACGAATGAGTACTGTAAACGTCAATATTTTCGCGCGATTAATTTTGTCACCCTGAGCGGCTCGAAAACATATTTGCGGGTTCTTAAATTCGCGCTCTGCAGCGGGTTAATACACAGTCGCTGTTTTCATCCAGCGATGCCAGCGTACGATAAGCGACGTAGCGAGCGGCACGAGTGCGAGTACAAGCGCTCAACTACGTAGTACATGTATTTTACTCGATACATGTACAACTTTTTGTCGGTGATTTTACACTGACAACTGTTAAAAGCTACTGAAATCCTTGCGTCTGATTGGCTGATAGCAAATTTGTCGGTGAAAACCTCCGACGAACTCGTTGATGAAACGCCCCCCTGATTGTACTGTAGTCGCGGGGATGTAGCACACCAATCAGCCGTGAGCTCGGTGCGTGCCGTGCGATGATACTGCTATAATATGCGTAAACATGTCTGTACTACGTAGCAGTATCATCGACGAAGCGCACACAATTCAGGCCGTTCAAAAATGTGCATAGAAAATTGCGAAGATATATTCGCGTGTTTTTGAATTCGTGCTAGCCGAACGTAGCGCAAAATCCGCGAAAATTTCCACGTTTACAGTAGCCTCACAGTCGCAGTCACCGTGTATGTACATTGTACATACATATACATGTACTACATATGTGAAACAAAGTTGTTTACAAAAATGAGTGACAAAAGTATGCGCTTGTACAAGCGCGCTTGTAATTGTTAAGTGTGCACGGCACATGTTTTGTTTATTGTGACATCAGAGAGCGTGCAATAGAGCATTTTGATCGAACCAAAAATGCACGCTGAGACAGCCAGAACGTGCAATAGAACCTTCCACTAAATGTCACGTGATGGCAATCAACCAATCGGATAGCTACATTCTAAAGAGGTGTTGTATAATATCCTCCGAACTCTGTTCGGGGGATACAATGATAGCTCTTCTGTTTGGTTGGTGATTTAATAATACAGTATGTATGCACATGTTTAAAAGTGGACAGGATTAGCTATGTTTTATGCAATGTCATATATGCATACATGCATACAGCTTAGATGATCAGGAAAGATTACAGTTCAATGGTGAATGCATACTAGAAGAGTGACACCACTTTCACAAGCAAGTACTTTGCAGTAAAGCTCAGTGTGTTTATTGCAGGGAATTACTGATTTACAGGTCAATCATGTTGTATGACAATACACTGTATTCATATTTGAACCTGAAGTGTACAAGGGAAACTGTGTTGGTCATTCAGCACATGCAACAATGGAACTGATAGCAATTGTTTCAGTGTTCACATGTAAGCAACAGCATCAGTTACTGAAGATGCTTTGTTTTTGTCATCTTCTGCTTACAGATTGAATATAATGAGCTCACAATAGGCCCCAATGCTCATCACTGATTATCCAATTGACCAGGATATTCCAGTCAGTTGTTACCCTTTCTTCAGTTATCCATAAGCCACACAATGTTGCAATAAGGAACCCCATTTCATTTCAGATTACAAACATCTACATTCACAAAAATGGTGTATTTTAGAATAACAAACCTTATTTCAATTCGGATTTACGTATAAATACAAGTTCTCAATAATGGAGTGTGACTCAGGGAGCGAACATAGAACGATTTATATTCAAACCAAGTGAAATATAAAGCATGTGTCCATGTTAAGACTCCCTGCAAATGATTGTTATGCTATGTAATTTCGTAAGCAATCCACATTTCGTTTAATGGAACACATTTCATTTGCTTTTCTTTGTCAGTGCATTTGGAAATGACTTCGGCGTAACAAAAAAAATTTGTGCTAACCGTGTTCATTACAAGCAAATTCTGCACCATTGGCTTTAGTGATGATTATGTTGGGACACACATTTTTACTTTGTTGTAAAAAACATTTGCTCTAATCACATTCGTTGTAACAGGAGTGCACTGTATTGCCTATCCAAGCTATATTTCCTACAGTCACATTTTGAGAATACCAATCTGTTTTTGCCATAAATGCTGTTAACACATGCAAACAGATATCTGTAAAGTAATTTCAATAAAAAGAGTAAATCAAACAAAATGGTAGCAGTTTTATGAAAATTACAATGTACACAAACAAAATGGAAATCAATTAGTTTCTTCATGTTTCACTGGACAATGATATTGGTTGAGACATATGAGGTGGAGATCACATATTTCCCCATATCTTTTTCTCTATACAAAATTACAGCAATGTTATCGGTCAATATTTGATCAACTCTGACCCCTTTACCTTGAGAGTTACTGGTAATGGGAAATTGTGACAAAGCAAATATAATCTAGTACCAAGCTTAAATAGGATATTTGGTGCTGATTGTGTACATGTCCATGGAGACATGAGCTTATAGCACCTCCTCATCTTATTTTGTATTATAATACAAAATTGTGATCAATGTCACTGCTTTGGGAAATGACACTGAATGAAACTGAAATGCCATATATTCATTTCATGACTGATGTGATGAAGCATGTACCACTCTATTTATTTGATTGATTTAAAAATGCTCGACATACCTTAAATGGGGTGGAAAGACACTTTAAAACAGTTATGTAGAAAAATCTCCTGGAATCTTGCTGGTGTGACATTTTGTATAGTTTCAACAAGTACCTTGGGATATACATTTGGTGAACTTGGTGATTGATCTTCATGCTATAGCTTTCTAAGAAACGCATATTCAAATATGCAAGAAAACACCAATTTTGAGCAATTAGTAAATATGTTAATTTCTAACATTAGTTGTTAAATCACTTACTGCAGACTTCCAAAACTTTCCCCATGACCGCTAAAGATATTCTGAAAATCAGGTAGTGAAAATATCAACATACCGTCAACCTTGCCTAAGTCAAGATTTGGACTGAAGAAATACACTGTAATTTCAAATTACAGAAAATTTGATTTATGAGGGATCAAAATGAAAAATAAGAATTATAGTGATAATATTATTGATAATATGGTCTCCTTTATCCAGGGTAGCCTCTTCAGTGTTGGCACTGCTCTACCTGAGGACCCTGCCATTATTATTACTCTAGCATCATCAGGTACCTATTTATACACCTGGGTCGAGAGGGACTTGGTGGGTTAAAACATCTTGTCCAAAGACAGAAGCACTAGGCGGGAATCAAACTCAGGTCCTCCCATTGCAAGTTAAGAATCTTATCCACTATGCCACAGTGCCCCTACAATAGAATGTAAAGAGAAGAGGACTTGAAATGACCTTCAGACTTTGGTCATTATTTGACTTAAGCAAAATGGACTGTATTGACGGCACAGCACACAGCTGGACAAGTTTCATTAAATGGCTCTTGGAAATTTGCTTTAAATGTATCGACTAAAACTTTAAAGGACAAGTTCACCTTCATCTATACATGTGGATTGAGTTAAGGCAACAATAGTAGAACACATCAGTGAAAGTTTGGGGAAAATCCGACAATCCGTTCAAAAGTTATGAATTTTTAAAGTATCTGTGCAATCACTGCTGGAGGAGAAGACTACTACAGTGTATGATGTCACATGCGTACAACAATATATAGAAAATAAAAAGAGAATTTCACAGAACTTGACTTTTTGAATAAAGTGCACATTTCTTCGACATGTTACTGACTTATGTTACGGGTAATATTAGTTCCCCTGACATCTGAAAGAGAGAAGTCGAGTGTTTCTTTTATTATGTGAGCAAAGTGAGAATATCTTGAATTTTCTTCATACTTTCTTTATATAGTTGTACTCATATGACATCACAAGCTACAGTAGTCTTCTCATCCAGCCGTGACTGAGCAGAAACTTCAAAATTCATAACTTTTGAAACGGATTGTCCGATTTTCCTCAAACTCTCATTGATGTGTTCTATTAATATTGCTGCATTCACTCAACCCACATGTCTATGAAGGTGAACTTGTCCTTTAACTGACCAAATGACCATCATCCTATAACCCAAAGCTCAATCAACTTATATTTGTACGGTCACACTTTCAAACACCAAGTTCTTACTTTAGCTATATCAGCTAATCAGTACTAAGCTTGAACATGAGCAGAAAAATGGATGGTGTGAATGAACAGGCAACTTCAATCATACCAAAGTCCTCAGGACCAGCAGTTTTCTCTTGTTACCTTGAAATGTCATAACTGAACAATATACTGTATACGCTATATATTTCGCGGGGGGTTTATTTTCGCGAATTTCGCGAGTCGGGAGCTATTCGTGAAATTAACAACACGCGAAAATATTACCTTCCAAAATGAATCCCTTGCCTTGATGATACGAACATTTCAGTACTAGTTTACCATGTCATGGCTTACCGAACAGACCATACTGGCTAAGCTTGTTTACGCACGTCCACGTCTACTTACGAATACTGTAGAGAGCCAATCCATTATCGCATGGGGACCACTTGTCAGAAATCTAGCGCGATGAACTTAACCACTTCAAAAATGTTGAATTCAAACTTACTAGTTCGCAGAGTTTGGTAAGTTTTTTTCATGCAGTGTATAACTAGTATCATTCTTATTTGCTAGTAAGTTGAAAATTCACACTTTCTTTGCCACTTCATATTTTCTCTGATCCCCCAATTGCGAATTTAACCACTCGCGAAAATGTGTGACGGCGGCAATTGCGAAAATTTATGTACGCGAAAATTATAGCGTATACAGTACATGAAATAATTACAGAATCTGAATGCTTACTTGCTTAAACAACAGTTTGTTACAAGCATGTTCATTGTAAGAGGAGCATCCATGACTCTATCATTACATATTGGTGATAAATTTCAGTTTTGCTGGTAAGTTTTGAAAATGTGTTTTTGATTGATACAGTAGCGCATGATATGAACTCAGTTACTAGTCAATTTTCCTATTTCTTTTTTTTCCTGTCATTGATAATATCACTTTATTTGGAGTATGGGGTGGGAATGTGGAAACTAGAACTATCCCTCAATGTGATTAATACTCCCACCCAATACTGAGGAGTCACAATGTAGCTCAACCAGCAATTACTTTGTATGCTTTTTACAAAAACAAAAAAAAAATAGTTACCATAGCAATGGATTGCTCAACATTGAATGCATATTTTGCTCACTGAAAGTCACATGTGTCATACCTCAAGTCAAGTGCTCAAAACATGACGGAGCAAGATAAGAAAATTGGCATTTCTATGATTTTCATAAATAATAGACCCGGGGGTCACGCGCTCACCCGAGTATCGCAAGTTCACCTTCCATGCATTCTTGCAGACTCTTTCCTGAGAACATTGGAAACTTATGGTGGGGGTAGCTTGGAGAGTGGGGCATGATGTCCATTTACATATTCCATCACACTGGTAAAAAATACCTACCAAGTACACTGTACTTTATAGAATGTCGGATTATGCATCTTGGGGGGGGGGGGAGACTTAAAGCCCTATCACTTTTGATTAGAACTAGAGAAAAACATTATTGAATATTCATTAATTTAGGTTTGGACCCCCTGGGGCCCCCAGGGAAAGCATGGAGCCCATTTAGTGAAATCTTATCCCAATGGAATGCTACTTGCCAAGTTTGGTGAAAACTCATTATGTTGTTTTCAGCAAGATAAAAATTTAGGCATGCATTTGGACCCCCCCAAAAAATCCCATCAAGCTTCCTTGAGTCCCAGGGGGGTGGAAAGGGCACCCCTGATTTTCCCATGAACAAACTTGAAACAACAGTCATCAATATACTGACTCATTGTATAAACTTAGCTCAATCACTTCTGTTTCCGGAAAAACTCTGCAAAGATTCCTTACGGGGGGGACCCCTGGGGCCCCCAGGTGGAACATGGTGCCAATTTGATGGAATTGAGATTCTATCCCACTAGGGATGCTACCTGACAAGTTTAGTGAAAATTTGTGATAGGGTTTT